>NW_017728943.1:55924610-55959846 GCF_001723895.1 Crocodylus porosus | reverse complement strand
GTCCGCTGGCTTTGCAAGGGCCGTTCAGCGGGCCAGCAGGGGCAGTAGTCCCCCCATCCCCCAACAGGGTTGGACTAGATGGCATCCTGAGGTCCCTTGCAACTCTAATTTTCTTTGATTCTATATTTACACCCACATAGGAGCGCTTAAATCATTAGGTTCAGTAGAAAGAGCTAAGGGATCAACTGATAACAATAACGGGCTGTCATCCTCTCTATGGGCCAGCATTAGTGAAGGATGGGGAACAACCTTCATGGACATTTGCTGACATAAAAGGATGATGAGAACCTTGCGTTTCATTCCCAGCTTTGGAGAGAAGTATGTTCATTCTCTGAAGTTTGAACTCCTCTGCTTCACCCCCTTGAGTGTTTGCATATCCCAGTGCGGTTTCCTTTTCACGTCTGGCACCTCTTTCCGCTTCCCTCCTCCTTGCTCTCACAGTCCCAGTTTCCACTGTTCCGGCTTCTCATCCTAGTTCTAATCTCATTTCCTGATCAGTCTACTCCTCCCTTAACCTCAAGGCTTGCTGTCCAACAGTCTTAATCTTCAAACAACTACAAACCTCTCTTCCTTCCTACATACTTTCTGAGGTCGTCCCTTCCATCTCTTGCTTTCCCTTCCACCGACTCCAAGTTCCAGTCCTGCATCCCAGGCTTTTTCTTCCAACTGAAGTCTCCCACTTACTCATAGCTCTAATTCCTCCTTCCTGTTTGTCCTGTCCTAGTTCTTTCCTCTCGACCTAACTCCTTATCCAGGCTCTGTCTCCTTTCCTCTGTTCTAGTTTCTCTCTCCCACTGGCTCCTAATCCCAGTCTCTTTGTTACTATTCTCATTCTACTTGTCCTGCAACTTCTTGTCTAATTTCAGTATTTCCCCGCTTTAATCTACCAAACCTGGATTCAAAAACAATCTTCTATGGACAGTTCCTAATCACTTCTCTCCCCAAGTCCCAGTTTCCTTGTTCAAACAGTCCCAGAGTGTCCTCCTCCCCAAACTTCTAGTTTCCTTCCCCAGCTTCCATTCACAGATCTCTCTCTCTCCAGTCCTAGTCTCTTCACTTTCCCAGGCTCCTAAGTCTACTTTGAATCAGACAGCTTCCTCTTCCTCTTCACTGCCTGGGTATCAGCAGGTGGCTCAATGAGAGGACAGGAGAGAGTCTCCCTTATTCATTTTATGCCCTGGGCATGCATTTTCCAAACCTAAACAACCTTGTAGGGACTGAGTGCAAGAATATAGGACAGCTGGATAAAGGAAGGTACTATTTTATGGTTGGCTATTTTACTTGAGTAATTTATGTTTTTTTAAGTTTGGGTTAGTTTGCCTGGCAAAGCTATGTCTTGGAACTTCATCCTTAGCTGTTTATCTTTTAATATTTGCACAAGTACCTAGAGCTGTTATAGCCACTTTTAAGAAACACGATGAAGCAATAAACAAAACACACACACACACACAAAAAAGAAAATCAAGCTTTTGATGATGTTTAAAGCAAAAGCAAGACAACTTGAACTTCCTGCTTCTCAGATTTGGAGTCAAATGGTCTATTTCATAAAGTAAATGAATGCATTATAAATTGAGAGGGCCTCTTCTCCGAAAGTCCACAACTGCCGCAAAATTTGTTGAACTTCAGATCTGTATGTATTGCTTAAGTATACAAGCATTTACCGATGTTGCACAGGTTTTTTTTATGCATCTCTACTGTGTTTATACATTTGTTGGCTTCTCATGAAAGTTGTCTTATGTGCTACAGAGGAAGGATGATCCTGTGGTTGAAATGTAGTCAATGAGAACTGCTGTGTGCTCACCAGCTTGGAACATTAGGCCACTTACTTAAAGGATTTAAGTTATGGACTTGAAGCTAACATTAAACATCTACTTCTTACAAACCTGACATCCAAGTCTAACAAGACTGATTTTCTGGAATGAGAGATCTGAGTTAATTTGTTTGGGTGTGAATTTTTAAAGCTAAGAATAAACATACAAAATATAATTGTGGTATTCAGCACAAAACTGAAATAGGCTTGTGTTGTGTGTCTGTGCCTGAGAGAATGAGAACGTAATTAACATACTAAATGAAAAAAATGAATGAGGGTTTATTGGTCCTGGTAATAAGATATTGTAAGCCTAACCTCTACTGTGATCTAGCCAAGTGTTTAAGTTAATTTAGACCTCCACTAAAGCATTTCTGTTAACACTTTCATCTTACCACTGGGAATTATTTAGAAAAAAAAGTTTTTAAATGCTAGCATGACAAGGTGATCATTAATGTAGAACAGATCATGCAAAGAGAGCAAAATTAAAAACATGCAAGAGTGGTATAGCACTGGCACAATATGCAATTGCCAGAAATAATTCTGACCCTCAAAGCAGTTTCAACACAGGCCTACCCCTTTTTTTCTTTAAGCCTGATAATAATCAAAAGCCCTCTAAAACAACTCAAACATCATCTTTAAAGTGAAGTTTCTAACCTTCTGTTGCCAATGATTTTAACTTGATTGCCATACACATGCGAAATCAATTTGCTCAACAGAGTCAGTTGTAGAGTGTTTCTTGGAGTGGGAGATTCATTTGGAACTGATTACAGAAAAAAGAAGTTGAGCTTAACACATTTTAGGGTTTGAAGTCAGAACCCATTGTGTCCTATGACTGCTTTAAAAAAAATAATTAAAATTAACCAAACTGGTGGGAGACCTATGGCTCAGAGTTCATAGCCTAATAAAAAAAAGTCTTTTCATAGCTGCTTCCTGCTTTGACTCTGGCCCAAGTTGGTAGTGTTTCAGTCATGGCCAAACTGACTATTGCTAGATTATGTGAAACAAGCTTGTGGTTTTCTCTTGTACATGGTATTTAAATCCTCCTTAGTCCTCAAAACAGGGCTTAAATGGACTATAATTGATGCCCAAATCTTGTGCTTTGCACAGGAAAGAATTTCATTCTACCTGAAGTAGTTTAAAGTCAAATTTGATGTACAAAGGCACATAAGAGTGACAAAATTTGCACTACTGTTGTCTCTGCAGCACCTGTTTGCATAAAAACAGGAGGCCTTTACTCTCCATAGTCCTTAAGTAGACAACTTTCATGGGTACTGAAATCCACTGAAAAGATTTACTGAACTTACTATTTTCCACAGCATTAGAAACATCCAGTTTTCATTAAATGTAATTGCCCTTCTTTTCTTTCACAGTGTATATGGCATACATTTTGGAGAAAAGAATTAATCAGAATGCACACAATTTACAAAATAGAAACTGTCATCATACAAAGACATATTAAATACTATTTTCTTACATGACTATGAGGTAGTAAAGGTACACAGATAAGTAAGTGGAGACTTGTAAAAGTATTGAACCACAATTATACCATCAACTCAGAACACAACGAGCAGGCTAAAGATCATTAGGGACCTTACATTGGTGGTGGAAGTTGGAGTGGACGGCGCTCTGCTCCAACTTCTGCCAGGACTGGGTAGTATGACATCAGGGAGTGGCAAGTAGATCCTTGTGTCACCAAGTGCCCTCCACAGGGTGCTGGCCCAGGACTGCCATGGCCTTGTCTGGTCTCTGAGGGAATCCCCTGAAGGCAGTGCTGCTAAAGCAAGGGGGAGCCCAGACTTCCTGCCACTTTGAAGCCCTGGCCTTTCAGTCTCTTATCTTCTTGGCCTGGTTTTATGTGGCCCCGACTCAAGCAGCTAGCATCCTGCCCCTGAGAGAGGGACTTCACCTCCTGTTGGGGCAACCCAATACACATTTAATTTAAAGATGTTTTATCTGTTGCTGGCACTTAAAAGTTAGGTTTGAGGGAAATAAATGGGCCCAATCAAAGAAATGGGGCATATGCTTTTCCTAGGATTTGGGGACATAACCTTAGGAGAACATGAAAGGCGTCTTTACATGTGCTCCAGGGTGGGGGAGGGAGGCACTCTAATTAAAGTGTCCATAGCATCTCATATATTCAGCATCCCATGCTTCAAAATTGTGGCAGGGGTGTTTTAACTAAAAAGTGTTCAATGAGCTTTAGTTGAAATGCCCCTGCTGCAATTTTGAAGCATGGGGATGCTGAATACACAAGACCGGGGATGATGGATTTTGCTCCAGCAAACTCTATTTTCAAAAATGTTTTTCATTTTCAAAGCACTCCAGCAGACTCAGTTAATCAAGCCTGCTCCAATGCATGCTAATTAGCACATGGCAGAGCAGGCATCAGGCACGTGTATAGGCTCCCACAGAGAGCACCAATGACACATGACAGCCTCCCTTTTAACACATACCAAGCTCTCCCAATGCGCTCTTTCAAAATACTCATTGGTTTTGTAGCACTTCCTGCCTTTAATAACTAACTATTTACTCTGTGTTACTGTGTTTTTCTATTTGTGCCCACCCTGTCTTTCAAGTGTTACGTTCCTCTGACCAGAGGCTTATATGCCAACTGCAGCTCTGCTCTTCTGTACTGACATATGAACTGAGGATGCTACATAAATAACAAAAATAACAACAGAGGACCCTAGCAACCTGTTGGCCAAATAATACAACTGATATGTTCAGATCTTCTTTCCACACATGAGCAAGCAAACTACAAACAAAAAGACTACTGCACAAATCAAATTAATTTTGCAAGAACTGGTGATCTGGGGTCCAATGGTTTTGGTCTACAATACATAAAACCATGGATATAAAGGAGCTCTTTCAGATAGCGGAAGTTCTGTATAGACTAGGGACCAGATATTGATTCTATTTCAGGTGACAGAAATTGCACCACTAAACAGATAGTTGCATCCTCTAACAGACAGAGGATCTGGGCATAGATTTAAAAATAAATCTTTATTTCATCCTCTTCTCTGAGAGTTTTGGAAATGAAGTAAAAAGTTGTATAATATTGAGTGGCCTCTCACTATCCTTAGAATTACCAACAAGGGACAACAACTACAAGGGGAAGAAGAACAGGCAATATTAACTCTCCTGAATGAACTAGCTATGCACAAAGAGGTTCAGACAAGAGCTGGGCATGAAATCAAGAAACAGAAACCCAACTATTTTTTCACTGCAATAGGAAAAGGAGGAGGAGGTCCTTCTACAAGTTGACAGTCCTAAAAATTGCATGTAGCTCTTAAAGCACCAGTCATCTATAGTACTGCTAGCTGGTAGTGTCAAAGGTCCATCTGAGCCCAGCAGCCCACAGGATTGAAAGCCTCTACTGCCAACAGCACACAAGAGTGACGCGGTCAACACCATGAGTGGCCGCCTTTGCGTTTAACCATGTACCACAACTGATCAAGACCTGCAACCATACATGTTCTAAGTTTGATATTATCAAATCTCAAACTAGTGTGGGTTGTATTAGGTCCTTAACTGGATGGAAGGCCATTAGGGAAAACCCATATTCAGAAGCAGTGTTGCTGATTCATTAACTAAAGTGATGCTTTTTACCCTCTGAGACTAAACTAAGACTAACCTAAATATAGGGGGATTCAATGCTGCTAGATCTTTCAGCTTTAAATTCAAAAACAAAACAAGACCTGGGGAGCAGTGGGAGGAAAAGAATTTAGAGGAGAAGCATAAAAAATTGGAGGCATAGGGGAACTGAAAGGTGATGGAGATGGAGGCAGGATCACACAACTGTTAATTCTTTTTGGCTTCCCAGTACATGGTTCTTAATGCAAACCCTCCTGAATTAATAGAAAGAGATAAGGCAGATAGATATACCTATGCTCCCCCTGTAGTTTCATTTTGTTGTATATTGTTCTGCATCATCCATTCTCTACTGCTGTACAAATACCACTGCCACTTGCCTCCTCTCTCCCTCGAGGCGATCAGCAGGTTAAATCACGCACACACACATATAGACAGTACAGAGAGAGAGAGAGACAGAACTAAAACTCAGGTAATTTCAGTCCTTTATACAAAGAAAAGTGGGGTGGACTACAGTACAGATACATCTCAGTAAACTGCCAAGATAAGGACAAAGATTCGTTTAAACTGTGCTTCCAAAATTGACAAACCCTTTACTGTACATGAGCCCAGAAATCTCTGTTTCACAAACTGCATGAAAATGTGTGTTTGCTTTGGCTTCAGTGAAGTGGTCATTCATTAATATTTTACCCAGCCAAAGAGATTCTGAATTTCCTGGCCAAGTTGTGGACATAAAAAGGCCTTGCTTTATTTACTCTGGCTTTGTAAATAAATGCAAGCTACTGGCACTGTAAACTAAACAGAAAAAAGGGATGAGCTATAAGCTGCATTTAATTACTCGAGGAGGTGTCTTTTGGGCTCAAGGCAAGCATCAGGTTGTCTGAGTTTAAATCTCAAAATGCAGCAAAAATAGTTTATTAAATAAATATTACTCTCATTCTGTCCTTTCCTACTTTATTGAAAATATCTACACATTATTCAACAAGACATTTTAGTCACTTTTGAATACGGAAACCATTATATTGCTACCGCAACCATAACTGGCAATAAATAGACTGCCTCAATTTCTCCAATTAGTTCTGAGTGTCCTGAAGAATGGTTTTGATAACTGTCCAACAAAAGGTATCATTTACAAACATCCTTGCCTCTCCCATCTTTCCTGGACCACTGCAGTTACAAATATCACTGGAAAACTATGGCCACAGAAAATATTTTCTACAGCACTTACCAACTAGGAACAATACAAGTATTAGAAAAAATGTAATTATGAAGGTCCTAAATATATTAAAGTCAACTGTGATTTAAATGAAAGCAAACAAGCAAACTGTTTATCCAGCAGTGGCCCAAGACGTCTCTGAAGACATTTACATACATATGCTGCAGTGCTTTCATCTTTGTGATGTATCTTGTCAATGGTCTCTTCTTCCACTACTACATGGACCAAAAGTCACCTAAAGATGTTTATCAGCTATGCTTTATAATTTGTATGGTCTGTTACTTGGCTATCTGAAACAAGCCTCTTAAATGTAAGGTCAACAGCATCGTCAGGCAGGCACCAACTCTCACAGATAACTCCAGTCCTGTTGAGTGTGTCAGGGTTAAATCTGCTAATTTGCTGTATCATCAATAGCAAGTTCTTAGCCAGGTTCAAATACAAAGAGGAAAAAACTTTACCATCAGCAACAGAAAGGGGAAAAAAATACAAAAATTCACCTCACAATCACCTCTCTTTATCTTACAGACTGTGTCCCTTGTGTAGCTATCAGTACAGATATTGAAAACTTAACAGCAGATTAAGCTCATTTCCCCCTGGAAGAATGCTCCCCTTGTTAACTATGCATGCTTTTCTCACCATTCTACTGCAACCCACCTAACCCATTACTAGTTTGTGTTCTTCTCTACTTTCTCACAATATCCAATGTATTTTATTGTAACAGACTCTTCAGGAGAGGAATCCCTTCCGAAAGAGGGTGTGTGTGTGTGTAAAACACACACACACATAGACACAAACACACACACACACACAACGTATTCTTTTAAACAGTACTTCCCCAAAATACAAATAATAACCAGTCCTGGTTTGCCTACTTGCTGTCTTATACTAAACTGGTTTTCCTTTCAGATTTATTTTCTGTCAAACTGCCATTGCTGCCCCCCACAGGGTATCTCTCTGTACATTTTTACTGCACTCAAAGCTTCACTAAAAATACATAGGCAGGTCTTTGACCCTTATTTTCCCTCATCTTCAACCTGCTTTATCTAGGTACTCAAGAGAGCTTTTAACACCTCAATGTGTCTCTAAATAAGCAAGTCCCTGACCAACATTTAAACATAACCTAACAAATTCTACTGCTGACTAACTCACTCCTACTTGGCCAACAGTTCACATCTCCAAGCAAGTCTATTTGCATTATTAGGGGAGATGAAAGAGGCATTACTTTTGTCTACTTAGGGATGTTATATTGGATTAGCTTTAATCTGTTTGATTTAAGATGCCTTATGTCCACACACAACCTTTTTAAAACATTTATTTAGCTTTGTAGATAGGCAGCAGGAATACACCTTGGAACAGGAGCAGCTCCACTTTGCAGCATTTTGACTCATTTAAAAGTTCATGTGGATGCATTCCCAAGTACTCTACTTCTGATAGTTTTACAACTGTTACCTCCCACTGCCTAGTTTGCATCTGGATCAGCTTGCATCTGGGAACCTTTATGGCCTCCATTACTAAAGATACACACTGAGATTTCATCTCTGCATTTACATGAAGGAATGTACCTACAAGCACTCATTTCAATGCCACACAGTGCCTGGGGAGTGCCTGGGTTTCCACATGGGAAATGAGGAAAAGAGAGCATGCCTGGACCACTGAGCTCCAAGCAGGAGCACAGACTTTGACTGAGTCGGTTTTGATCAGGGCACATACTGCTCTCTCACACTTGCTGGCAACACTGCCACATGGGCATAGACAAAGAATAAAAATTATCAAAATGGGGGGGGGAGCTACTTTCAAAATAGAAGGTCTGGGCTTCTGGCCAGCTTGACTTTTGGCCAATTGAGTTCAAGCAAGTGTCCAGACTGGTTGACATGAAAAAGAAAAATTGCACCCAGAGAACTCCTAAAGCCAGCAGAAACATAGAGGTCCAATCGCACCTTCCACTGACTGTCATGAGGTTTCTGTTGCTCAGTGAGGTGGATAAGCACCATCAGTAGAAACATATGTACATCATCTGGGGAAAGGGGGGAGATGCAAGAGATTATGATCAAGGAATTAGTGCACGTATCCAAACAGAAGGCTGGGAAATCAGTAGGAATCATTTTCTGAAGCCATTATAAAGACCTGAAATGGAGTACATGGCTTGGGAATGGGGCAATGTGGAAACCAACAGGTGCACTGGAGCACCTTCTGTTAGAAAGGTCTAGAAAACACCACAGCCTTTTGAAGTCCTGAGAACACAACGAAGTGGGGTCAGCCCCCTTCCCTCAACAATCCTCCTCCCTTGAGATGCAAAACAGAGAACACTGTCAAGTGCATCACCTCCAGAATTACATGATACCCTGTAATTTGGTAATGTCACAATCCCACTTGTGTTACATACATACTACACTCCCCATCTGTTTCATGTAGTGTTGTGCATTTCCTATGTTATTTGTTAATTTGCAATTTTTTTTAGTAGACCTGAGCTGAATATTTTATTTGGCATGGAGTCCCCTCTCCACAATAACATCAATTCCTGCTATGAGTCAGTATATAAAGCATACTTCAGTAATTCTTTGGGCACACTATGTTCATTAAGCTTTACTACCTCATGGCCTCAAAGTGCATGCACATATGCCCCTAGCTACTTTGGACATTTCAGAAAATCTCTCCATCAACTGATGCCATCTCTCATCCAGCAATCTCCCTTGCTCTCACGAATGTGCAATGCAGAAGTGTTTATGATATGAGGCACAGAATGATGAGATGCAATCAGCTCTGACTTGAGGCATTTCTAGCTTCCATTGTCCTCCATCTGCACACTTCACCAATGTTCTGCAACTGCTCAGAGTATAGTTAGTACAGTTATACCACTCCGTTTTGCTGTCTGATGTCCGGGAAGGTTTCACAAGTCTTGGAAGAAGAAGTTTAAGTCAGATCTCCTATAACAAGAGCAGCAATCAATGAACATCCAGAATGGCATGGGAAGCAAAAATTCCATTGCTTATTCCAGAAAACAAGCCTCAGTTTCTCAGGAACCTAAGATCATAGACCTTTGTAGACCATTACACGTTAGTAATGATGCTTTCATGCTGTGCTACCAGGCTTTGCAATATCATGGAGAAAAACATTTTCCAGCTTTTGACATGGTGTAGGGGGTAAAGATCAGGCAGACAAATCTCATGAATCATCCCTATGCCGTTTGGGAACCCCACTCATGCAAAAGCAAAAATAACCTCTTGTTCATGGCAAAGCCCTGTGGCCTGGCACAGCAGCATACTCTAAATAGCATCACACAGCTCCATGATAACAACTTTAAGATAGGATCTACTGATACCTAAACTGGTTAGCTCATGACCAGAAGCAATCAGGATAGTACGCTTCTGAATAGTAATGGTGACATGCTTCTCCATCATGAAGAGAGCTTCAGGGTAGACTCTAGACTGATCTTTCAGGAAACAGAGGTCTGAACCATGAAGTTCTGCAGCTGCTGTGGGTCATTCTACACCAGTGCCCCATTCCTGGTCCTTGCTTCAGTAGCTGGACCCAAAAGCATTGCTCTACCAAGTAAGGCTACTGCAGGCAAACCTCCTGGAGAAGTAATGCTTGACTGTATCCTCTTGCTTCTTTACCACTTATAACTCTATTGCTGTGGCACTCAGCCTTCTGAAATTAACAAGCCAAACCTATCTGGCTGTATGACTGCCACTGTATATATACTCATCATCCTACTTGCATCAATGACAGTCAAGACTGCAACGGTGAGTCCTCCACGCTGTAATTAAAAAACATCACTGGGCAAATACAGATGCATTACTGTTATCAGCAGAAATTGTCAGTTTGACTCTAACCATTCATGACGAGAATTACCTTTGGAGACATGTCATTTGCCATTATGCTAATAAAAGTAATGGGAAGTGCTCTGAAATAGCTAGCTATATGTGCTAATACAGGTACTAATACTTTACTCATCCAGACCCAAGTCCTAGAGATGGCTTCCTATTTTTTCAATTACTAGGCTGGGGCTGTTGTCCACTCTAGCTTGTTTTAAAATGCATCTGATCAGTAGTTCAAAATGATGGTGCCCCCACCACTTCTTCTGGTAGGGTAAGACAACACAGTATCTTTGTTTCCTTCTAGTATTCATAGACATTCATGTCCCCTCTCTGTTAAGCTAAAAATCTCCAGCGGCTTCAATGTCCTCCTATAAGGTATGCTCAATAACTTGAGTTGTTTTTGTACCCCAGAAATAACCCTCTGGAATTTACAGTGATATCATGGAGCCTCAAAGTGAGGCTTCAGCACTAGCTCTAGATTTATTTAGGTCAACTAAAGATAATCCATTATGTCTGATCTTTACTACTGATACATCCCAAAAGAGTTTGCATGAATTCAATATAAGAGTTTGTCGTCATCTGCCACACATTATTTCTTAAAGTTGGGAGGTCTGATTCCTTTTCCAGTTTTGTGCTATTTGTATCAATGGATCCATGCCAGCATAAAACTGGAGAGAGCAGCAATGAATTGGCTTGGTTATAGGGTGAGTTCATGAATCATATGAAAATGATATTATTAGTATCTCTCATTTACAGCTGTCATAAAAGACTTGAAATGTACATATTGTGCTCATCAGTGTTCTTTATAACCACATATTCTTACCACTGTTATTCTCATCCTCCTTACCAGCTGATAAGGAAGAAGCTGCCTAGTTTGTTTGTTTGTTTTGCCTATTCAAAACTCTGTTGAGGTTTGGTTTTAAAAAAACTATTTACTACAAACTCCTGGCAACTGGGAGAAAACTATTTGTTAAAGACTTTTACTACCAACCAAATTAAGCTATAATTTGAGAATTGTTATTATACCAAATATCTACAAATAACAATAAAAATATGCATCATTGGACAATAATGAGGAGATCTGAAATGTATTTTCTTGGTTTTATGAAACCGATTTTGAATATTGTAAAAAATACTTTTGAATGCTCATAGCTCCATGGGGCATCCCAACATGCCACCGGATACACTTCCCAAAGCTAAGAGTACCTGCAGCACACCTGGAACACAAGAGTGCCTCATCCATTCTACCCAGCTTTATATGGAGCTGTGCACCAGTTACCCTAACTGACCACATCATCTTATCCATGTTAACCTTGTCTTTCCCCCATTCTTCTTCCTACTCCATTTAAAATCACTTCTCATGCTTGTTTCAAGTAGAGAGGTAAGCGGGTACTGTCTCTGAGGCAGGGGCTGCTTGTGTCTGTAACTGCCAGCACAGAGGTGTCAAACTTGTCTAGCCCCACAGGCTGGATAAGGTGTGCAGGGCTGGTCTGGATCCCAATGTGCAGGGCCAGGCCAGTGTACATGCAGCATGCACCCTGGATTAGAGTAGTGTGCTGTCTGCAGTATATGCATTGGCTCCAGGCTCACGCACTGCATGCAGATGCTGTCCCCAGGGCAGGCACCCACGTTGGACTGGCCCTGCACCCTGGATGTGGCAGAATGACTTGGATCCAGTGTGCAGGGCCTCTGGCACAGATGCCACATGCAACACGTGCCCCAGACTAGCCCTATGGGCCACATGCAGCCCACTACAGACCAGTCCTGTGCACCATGTATAGCACATGCCAGCCTTAGCCCTGTGCAGCATGTGGCACATGAGGCCAGTCCAGGGCTCATACTGCACCTGGGGTGGATCCAGCACAATGAGGCCAGTCTGGTGCAAATGCCATTGGCAGAATACACCTTGGATCAGCCCCATGTGCTGTGTAATGGCTCCAGCCCTGCGCACCATGTGCAGCTTGTGCCAAATAAGCTACATGCTACATGTATAGTACAAGAGGTCAGAGGCTGGGGCCAGCATGTACTGCATGTGGTGTGTGGGGCTGATCTAAGACCCACAAGCAACACCATGGGCCAAATGACAGGACTCCACCGGCTGTATCTTTGACACCCCTGACCTAGCACAATGGACCATGATGTTATTCAAGGCCTTTAGGCACTGCTCTAATATAAATAAACAACATCAAAATGGTCTGGGTTTAAGACTGGAAGATACAGAATGTAAATCCTGATAAGGAACTACAAGCAATGCCCAGACATGTGAGCAATGCCCAGACTAAATTACTCAAATCACAGCATTTGAAACTAGTTAACCAAAAGGTAGTGTGTTGTTGTAGGTTCAGCTGAAAAATCTTATCTGTTTTACTAACAACTGGAGACGATTTAAATTTCAGCCACTTGTCCTGAATCAGTAGTAGAGGACATTTGCTGTGGAAGTTTTGAGATCACACCAGCTACCCATGATTTGCTGACATCACCTGCAGTGGCAATGATAAATGCCAGACCACCACTGTGTAATCTCAACATTATACAGACTTCATTACTCACTATCGCTCTTTCAAGTGGTTAAGTAGATCCTGCAAGGGTGTGTGAGTATCAAAAACTTTACATTAATGTAGGATACATAAGAGAAGGTGAAGGAACATTTACATTTCAGGTTTTTTTCTTCTCCTTTTCTTTTTAATATTATTATATTTTAGTCTTGATTCTTTCTTCATTTTCCTGCAGTCCTCACCTCCACTACATGCTTTATTATATTCAGCTCCAGCTCTTCCCACTGACCCTTAACCTTTTTCTTCTACCTTTCCAACAGAATTTGCAAAGGTGAGCAGCATTTTGGAGTCAGAAATACTGCAAAATCCTAAACAGAAACTGTTTTTTGTTTTTTTGGTTTTTTTTTTTACATGCTCACTTTTGAATCAAGGTCATATTTAATTTAATGTCATATTTAAATGTCCATTCTAGATTTATTACCAGTGAAAACGGAATCACTGTATTTTCAAGAGGCTGCACCATTGTGAAGGTTTTCTGACTTTTGCCATGTGCTTGTGTCTTTGCTACCTTCTGATATTCACAGTTATGTCCCCTCTTTGTTGCCTCCCTACTAAGCAAAAATCTTCAGCTGCTTCAGTGTCCTCTTATATATGTCCTATCAAATGAATCACTTTGTGACCTCTGCAGCACTTCAGGAACTCACAGGCAGAGAAGGTACTTCACAAGCATGAAAAGTCTTCAAAAATACTTAGCTCCTAGACAGGACTTTGAGGTGTGATTTTTTTCACTCTGATTTGGTTGAAAATAGGATTTTCTCCTATTTTTTGCCCCACTTCCCTGTCCCCTCCCCCTGGTATATCTACATGTCCTAATCACTGCATACAAAGTAAGAGTTGTTCATAGTCCAGTAATATATAAGCATGCATGTTTTTAGTCTCATGCAATAAGTTACAGCTGAACTATTAACAAGCCAGAAGTAAATACATTAATAAATTACAGGGATGATATTAATACTGATGTTGTACAAGGATCTCCAATTATAGATAGGGAGGTAACGGTACCCAAATCTGATGAGTAGAGCAGCACTTTCTGTTGCTCAGTAATCACTACAGTGAAGTGAATTAGCCATTAGCAGGACTCAAACATATCTGTGGACTCTGGGTTTCTCCTCAGGGACAGGTACACAATGAGGCAATCAGCCCATATCCCTCTTTCCCTATGAGTGCGAGTTTTCTGGCAAAGAACGTATAAAAGCAGGAAAGAAAAACTCATTGCTTCAAAATGCCCCGATTCAATGGAAGGACAACATGTCTAATACTATCATCAAGTAATTTAATTAAAATATTGTTTCCTGGGTGAAAAGTCTGATAGTTTAAATCAACACAGAGCGGTAAGAATATAGAGGTGCTGTCCTGCCAGCCATTTACATACCCACTCTTTATCCTTCCTGTACCTAACTTTAAATAGACTCCTAAGTACATATGAATTCTGCATTGGGCACATGGGATGGGAATGGCTCTGAATTCCTCCTTGGCTCATCTCTTGCCTGTACCAGCTACTGCTGCCAGGCCTCTATGGAGAAAAGGTGCCCTCAAATCTGTCTCCTTACTCTAGTTCTGAGGCACTGGCTCCTAGAAATGAGAAGCAACATTTTCCATAGTGCTTTACATTACGAAACACTGTACAAACATTAGCCACAATACTCTTCAGCCCTCCGAGGGTCCATTTTTTCTCACTTGTCAGCATGACAAAGACAAAAACTGAAACAGCTTGTGTGGGAGCAAGAGCTGTGTAAAATGGCAAGAGGCAACATGTCTTTCTCACTACAGCTCAGCTTTTCAGATTTACTTCATCCATGCCATTTCCCTGACTCCTCTACTCCGCTCTTCAGTAGTACCAGTGTAACTAATACCCCTTTCCTGGAGGCTATGTTGGTACCTCAGAGACTGGGCTATTAGTCACTTTTAGTGATAAGCTTGCTTTTATAGCACAGTGAGAAAGAGCACAAAGTAGCAAGGAAACAGCCCTGAAGTCAGGAGAAAGAGAGCTTTGAATCGCATTCTGTTGTAATGGAGGCCTCTGGCATGTGCATGACTGGCATGTCTTTTCACTCTCAACTTGGAGAAGTGAGAACTGCAGGCTAACATTAAGAAAAATGAGTCTGAATGAATGGACAGCAGAGCAAATTATTACAAGGAACTTGTAGTTCAAACCTTTTTTTTTTTTTAAATAATGGAGGCATTTGGGAATAGTGACTATTAAGCAGACTTGGGATACACCTAAACTGCAGACTGTACCAGGCTGAAGCAGAATAAGCTTTGTCAGTGCCCTTGACACAGTGTTGACCACCTGAGAGCAGGGGGAAGGGGAGGTGGGCAGTGGGGAAGGTGTCTAACCTGCCCTAGGTCTCTCTGCACCATAGTAACTGCTGCTGCAGCTGAGAAGCTCACTGCATCCCAGCTGCAGCAGGGGGTACCAGAATGGCCCCCTCCCCACCCCAGGAGTCTTTGCTGTGGTTGGCACAGCCCAGTCACAAAAGCCAGACACAGCCTCATGCCCAGTCATATATGTGGAGGAGGCATCAAGAA
This sequence comes from Crocodylus porosus, assembly GCF_001723895.1. NCBI lineage: Eukaryota > Metazoa > Chordata > Crocodylia > Crocodylidae > Crocodylus > Crocodylus porosus. The sequence continues at coordinate 55,944,327 of NW_017728943.1, read as the reverse complement.
GAATGGTGTCTACCCTCCTCAGGATTTTTGCCATGGGAGGTACAGCTCCTCACCCCAAGTCAACGACCAGGGTGCATGCCCTGCTCGCCCATACCAGTTATACTACTGACACCAACAGTCTACTGCAGTGAGCAGATATACGCAAGCTAACTTTAAATGAGCTAATTCAGGTACCAGAAGCAGTCTACTCATAACAACACAGCTCCGTGTGAGTTAATTGAACCTGGTTCTTGGCACACATATGACAGGGTAGAGGAGCTCTACCTGGAACGCCTGTCCTTCTTGCCAAGGTAAATGAGCCCCTGTTGAGCTCTGTGTTGCTGCATTAAAGCCGCCTCATGGTTTCAGGGGTATAGGTTGTAGCCGTGTTGGTCTAAGGACAGAGCCAGACAAGGTTCTTTGAGTAAATCTGCTATCTTTTATTACACTACCTAAACTAGCTGGAAAAATTATTTCCAGCTAGTTTAGGTGGTCTAATAAAAGACAATAATAGAAAGAAGTTTTCCAATTAGTTTAGTTGGTATAATAAAAAATAATCAGATTTACCCAAAGAACCTTGTCTACCTCACGGTCTCCACACTATGCTGCAGTGCTCTTCCACTAAGTCTGTGGTCTCCAACCTTTCTAAGTAGGAGATCACCTTTGGATTTAAAAGCCACTCAAGATCCACCATGTGCTGCCACCTGCCCCCCCACCTAGCAGGTAAGTCTGTGGGTAGGGAAGAAGGAAGCAGATCAAGGCAGAGGGAGAAAAAATTATTTGAGGGTGTGCCTCCCCAGCAGGTAAGTCTGTTCCCACCCCTTCCCTCCTCATGCGCTGACCTGATGGGCTGGGGGTGAGGCACGTGCATGCATGCACCCGGGCACTCATCCTCCCACTGCAGCCTCAGATCAACTCCAAGAGGCTCCAAGATCTACTGGTAGATCAAGATCCACTGGTTAGTGACCACTGCTCTAAGTGCTTCAAAGAATTGACACAGGCTCCTAAATCAGTTAGGTGTTTTTGAAACATGGATCCCAGGGTGCAGCTCTAACTGCTGGTCGACCCCAATTTAATGAAGTCCATTTTAAATCACTTAAACTGGTGCTGGTTCCTAATGGATGCATGTTTCAATCAGCCTTAAGCCATTCAAATCAATCAGAAACTAATTTGGTAATTTACTAACACAAGGGATTAAACAGTTTAAAGGTATCTACTCTACACAATTTCACTGGTTTAACTGGAATGAAAAATAACTTATTGAAACAGGTAAAACTCTTCTAGTATAGCAAGCCCACAGCCTTACTCACGACAATGTTTCTTCCTTTGTAAACAACAAAGCCAAGCTGAAAATGATATGACAGTGGATACCAGGTTCATTCTAGCATTGAATTACTGGAACATCTCATGATATTCAATAAAGGAGTAAAGAAAGAAAAGTCTCTTCTCCTTGATTTAACTGATCTTCTTTTGGTAAGGAGGAACCTCTGGGGTTAGGCAATATTGCTGTGAATGGGTCTAGACTTTACACAGGCATGGGTCACTAATTTAATTAGATTTCAAAGAAACTATTCTACATTTACACTGAATACAATACTTCCTGTGCCCTCCCTCACACTAACAAGAATAAAACAATCCCACAGAAGTTTACACTTCAATGCTTGAGGAAGCAATAACAAAGTCAGTATACATACAATAAACTTTAGTCACAGACTGGTTTCATATTGTGGAGGTCATTAGTGAGACCTTAACTACTTGACAAACTGCCATGCTAGGCAAACAAAACAATAATTAATCTTGGTCTCGTTATACAGCTGGGTTTCCGCATAGCACAACTTGCTCACAAAAAGTGGCAACTGTATCAGAATCAATATTTTTGGCAATACAATTAAACTCAACAACTTTGTAAAACAATAAAAATGGATTTCAGCCTACTGAGACTGAATCAACATAGCTTCTTGGCCTCTTGAAGGCTCAGATCAAGTGTATTTTCTTATTCTATTCTGTAAATTAAGGTTTTGTTTTCTTTTTTTTACCACTAACACTCTCAGAATATTTGGTCTTCTAAGCTCTCCTTCCAATCCACAAGAGGGCAAAAATTTTATTACACATTGTTATCATTTTGGTAATGACAGGTTTCTACTATCTTTATTATCTTCCCTCCCCCTCTTCAAAACCACTGCTGTCTTCAACTGATTTAGGTCTGCAGCTTCATGGATTAGCTGGCTGGTGAAGCAGGGTGCTGCATTTGCTAGAAAACATCCTAATACATTGGCTAAGTACAGACAGTCAAAAAGCCCAAGGCTTAATTGATCTAATCTACCCAGGTTTCTAAGGCTTTGCTGTCTCAGCTGTATGACAGCCCAGGGTTGGGGCTGCCTGGCTCAGCTGAAGCAGAGGAGCTGGGGTGGAAGCAAACACACCCTGAGAAGTGGGGATAACATGGGGCCACAATACATCCTGCGAGGCCAGGGGACTGCGACCTAACTTGCTTCAGGAGGGGATCTGAAACAGAGATTCAATAGACCAGTATAACCTAAAGTGATTCAATCTGATATTAAATCCATCCAGGTCTATTTTAAACCAGATTCTGCCATTTTGAAACCAGTCTATGTACAATAAACTTCTGTTCTGTTACAGGTTTAGACCAGTTCCAGATCACATATACCAGTTTATAGGTAACTTCTGTCCCTTGTCACAGTTTCTCTTCAAGTAGCCCAAAGAACTGGCTGGACGTGGTAATAACTTTTATTGGGAATTAAACCATGTATACATGGTAGGATCATTTACCTCTGCTTATACTACTTACAACCACACTATACAAACTATAAAGGATGCTGCTGGCCTAAGCAAGCTCACATCTGTAGGGTTACCCATACATTGGCAGCACAGAGGAAAACCCGGTGAAGTCACCATAAGTAAGCAAGAAAGCAAGCCTCATGTTTACTACTGATATCCAGACTCAAACTTTAGTAATCTGAAGCAGAATAAAATCTAGACTAGATCTAAATTAGCTAAAAAGACAGTTATTATCCTTTTGTAGTCCTTATAGTGGGGGCAGGGAATCAAGACCAGCTTGAACCTTATGTAAAATTACAGGAGCAGTCAGTGTGCAATGGAAGTCCACTTTTGGATCTACTGCATGAATCCAACACTAAAGGAGCTGTCTCTCTTACTCACACTACAGGTCTCCTGTTGAGGGGGGCTGCAGTCCTGCCTTTTTGCATGCTAGTCAAATGTCAGCATTTTCCAAGAAGCAAAAGCAGAGCAGGTATGAGGGAAAATGCTGGCATGATCACTGTTCATAAAGAAAGGGCTCCTGGCAGATGCTTGGCTTGGCCAGCACCAAATATGTGTTTATGCTACCTGAAAAAATTAAACAATAACTGTAGTTTAATAGATTTTGTAAAACCACGGCGTGTAGCCATGATAGTGTACGAATGAAATGCCCTGTTGGCATCCTTTCCATCCAAGCCTCTACTGACAAAATACTACCACCTATCCTTTTCACAAGCCTTGGAAGAGTCAAGCAACAGTGCAGTTATATCCATCTCTACGAGGCAGTATATATGGAAGGACAACAGCTACTAGGATACATGCTTGTTTTTTTCAGAAGGGTATGCAAGAAGCTCCAGATCTCTCACATGAGCTAGAGGTCACTGTATAGAGCAACAGAGAGAAATACAGAATATGAACAGGCAGAATGCTAGCCATCTATTTCTTATTCTGGACTCCATTACTGGACTACAATATTTTCATTCCCATCATAAGATACAATACTGGACTACAATATTTTCATTCCCATCATAAGATACAGTGTCATAAAAATAAAGCCAGTTAAGACAATGTAAGAAATACTATGCAAGTTTGGTGAAATAATATTGAAACATAGTTAAAGCTAAGACATGAGCTCAGTTAAATGTTTTGATTGCTAGTTTAGGGGGGTGTTGTGATGCCAGATCAGAACCCTGTATCTCTGTATGCCCTGTTACCATGAAGGGGTCAGAGAGACAGGGATGCCAAGCTGAATCCTATGTACTTCTTGCTTTATGTCTAAAGCATTCTACCTGCTGCCCTGCACTCTCCAAATTCATTCCCACAATGCTCTACTTTTTTCTCTGTCTCCAGATTACCAGACCTGGTGAAAACCAAACGAGATGATGTATCAAAAAAAGAGTAGGGGAAGGGAGAGGTGAGAAGACAGAATACAGAAAACAGAGAAAATAAAGATAAACCCATGATGAAAATATGAACTAGAGCCAGGGGGAGAAATGAATAATTTTTTTCAGAAACAGAAGCTTCTGCTACCCACAGACAACACATGTTGATTCAATGAGAGCAAACTCAGGCATTAAGTAATGACAGGACTGACAGGAAGATCCTCAGTGTGCCTAACAACTAAGCCAGATTTTAATTTACCAGTTTAGGCAGAAAACCTGAAAATAAAACTGGTGTTATTATTCCCATTTCTATACACATAAAATGTAGCTCTACTCTGAAAAGTGACATGAAATATCACCTGCTTACTAAACAGGACTGCTCCCTGAAGATATTCAGAGTCACGTTCATTTATTGTAATGACAACAAAATGTTACTGCTTTTTGTTTGCTTTCCCTATAGAGATAACCCAGCCAAAAGATGGTTTTTGTTTCATCAGGAAAAGAGTTTATTAAATTCCTATTTAATAAATAGCTGGAAAGTGTATCCTATCCGTGACACTTTATTAAAGCACTACTACTGAAGGCATATAGGTATGCAGAGATGTTAAGTAAGCACCTGCTTGTAACAAAGCATAAGAAAGAACGGACCTAGACTGATTTTAACCTTGAAAAGTCCATTGGCAAGGCTGGCACATGGAAGAAAAAAACCCTTTTTATTCAGAAAGTGGGCATATTTCATTTTGAAATTACCATAAGAAGGCCATCACAGGATCTCATAAGGCAAGTAATGACAATAAACAAGACCCACACTTTAACCAAAATTGCATTACTTTAGATTTAAAATAAAATGGGAAGATTATCAATTCCCTGTAAATTTACTTCAATATATGACTCAAAAAGAATATTTGTCCTTTACCATCGAAAGCAAGGGTTTTCAACCCTTTTTAACAAATGTACCCCTTCTGTCTCACAGTTTCACCTCCTGTACCCCTTTATATTTTTTCTTGTTTTTAGGGGGGGGAAGGAGGGGGACAGATTGAGGCCCTGCGGTAAGGGAGTGGGGCAGGGGCAGGTGTTGCTCAGCTGGAGTGGGGCATGGGACAGAGCTGCAAGCAGATCATTCAAGAGGCGTGGAGATGGGAGGGGTGGCTCTCCCTGCTGCATATGCCCCCAGATCTGTGTGCAGAGGGCAGGCAGGCTGCTGCTGCAGGCTGGGGTGCTGGGCTCTTCCCAGCAGGGACTGGGCCGGGCTGTGCTCAAGGTAGGCAGCAGCGCTGAGAGGGGGCTATGGGAGGGGCTGCAACCACCCCAAAATTCACTGTAGTTCCCCCAACCCTCCCTTCCCAGCACACCGTGGTTCAGCCCCGGCTGGAAATAGCCTAGCGCTGCCCAGGCCCCAGCCTGACCAACCTGCAGCCTACCGGACCCTGCATTTACCCTCCCCATGCCCTGCCGGGGCACATGCACCCCCACCGCACCCCCTGAACAAGCTCCTTATGGCTCTGTCCCACACTGCCTGGCTGTGCAGCACCTGCCCCTGCTCCAGCGCCAGCCCCCCTCCCTCTCTCACCACAGGGGCCTATGGGAGCAGGGGCTGCAGCCACTCCAGAAATTTGCTGTAGTGCCCCCCCCCCAGTTGCCTTCCCAGCACCACTGCCTGCCCCAAGCACAGCCTGGCTCAGCCCAGCGCCTGCTGAGAAGAGCCTGGCGTGGCCCTGGCCCCAGCCCACCCCAGATCCAGGGGCACGAGCCCACCCCCCCCTTCCCTCCCAGGCTGTGCGTAGCATCAGGAGCCGGCTCCCCATGGCTCAGTCCCATGCTGTGCCTCAGCTGAGCAGCCCTTGCCCCTGCCCCAGTCCCAGCCCTACTCCCTCTCCCACAATGAACTTACCAGCTGGACCCAACTGCTCTCCATGTGGCCGGGCTGTGCTCCTGGCTGCCTGTGTGCTGTGCTTTGGCTGCGCACATGCACACAGAGTTCTGTGTATCCCCAGTGACCTTTTTAAGTACCCCTAGGGGTATGCATACCCCCGCTTGACAACCACTGATCTGAAGTCACCCTGCTTCACCCCTCAGTCTGAACATATAGTAGGAGGGAAAAGAAAAAAAGCTGCACATATTTTTTTTCATTCAAATGCTTCTAGAATGAATGTATCAGAGAGGCATTGTAAAGTGGGTTATTGCATAAAAAAGCTTATTCCTTTCTGAACCAGTTAGTCTCTAAAGTACCAGTAGCCTGCCCTACCTTCTGCCTAACTTCATACTAATGTGGATAATTACCTTTAATGGCTGACATTAGAGGTATTGGCATTGTACAAGACATGGAGGAAGACACCGACCTGTACTCAAAGAACTTAAAATACTAGCAGACAGACAAAACAAAACACAGATTGATATGCATGGCCAGAGAGGCTGTATTATGCAAATTAATATGAATTTGCATGTGCCAGAGTAAGAAAAAGTAAAGTGCAGTCATCAAATAAGCTTATCAACATTCCTGTGGGGATATATATTAATACAGATGAGTAAACTAATGTAGCAAGACTAAGTTAAAGGACTTTTCAAGTTCCCAGGGGGAGTCAGGCAGAAAACCCAGGAATACTGTTTCCCATCTCTTTCCCCACTGCCCTGGGAGCTAACTGGCTTTTACCTCCAGTTGCAATTTAATATAAGTTCAGATCTCAGATCTCTAGCATTTCCAAAATTGCTAGGCTTAGCAGATCTGGTCTGATTCATCATACCTCATCAGCTAAATAAATAAAGTAGTTGTTTTTTCTAAATTCCCACACAAAAGAAAATTTCACCAAAAAGAGTAAAAAAAAAAAAAAAAAAAAAATGTGCGTGAGCATTATTACTACATGATTTACTCATATTCCACAGTTAAGTGGCTGTAAGAAATATGAGTCAGTTTGCAATTAAAAAGCATTAAAGCACTACTGTTTCACCCAAAAAGGAAGAATCAGCAATGTCTACAGTAACAGAAAAAATAGTACCTCTTTTTTTACAGATAGTTTCTTGAGACTGGGCCACCCGTATAACTTCAGCAGCTGCATTCCTTACTATCAGCTCTTCACTCTGCAACAGGAGAACCACGCATTTCCACATGGTCAGCGTATCGGAAAGACCTGAACATTTACGAAGAGGGAAAGAATTTAGATTTTTGCTCCTCACACAGCAAATCAGAACAGTTATGGAAATATGTACTTCCTCATGTAAACATACCATACATGTAATAAAATATTCAAAATGGGAAGGCTGAATGAGAATACAGTCAAAATGCCATCTGTTGCAAAATACACATTCAGGCAGCCACACATCTTTGTTCTCCTCCTCTTTAGTCTCCGCCTGGTAGCTTTACTCTGCAATAGGGTTCAGTGTTCAATTGCTGAGGAAGAACCACCTTCAGCATCATCGTCAGAGCTTTGCTAAGAAATGAGTACTTTGAACTTTCTGAAGTTTGCATTCTTCTTGCCAGACAGTAGTAGAAGTGCTGTTGATATGCAGGGGCCCAGTAAGTCCTTCACGTAAGTAATGATTTTTGTGTGTAGAGTCTATCTATGGGTATCATTTATGGAGCAACAATTTGTGGGCTGAAACCTGAATACAACGGATTCCTAATTTAGACCAGTGTAACTGATTTCAAAAGCAGGCCCTGTATTTGGTATAATTTTTGTACACAACAGAGTCAGCAATTGTGAAAAGTGCCAGCGTGATAGCTCCAGAAAATGTGCTGCATGAACTGTCCTGCCTCTGTGAGCTCTGGCCTGTTTGGGCTCACTCACTCTTTGGGGAGAAAGGTTAGTACTTGAGGCTAAGTACAGGCATTAAAAAGCCCCTAGTGGAAGCGCTCCATCGTGCTTGACTTAAAGTGCTGTAAGTTAGACCAGAACCAACCGAACAGATACGTGTTGTTTGGTGGAGGGGGCTCAGTGCCTGACTGCACTGACCAAGGCTAGCAGTTTGGGGGTGCTGTCACATGCCAGCAGCAGCTGGATGGAAAAGGGAGTGGGGGAGGGAGACCATGTGCCACGTAACGCCCCCCAGATGGCTGGGACAGGTTTTGGGGGAGCTAGGCCAGGTCCACACGGTAGAGGGGCTCCCTTCCCCCAACCCCAGTTCCCAGCAAGGTGAAAGCCCAGCTCGGCAGCCCCGTGCTGCAGCTATCAAGAGGCTGGGGCAGGGGTACAGCTCCTCTGCCATGCTGACCCAGCCCAACCCAGCAATTTTGGGGAGGACCTGCATGGCATGGGGGCTCCCTTCCCCCTGCAGACTCTTGACAGCTGCAATCAGGAGCCCTAGCATGGGGATGTTGGGCCCCACTGTTCACTGTACTGGGAACTGGGAGTGGGGCAAGGGAACCTGCTGCCCTGTGGACCTGGTCCAGCCCCCCCTTCCCCACCTCCAAGACCTGACCCAGAAATCTAGGGAGGACCTGCATGGCACAGGGGCACCATTCCCCCATCTCCTGCCCAGCTGTGCAGAGAGGAGACAGAGCTGTTCTAGCTTCTTTTTATGACAGCCAAGGGGTAAGGCTGGGCCAGTGCTCACCTGAAGCAGATGAGCACTAGCCAAGGCTAGCAAGCTGCCCAGCAAGGGGCCCCTGGGATGCCTAGGGAATGTGACCTACCTTGACTCGTAATGAGGTGTGGTATAGACATTTGATAAAGCACTCTAACCTAAAGCACTGTAGTCTTATACCACATCCATCAAGGGTTAAATTAGAGTGGGGTCCACCATTTTTAAAGTACTTTATGTGCTGTGAACATCTGCTCTGTCACAGCCATAATGCACTTTCTGCATGCTTAACACACTGTAAGTATAACATCTGTACTTAGCCTGAATTTTTTATTCAACAAGGGTGCCAATTAATGCCAATTTTGTTAGTTTTGAAGGTCTATTCAGAATCATCCGAAAAGGACTGGAATTACCATCTCTTGTCACACAGGACCTCAGAAGACATTAAATAAGAAAATTTTGATCACTGCCAGCTTTGTTCTAATTCAATCATGGAAAGGGATAAAAAGCTCAAAAGTCCTGTACTGGTCATTTAAAAAACTCTTGACATCCAGCACTGGACAGGAATGGTAGCACCTGTCCTATTTATAAGTTCTAGATTTTTGGTTCCAAGAGTCAAGTCTTCCAGATACTATAAGGCAGGGCCAAACACACAAAATTCATGTGGTATATTCTCCTGATACTAAAGGAATGGCATAGGCTTAGCTTAGTTAAATGTTACTGTTACCACAAAAAGACACATATCAGATCAAATGGTTTACTGACTGATTTATGATTCTTACGACATCTCAGAAGATATGTCTATTTTATATATTTAATAGTAAATATATTAATATCCATTCTCACTGGCTTTCAAGAATAATTTACCTTGGTGTCTAAAGAGTACAATATACAGTTGGTATTACACCAAGCTAAGTTCCCAACATTTCCAAATGTTACCACATATATGTTAAACATACAATTTACATATGTTCTTAATGGGTTGAGTAAGTTTGTTTATTGTTTGATTATCTTAGATTTATAGAAAATTAGGGTTGGAAAGGACCTCAGGAGGTCATCATGTCCAACCCCCTGCTCAAAGCAGGGCAATCCAACTGCATCATCCTAGCAAAGGCATTGCCTAGCTGGGTCTTAAAAACCACCAAGGATGGAGATTCCAAAACTTCTCTGGGAAGCCTGTTCCAGTGTTTTACTACCCTTCTAGTGAGAAAGTTTTCCCTAATATCTAACCTAAACTTCCTTTGTTGCAACTTGAGACCATTGCTCCTTGTTCTGTCATCTGCCACTAGTGAGAACAGTGTAGACCATCCTCTTTGAAACTGCTTCTCAGGTAGTTGAAGGCTGCTATTAAATCCCTTCTCAGTCTTCTCTTCTATAGATTAAATAAGCCTAGTTCCCTCAGGCTCTCCTCGTAAGTCATGTGCCGCAGCCCTCTCACCATTTTTGTTGCCCTCTGCTGGACTTTCTCCAATTCGTCCACATCCTTTCTGTAGTGGGGGGCTCAAAACTGGATACAGTACTCCAGATGTGGCCTCACCACTGGGAGGAAGAATCAGTTTTCTCAAACTACTAGCAATGCCCCTACTAATACAGTCTAGTATGCTGTTACTCTTATTGGCAACCAGGGAATAGGGTTGGCTCATATTCAGCTTATTGTCCTCTGTAACCCCCAGGTTCTTTTCTGCAGAGCTGCTACCTAGCCAGTCAGCCCCCAGCCTGTACTTGGACATGGTATGGTTCCATCCTAAGTGCTAGACTTTGCATTTGTCCTTACTGAACTTCATGAGACTTCTTTTGGTCCAATTTTCAATTTGTCTAGGTATCTCTGAATCCTAGCCCTACCCTCCAGCGCAGTGGTTCTCAACCATCGGTACCTTATGTACCCCCTGCTGACTGACGCAGCAAAAGCAAAACCGGAAGTCCCACTGTGGCACTTTCAGTTTCGTCACCGCGAGCTGAGTCCTACTTTTTCCTTGAGGACCAAAGCAGCCGGCTCGGAGCCTCCCTCCCTGTCCCCAGGCACAATGATGCAAGGGAGTGAAAGTGCTGGCGCTCCGGACATGGCGGGAGGGGTGGCAGCCAGAACTTCTGACCCGAACAGACAAAGACACCTCCAACCCACTGGGTGGGGGGAGGCAGGCCAAACTCGAAACGTGTCACCTGCATACCCCGCTACCCATGTCTCGTGTACCCTCAGGGGTACGTGTACCACGGATTGAGAAACACTGCTCCAGCATATCTACTACTCACCCCAGCTTGGTGTCATCTGCGTACTTCCTGAGGGTGCACTCCATCCCATCTTCCAGATTGCTGATGAAGACATTCAACACAACCAGTCCCAGGACCGACCCCTGGGGTAATCCATTTGATACTGGCTGCCAGCTACACATTGAGTCATTGATTATTACCCTTTTAACCCAAAGATCAAGCCAGTTTTTGATCCACCTCATAGTCCACTCAGGTTAACTCTACTACCACCACGTACCTTTCACATCATATTAAACTGCACGTTATATTATTCAGTTCAATAGCCAAAAACTAAAAGTTTTTGGTTTAACCAAAGTAAGAAGTGACATAATACAACCAGCCTGGATAACCACGTAGGTAATTAAATCTCATATTAATGGTCTAAGACTATCTTTGTACTTGTAAGAATCAGAGGAATAAGACTTGTAAGAACCAGAGACTACCTTTTCCCTACCTCATAGATATAAGTATTGACTAGGCACATTATGGAAGTTTCTTATTTAAATTTGAACCAAAACTTAAATGATAAGGAGGATACAGATTGCATGACTATGCATGCATATTTTAAAAACGTTATGTCCTTGCAGCCAAATTACATTGGCATAAATGGCAATGTAAATTACTTCAGTGAGGAGGGGGCAAAAGAGGAGTTGTAGGCTTTGAGAAAGTGTTAAATAGAACAGGGGCAGGTAAATAGAGAGGGTAAGGCAACTACAAAATATGGTAGTCAGGACACTTATCAGGTCAAAAAAACAGGAAAGATGCAGATACTCGTCTAAAGGGCGTTCACTTAAATCCAGCTCAGGCCAGCAACAAATAAAAACAATTCCCAGCTGAAAAAATTGCAACTACAGTTGGCATTACTGCTGGACATCTAGGCAGAAAGGCCCTGGAATGTAGTGGCATGAAGAATAGTTGCACCTGTCACCACTACGTGCCTTGGCTAATCAGTGAGAGCACGGGCATTCATTCCTAGTGCTAAGAATTTATGTGCTGTCTGCCATAGGGGAGCCCACTGATTGACCGACTGCCCTCTACCCTTCTGAGGAAAGGCAGTAGGCAGTTGGCAAGATGGGGGAAAGGGACATTCTCCCCTGGTGGTATCCTTTGCAGACCTCCAGGAGCAGAGGCATAACAAGCAAGGGGTGGGGGCACACACAGGAGTCCTACCCATACCCGAAACTGCAAAAAACACCCCAGATACTGCTGCTACCATGGGTCTGCCCATCCCAGCTCTTGCTCTTAAAGCAGCAGCAGCAGGGTGTTCATGCATCAGTTGCTACTTCTTTAAGCGCAACACAATGGGTCTGCGCGGGCACAGACTTTTCAGGGGTTGGAGACAATCCTGGTGCCTCTACTAAGCCCATCCCCAGGGCTGGTGCCCCTGCTACCCACTCCTAGTTACACTACTGTCCAGGAGGGTTCCCACCTGGGGAGAATGGTCTCCTCTGTGTACCCATCTGGATCATAGTTTCTCAACCTGTGGCACGTGTACCCCTCGGGGTACACGAGATACAGGCAGGAGATATGCAGGTACCCCAACAATGTCTCTCTTGCCCTCTTTTCCTCACTCTCTCGCCCCTTCCTCCTCTCAAAACCATGGCAAAAAATTTGGTGCAATTAAAAAATTAAATTCCCCGGTAATAATTTGGTGTGCCATGCTTTGCATGGCATTGGGAGCTTTGGCCAACATCACCTCTAGTGCAGGTACATACTTGAGTGTGCATCTATGGTGTAAAAGGTGGCAACCCTACCCACACCAGATCAGACATCTATCATATCACGGCCTTATATACACAGCCCTTCTTCCAACATATGGCACACATTAGTCTGTAAATATGAAATCTCCTGGAAAATTGACTGTTGGGGTACTTATTAAAATCTTCAGAAGTTATGGTGTACTTGGTACTTAAAAGGTTGGGAAACACTGCTCTGGATCAACCTGGAGAGTGCACAGGTGGGAGATAGATGCATCTAGGGCTGAAGCCATCCCAGTACTCTGGAAAAATGCCTCCCATCTCAGGCCTGTCCCCCCACCTCCTCTGTCCTGCCTCTGTTTCTGGGAGGAGCATGGGGTTGGATCTTAAAGGGCCACAGTCAAGCCAGCTCCTGCCTGCTTTAGGCTGATCACAGTCCTAATGCAGCAAGAATGTACACCAGGGTAGTTTTAGCTGCAAGGCAGCTGTGACTGCATCTCAGCACCCCTCGGGGGGGGGGGGAATGGGAGAGAGGGAGGCTCACAGCACCCCAAGGTGCTGTGGTACCTCAGCTGAGAACCATCATATTAATAGTACAAGAAATAATACTATAAAAAAATGCAGGCAAATTCTTAATATGTATGAGTACAATTAAATCAAGCAGAGCCTTTTCCTATATTTGCAAAAACATAATTAGTAATAAATAAATATACCAATAATAAGAGTTTTTTTGCATAGGATAATAGGAAAGTAGGGCTGGAAGAGACCTCATGAGGTCATCTAGTCCAGTCCCATTCAAAGTAGGATCATCTCCAATGACATCATCCCAGCCAAGTATGTCTAACCTGTTCTTGAAAATGTCCAGGGATGGAGATTCCACAACCTCTCTAGATAACCAGTTCCAATACTTAATTCCCCTCATAGTCAGAAAATTCTTCCTGATCCTCCATCCAAATCTTCTGTACTTTAGCTCCTAATCCCATCCTGTACACCATCAGAGAAAAATTATTCTTCAAGTACTTGAAGACTGCTATCAAGTCTTCCTAGGTCTTTTCTTCTCCAGACCTAATAATCCTAGCTCTTTCAGCTCTTCCACAGAAGTCATGCTTTCCAGGCCTCTAATCATTACCAATACATGGTAATGACAGGAACTTTAAAACACATGCGTGTGAGAATTCAGCATTAAATTGAAACGTTGATAATCTTGATATCTTATTACTTGAATGCTGGAAGGTAAATGGTTTATCATGGTAACTTAGTCTTGAATAATTAATGCATACTTTTTTACAGTAGTATTATTTACAGATGTCTGAAATACTAACATTCAGTTTGCTAACAAAAAAAAGTGGATCCAGTCCAATAGCATGCTACTGAGACACTATTCAAAACAGACCATTTTAATTCTGTCATAGAAGGTAAAATGGCATTACAAGTTAATGGCTTACTTTACAATGCAAGATAATCCTCTTCCCTCCATCCATAAATGCATTATTTTGAGGTTAGCTATTCCATATTTCACATTTCATAAACAGTACTTAGCAGTAAAATAAAATATAAAGGTAAAATAAAAACATCAGGGATGTTAACTTGTGGACTCAGATCTTTCTCAACTACTTTATCATGATTCTATGAATAAGACAGAAAAGGAAAGCATGACTTTGCTGGTCTTTTTATACTAATTCCTGGTTCAAGCAATATCAGTGAGAGGTTTGCTACTGCCTTCAGGTGGATCCAACAACCAATAATTTGCTTCAAAACCAATAATGTGTGGCTGAACAAGAGCATTTGTTTTCCCAACAGACATTTAATTTTTGTTTTGAACCTGTCAAATATTAGAGAAATTAATGAATTTCTTGGTGAAGTACCCAGTAGTTAATTATCCTCACTATTAAAAATCTATACCATATTTCTAGGGTTAATCATATTTCTTCCCCTATTCAGAAATAGTCAGCTATTAGATATTTTTATATTTGGGCCTGCTACACCAAGGAGTTTTCAGCTAAATTGTTCTTGCTCCACAGTAGTTCAATAAATTAGAATATTCAGCTGTTCCAATCATGAAGAGAATAGAGTCTATGAAACACTTTCCAATTTTTCAAAATAATACATTTTAATCCTATCAGGTGATTGATTACATATATAAAAAAGCATCATGTATTCTTAGGTTTTTATATATTCTGTGCTTTAAAAAGTTCTAGGCACATAATTCAAGAAATTTACTCACCAAGGATGAGTTTCTCATTGGTCAGGAAGAGTGGTGTAATGTTTTGAAGTATTTCAGCAGCTGCCAATAGCATATCTGTCTGTTGTTCATCTCCACAAGAGCAAGCTATTAGTTGTACCCAGTGTTTCAGGTCTAATGCCAAAACCTGAAAGCACAGAATACATGGAAGAAATAAATAGTACAGTGTAGAGCTGGTGTTTAGCATCATACTTAGCTATGAACTGTAAAATTAGCTCTCACCTAAAGAAGGAAAAAGCAATCTTCCCTGCACATTAACCACGGTGAGGAAAAGGAATACAGAATACAAACCACTAACAGAACGCAAATTGGTGGGAAATGGGAATCACTCTTGTTGGATCTGTTCTTTAACATTAAGAACACTCCATATGTAGGTGTCATCGGTCTTACGTTTCTCATTACTAACTATGGTTATTATACCAAGCCTTGTCAGCACCGCTATAGGCAGGCTTGGCCCAGCATTTCCTACAAACATCTTCATCCATGGTTCATAACTGACTTATGGAAAAGAAGGTTTCAGGCTTGAAATCTGAATGCAAATTACTTCCTACAAGAACAGGTAAAATCTTAAATGTTGATTTGCATCTGTTTTAAAATTGAGAATGAAAAATTTAAATACTATTCAATGCTTCTTTGTGGTACTTTTTTTTTTTTCTTTTTTCCATTAATGAACCAGACTTCAGGCTAGAGCATAAAGTGTTAACCAGCTCTGGGAAATATTTTGGTAGATTTCCTAAAAATAGATCTCATTATAAAAAATATTACATGAAACTATTTTTGCAATGAAATAATTATGACAAAAATTTCAATAAATGTTAAAATATCCTAACAATCTTTCCCTTCATACATATATGTATGCATATATAAACATATACATATAGGCCAAGTACAGTTATTACATATAAACAGGTCTAAGTTATTGGAAACTGATCTAAACTCATACCCATCAATAGAGATGCACCGATACATCAGTCCATATCGTATTGGCACTGATAAAAGGAAAATGGACATTATCAGCAATCGGCTTTTTTTGGCTGGTGTGGCCGATAACGTCATTGATAAATGTCATGTGCATGTGTGCAGCCGGGGGGAGCTAGGTGGCTCTCACGGCTGTACACACCCTGGGGGAGGCACAGGGGCCTGTGCCCCCCAGGTCTGTGCGTAGGGCAAGGGCTGGCTGCTGCTGCATGCTTGGGGCAGGGGGTGGCACCAGGACCTTCTCGGCAAGGGGGCTTGGCCAGGGCTGCGCTCGGGACGGGTGGGATAGTGCGGAGAGGAGGGGCTACAGTGAACTTTGGTGTGGCTGTAACACCCCCCCTCCCCCCCCCATAGGCCTCCTTCTCCCAGTGCCACTGCTGCCCGCCCCACCTGCAGCCCCACTGCTGAAAGAGCCCAGCACTGCCCTCGGTCCCAAGTGTACAGCAGCAGCCCACCCTCACCCCACCCAGAGATATGGGGACACAGGCCTCCCGTGCCTCCCCCGGAGTGCACTGCAGGTGCCACCCCTCTCCCTGCCCCCCCCGAATAAGCTGCTCATGGGTCCGTGCCATGCCCCACCCTGCTCTGGGGTGGGCAGCACCTGTCCATGCCAGCCCCACCTTGTCTTTCACTGCAGGGGCCTCAATCTGCACCCCTCAAGGTCTTTCCCTCCCACTGCCCCTTCTCTGCAACAGACTTACCAGCCAAACACTGCTCTCCAAGCTGCCAGGTTGCATATTGGCAATCGGATTGGTATTGGCCGATATGGTACGTTAATAACCAGCCCTCAGTATCAGCCCAAAAAATGTTATAGGTGCACCCCATAAAGAAGTTTAGTGCACACAGACCAGTCTATAATGGCAGAATGTGGTCTAACACCCAGTTTGATGTGCATTCACATCTAGCTGATTTAGATAAGACCGGTAAATTTAACTTCTGTACCAGATCTCCTATTGATTCAAGTTAGATCACTGCCATCTGGCATCCCAGGTTCCTTTGTGGCCTCCTGCAGCCTTCCCCCCTCGCCAGGAGGTGCACTAACACTTGGCCCAGCCTCAGCTGCTCCAGCCAAATGTCCAACAGGTCCCACCACAAGTTCTCCCAGACCTGAGCCAGCACAGACCCTCTCTCTATCCCTGACTCTGCCTCTGGCCATCTGTCAACTACAGGCAGGTAGCAGGGAGGGGAGTCTGTGTCCCCTGTATGAGCTCCAGGACCTAGGCACCCATGTCCCTAGGTTGTGTCCCCATGTCACAAAGCACCCCACAATGTACATACAGACTTGACACAGAGCCCAGGAAAACCCCCATGCTCGGGTGTAGCCCTACGGAGCTGGACTTGGGTCGCACACCTAGCCAGGGAACCCCATGCCCTGTGCTCAGGAAGGCCACATAGAGCCTGAACATGGCTCCTACCTACTCAGTGAGGCACAATCCCACAGAGCCTGACCCTGGCTCCTCCACAAGACATCTCAGTGGCCAGAGCCAAGCACCCTACCACCCAGACCCCAGCATGGCCTCCTCCTCCTGCATCCAGCACCCCAGCAAGTTCTGGTCTGGGCAGCTTGTCTCTGGTGGGTTGGAGTGGCAGGGGGCAGAGCACTGGGCCTGGGCCTGCACGGAGGCAACTCTGTAACCTCCACAGTTTAGCCATTGCCCACAGGTACCTGGGCCATAGGTGCCTGGAGTGCTGCAAGGCTTTTTGGCCCAGAGCTCCAGGGTCCCAAAGTACTAGGGTGGGGGAAGGGTATGGAGGGGCAGGGGGTTGAGGGTGTGCTTGGCTGTGTCCAGCAGCTGATCGGGGTAGTCCAGGTTCTCAGCTGTGCTTGGCACTCTCTGATAGCCTGGGGAGCCTGTAGGGCACACTGGGAGGCATGCAGAAGCACCCCCAACACGCAGGCTTTGGCCAGTTCAGGCAGCCTGCCTACGTGCTCCCCACCCTACCGAAGAGTGAACATGTGTTCTATTTGCTACCAGTCTAACCTAGGCCACTTACAGAAATCCATGTAGGTTATATCAGTTCTTCCTTGGGCTTTTTGAATGTCTGTATTTGGCCATACTTATGCATATTATAAAAGTAGAGACCAGCAGAGACCAATGACTCTACAGTACTGCTCGGTACATATAAAATGACCAGGACATTACCAACTCAGAAATAGAGAATGTACATACAGTAATACAAATGACACATTTTGAGCATCCTGGAAGACTAACATGTGCGCATCTGCAGACATGGTGCAGATGCAGAGCACAGCTGCCAGGGGCCCTGCCTGGGCGCGGCCGCCTGCTATGGGCTCTTCTGAGGCCTCCACCCAGACAGAGCACATGGCAGGGTTGGTGGCCCCTTACCCCCCTGTCTGTGGGGGGGGGGGCTTAGTAGGGTTCTGGGGGGCGGGGCCTGGTGGTCCCCTTGCCTGCCCCTCCTGTGCAGGACTTAGGGCCCTGGAGGAGCAGGTGAGGGAGCTCCAGGCTGAGGTGAGCAGGCTGAGGGGGATCAGGGATGCAGAGGATGAAACTGATGCCTATTTCTGTTCTCTGCAGACCTTCCGGAGTGGAAGGTCCCATCTGTCGGCCTGGCCCCATGACGTGGGAGGTCTGCTTCATGCCTGGGGCTCAAGTTAGAGACATCATGGAGAGGATCCCGGCCTACATCAGACCTGCAGACTAGTACCCTATGGTTGTCATCCACATGGGGACGAATGACACGGCCAGGGGCAACCCTGACCGCATTATGAAGGATTTCAAGGCTCTGGGGGACAAGCTTAAGGAGACGGGGGCGCAAGTGGTATTCTTCTCTCTTCTTCCAGTGAGTAGGTGGGGACGGCGACATGAGGCCTGCATTGGCGAGGTTAACCGGTGCTTATGCAGTTGGTGCTGCCATGCAGGCCTTGGGTTCTTTGATAATGACCCATGCTTTCAGGCGGGGGGCTTGCTGGGGTGGGATGGGCTTCACCTCTCTCCTAAAGGCAAAGCGTGTCTTCTCTTCCAGGTTGGCTGATCTTGCCTTGCCGGGGGAGGGGGGCCGCAGGAAGACGAGGAGACACCACCCGAGCAAGACAGGTAACAAATGCAAGGAGTGCCCAGGTAAGAAACAGGGGACCAAACAGTCTCCCAAATCGGGGAGTGGCACACGCAGCTAGGCAGGGCCTTAAATGCCTATATACCAATAGTCGTAGTATGGGGAATAAGCAGGAGGAACTCATCCTCAGAATAGCCAGTTCAGACCCAGACATAATAGGGCTTACAGAAACTTGGTGGGATTCATCCCACAACTGGGCAGTTAGCATTAGCAGCTATAGGCAGGATAGAGAAGGAAGGAAAGGTGGGGGTGTGGCGCTCTACGTCAAGGAGCAATACACATCCTTTGCCAGAAAAATGGGGTCAGAGGGGCAAGCAGAAATGCTCTGGGTCAAGATACAAGGGGGCCGTGGGGAGAGGGATCTAATGGTGGGGGTCTACTACAGACCCCCCAACCAAGGGGAGGAGCTGGACCGGGAATTTTCAGGCCAGCTTGCAGAGGCACTTAAGACAAGGGATGTCGTTGTAATGGGTGATTTAAAATTACCCGGACATCTGCTGGGAGGAACAGTCAGCCAGGTCAGACCACTCCCGGAGGTTCCTGGCCCAGATACAGGACCTCCACTTAATTCAGGAGGTGCACAGTCCCACCAGAGGAAATGCCAACAAAAAGCAAGGGGGGCAGGAGTGCCTGAAAGCCCCCCTGGCTCACTAAGGATATACAGGAATGCCTGATTGCCAAAAAGGCAGCGTACAACTGGTGGAAGGGGGGGTGCTATCTCCAAAGAGGAGTATACCTCCTCTGCTTGGGCCTGTAGGGGGGCTGTCAGGAAAGCTAAGGCAGACATAGAGCTAGGACTTGCATCCAAAAATCAAAGATAA
>NW_017728943.1:55915460-55923919 GCF_001723895.1 Crocodylus porosus | reverse complement strand
AGGGCCAAGGAGGTGATCCTCCCCCTCTATGCAACACTGGTCAGGCCACCACAGCTGGAGTACTGTGTCCAGTTCTGTGCGCCCCACTTCAGGAGGGATGTGGACAACACTGAGAGGGTCCAGAGGAGGGCCACCCACATGATATGGGGACAACAGGGCAGACCCTACAATGAGAGACTGCAGGACCTGAACCTGTTCAGCCTTCACAAGAGAAGGCTGAGGGGGGACCTGGTGACCATCTATAAACTCACTAGGGGGGACCAGAAGGGTTTGGGAGAGACCTTGTTTCCCCAGCACCCCCTGGCATAACAAGGAATAATGGCCATAAGTTGTTGGAGAGTAGGTTTAGATTAGATATCCATAAGAACTACTTCAGTTAGGGCGGCTAGGATCTGGAACCAACTTCCAAAAGGGAAGTGGTGCTGGCTCCTACCCTGGGGGGTCTTTAAGAGGAGGCTTGATGCCTAGCTGGGATCATTTGAGCCCAGTTTTTTCTCCTGCCCAGGCAGGGGGTCAGACTTGAAGATCTACAGGGTCCCTTCCGACCCTACTTCTATGATTGAATATGTATGTTATGTCTCTCTCCATCGCAGGCTGTTAGTAATCAAATACCCTATGAATCAACCCTGTACTGAAAAGATGTATTAATGTGCCTAAATTCAACTTACCTAAGGGATTCTCTCTACACTAACAGTTAGGGTCAAATTTAAAGTCATCCTTAAACTCATATATGCTGACCATCTATTCTGTAAACCTTTAAATTTAACCCTTGGCAGCAGTCCAGACCAGCTCTAGAACTCTGCTGAATTTCCAGATGTGATCTTCACTTCACCCTTGCCACCTCTTAATTCTGTTCAGAAATTACCCAAGCCTTAAGACTAAAAGTCCACCAGCATCAATCACAGTATTCCTGTTTTCCAGTTCTTCCAAAACCCATTCTCTTCTTTACCATTCATAAGACAAGCAAGACAGACACACTCTGATGACCTATTCTTAAAAGTGAGCTGCTTCAATAAGGTGCAAAGGATACATCTTAGTGCTGCACTCAAGAGATCAGCAGCAAAATGTAGATGGCACTGGTGCAGGCTACAAGGTACGATAAGGTGCAGAAAGGTCATGTGACTCAGGTTGGCTAAGAATGACCTCAAGGTCAACTCTAAATATCAATGGAGACCTATCCTTAAAGGTGAGTAGATTAAAGTGGTATCTGCCAGTTCAGAATGTAGTGGGTACAGTGGGTAAAGATGGAAAGACTCATAATAAAAAGCAGTATAGCCTTACAAACACAATAAAAAACAAGAGCGAATTAAAGTGAATTCTAGATAAGGAACGATATTAATGCCTTCTATTACAATAAACAAACTAAGTAAACCTTAATATGTAATATGCTTTCTTTAAGAAAAATATACATCCCTTACCTCTTGGCAATTCTCTACAAGATGGATGACCAATTTTGAAGCAAATCTGAGAGCTATGCTTTGAATTTCAGTGCTGTAAAAATAAGGTAAAGAACACATAATAAAAATACAGTAAATTTTGCCATAACTTCACGTTTAAAAACACTTGGTAATCGTAACTGGCAGCAAATACTAAAATATCTTCTCACTTGTTGAATATATTATATGCTGTTAGCTGCTGCCAGCTTGAAATCCAACCCAGTCTAATCTGTTATGAAAGTTCAGCACCTGAATACACACCCAGAGGAGAAACAACATTTGGATTTTTGGTTAGTCATGAGGATTTTGTGTTTTATGAATACTAAATTTTTGGCAGCATGACAGACTAGGTATTGAACATCCTCAAATGGGTTTTTAAAGGATGCTTTACAAGCCGAGTGCACAATGTCTATACAGTCTCAATATTTGTTGCATATAAATTTAAAATTAAAAGAGACATATCCTGTTCCTTCTGCTTCCATAAAACCTGTTTTATTCCTATTTAGTTCCTCCATCTAGAAGGTAGGTTGAGGCCCTATACCTAACAGAGGGTACAGACACACGTAACACTTAGCCTGGTTTAAATGCAGTTTCAGTCTGAAACTAACAGATATAAAGGTGTGCTAAACTGCTTTTAAAGTTGGCTGGTATGGTCCAAAAGTATATCTGGAAAAAACAGGTATTATTTTGAACCAGCTCATGGGTTATATGCAGACATCAAGCATTCTTTGACAAAGACCTGTTCAGTTCTCCAGGCATCCCACATTGCATCACTTCTCACCCCCATGCTACTGGAACTGGTCACTCTGATGCACAGAAAGAACTCAACTGCCCCATTTTTTCCTTTTCTTGGTACTTTCTTTTTTTTTTTAAATCAGTGAGCTTCCTTGAACTGCTTAGTCAACAGAAGCTGTCTTTCTAACACCCAGCACACTCTGAAGAGTTTGGTCAAATGCAGGCTAGTGAACTTTAGTGAACTCATATTTAGGAGAGAATTGAAAGCAGAAAAATGAAAAGTACCCCTAACCCCAGGTCACCCACCCCCTGAAAGTCTCTAAGCACAGGTGCAGACAACCTCCCCACCAACCTGTCCACTGTGAGGCATGCTGGGCTGGGTGCTGACTCTCACCTCCCCCTCCGCCTCAGCACTTCGACCTCTAAAAAGTGACCACTCTACCTGGAATGCCCAGGCACTGTATGTGCAGATACCTCTGAGCCATGACAACTATGAACCAGTTCCCACTCAGTAACACTTGGGAATGGTTCAACTGTTAGGTGGTGTTAGGTCTCTACTGTACATACAAGTGGAGATCCTAGGCCCACATCCTTTAACGTTCTTTTAATTGAGAACAGAACATTAGCTATCTTTGCTTACTATTTTCTCTCTTTACATCATTGCTCTTCCACCTGTGTTAGATATTTTAGTCATCACCTTGCCTAACAGCTCTGCAAAAAAGGAGCTGGAGGTTACAGCAGACAATAAGCTGAATACGAGTCAGCAGTATGCCCTAGTTGCCAGGAAGGCTAATGGCATACTGGGCTGCATTGGTAGTGCGTTGCCAGTAGGTCAAGGGAAGTGATTATTCCCCTCTATTCAGCATGGGTAGGGCCACATCTGGAGTCCTGTGTTCAGTTTCAGAAATGATATGGAGACATTGGAGAAAGTCTAGCGGACAGCAACAAAAATGGTGAGGAGGCTGGAGGACATGATTTATGACTGAGGGAACTGGGCTTATATAGTCTAGAGAAGAGAAGACAGAGGGGATTTAATAGCAGCCTTCAGCTACCTGAAGTTGGGTTCCAAAGAGGATGGAGCTGGACTCAGTGGTGGCAGATGACAGAACAAGGAGCAATTGTCTCAAGTTGCAGCAAGGGAAGTTTGGGTTAGATATTAGGAAGGATTTTCTCACTAGGAGGTAGTAAAACACTGGAATAAGTTACCCAGAGAGGTGGTAGAAGCTCCATCCTTGGAGGTTTTCAAAACCCAGCTAGACAAAATTTTGGCTGGGATAATCTAGTTGGGGATTGAAAAATAAATAAATACAGCTAAGATAGGTATAACTAGCTCTGTCCAACTGGCATTTCATGGGCTGCATCCGGCCCACAAGGTGTTAGTTAAATTGCAGCCATGAGATTCTACTTGGTCACTGCTGCCAAGGTTCCCAGGCTGCTGATGCTCCTTTCTTCAGCTTTTGCTTCCTGTTCACACCCTTGGGTCCTGGGAGCCCTGAGGGCTCACATGACAGGGGAGGAGCCTGTGCAGCCTCAGACCTATAAATTTAATCAAAATTTCCTAAATTCTTCAAATGAGTTAGCTTGATTAAGAAATTACACAAAATCAAAGCAACTGGTTACACTGATGGAGAAGCTAAGATGTTCTGGCATAACACTACGGATATCCACTGGCACTTAAAAACAGCTCTGCTAACTTTAATCATATTCAAGAGTAAATACCTAAAAGTCTTCCTTCCAATGGAAACAAACTAAGAAAACTAATCTAAGCATTCGTCATTGTAAAATGACATCATCAAATAAAATAAAATACCTTACAGTAACTGGAGATGAGATGTGCTGTCTCAACGTCCCAACACATCTACCAGATGTGCTGGGACATTCCATGATGAATGCTCATGGATCACACACACACACTCAAGCTTGGAGAGTGTTGTGATCAACAATACTATAGGGCATATACATGGGCCTTGATATTCTACTTCATCACACTGAGGACATGAGGGCCAGGATGTACTTACATTGCTCCAGTTTTTCTTAGCCCTGAAGCCCTGGGTATGCCAAACTGAGGAAAAAGCGCATGGGACATAGCTTGAAGAACACAAGTTAGTGCAGAGTAAATAACCTCCTTCTCTGTCAACTGCTTGTTTATAGGGTAATTCCATTGCTGCGACTAGTCCATTCAGATGTGGGATCTCATGCTAGGAACAGATGTTTTATTTATCATGGGACAAGCTGCAGCTGGTTGTTCTGGAGCAGAAAAGCACGAGGAATGCCTGTCCAGTCAGGCTTTAAGTGAGCAGCTGAATGCACTGCCACTTTTCTGTGACTGATTCAATGATGCAATCCTGGGAGAACCATTCAGACATACTTTGTGACATCCCAGGCCAAACTGTTAGCAGGAAGTTGGGATGGGTTTTAAGGATAACTTGTGAAGATGGAAAACTGTGTAAGGGAGGCCCTGCCATCAGGGCCTGAATTTCCTCAAACCTTCTCACTAAAATGACAAATACAGCACAGAATATGATGCCATTGGCTCAAACAGTGGGCCAATTAGTACTGCAACTCTGTTCAAGACACATTGCCCCCAGGGATATAGGACCAAAGTTGCCTGAAGTGGGCTAGGTAGTTCCTGAAATGGGCTGAAATGAGGCTAAAATCCATTCTAGAATCAACTGAGTTGATTTGACTCTCTTGAAGACTCTTGTCAATATGACTGCTTATGCCCAAAGGTGGAATATGTTGTCATGGGTTAACCTTGTTCATTGAAGTGCTGCTTTTCTTAGACAGCTTAGGGTATGTGTGGTAGGAGAAAGAGGGCTACCTTAAGGATATTAAGTGTATCATACTTTTTGCACTGAAGAACTCCATTCTGTTGAACAGCCAGTCCTCTACAGTAGTCAGCACTTCATAGCAAAAACTGGAACCTGGCAACCTAGATGTAAGCCACATGACCTTGCCATCACCCCTGAACCGGATGTTGTGTCAACTACAACTAAATGTGCATATTAACCTGATCTTGGTTAACATCTGCTTCTTGCCACTGGCAAAGCATACTCCTCTCTATATAACACAGCATATCAAATTAGTATTCGTCTGATGGCCAGAATTCACCATTATGATTAATGGGTATTTATTCAGCCAGGGATTGGGGAAAAATGCAACAAAACTGAATGCTTACGAACTTTCAATTCCTTCTTTCAAAATCACAGTAACTTCTTATTTTTAGCTTGATGTTTAACACTGGAAGAGCCCAAGGAGAAAAAAAACCCACCCAAGCTAGTTTTCTTTCTTCTCAATCCATTTGACACGCTTAAGTTTTAAGATATCTCAGGTGACAGATTCACTGATTATTAGCAAGTGCCATTATTTATTTTTAATCACTGCCAGCATAGAAACATTCTGTAGGGATTGCAATGTTATGAGTAATCCAGTCAATTTCTGTCATTCCAATAAAAAAAACTAAATCACTGATATAATTTCTTATAAATGTTATGTTGCGAACTACAGCATTTGATAGTCTAAAATACATCCTGAGTTCTGGAACTGTTGAATAGATTCCTCATGAACAAATGACTGATGTGCCAAGTGTGAAGTGTGTATGCATCAAACCACTCTACAGAATTTGGTGCTCACCATTCAAGAAATGCCATATGACTTCTATTGACTCCAATCTCTTACAGCAGGAGCAACTTGTTAGTTCCTAATTACTACTCAACTGTAGATGTGCTGGCCATATTTATTAGATGCTTTTTATATAAATCAGTTGTCGAAGAATACGGAGCATATACTCAACATCTCCCCACTGTAACCAACATGCTTGCTACCAGATAACTTACCAAGTTAGTATACTGAACAGCTGATATTTTTTTCATATTTAGATTTGGAGTTCAGTGAGGTAAAAGCTAAAACAGTTCAGAATGACAAGTCTTTACTTCAGAAGGAAGTAATCCCAAAGAGGTTGTACAGACATGCAGTAAGTCTGCTTATTTCCAGCGCATCCGAGAAGACTTGGCTAATAGAGTCTGCTGGAGAAGACTTGGCTAATAGAGTCTGCTGGAGTATGGCAATTTCTATGCTCCAGCATCCCCGCACTGAAAAAATGGCAGTGGGGTGGTTTGAAATAAAACATGTTTGATGACCTCTAATTAAAAGCACCCCACCACCATTTTTTCAGTACTGTGATACTGAATCACGTGACAGGCAGGCACTTTTAATTAGCACGGCTCGCTAATTAAAGTGCCTGGCGCTGCATCCCAGAACATGTGTAAAAATACCCAGAGACTAATTTAAAACATTTCAATTTGTAATCAACATATATTTTTGTAGACCAGTGAAAAATAAAAAATAGAGACTATACTTGGTGGATGTATCTGCAATGTTTGTAGTCCAGTTTAACAGCTCTTTCGGATTCATTTTCATAGAGTCTTCTGTTCTTGGAAGCACATTTTCAAGATCCATGTAATACAGAATCTCCAGTAACTGCATGAATAAATCAGAAATAAAATTCTGATAACTAAGGAGACAGTGACTCAACATTTTTTCTCCGTTTAGCAGCATGAACTTAAGCACAAATATTTTTACTACCATATTTACTCACATCCAAAACCAGGTTTCCCTACCCATGCAGCCTGGGGACAGATTTATATAAAAAGCAGGAAGGGGGACAGGTATTCACTCCCAAGTTGGGGCCAGAGTCAGAGCACTAGCAGTTGCCTCCCCTTCCCCCAACCTGCTCTTGGCAGCCTCTGCCCCTGTACTTCTGTCTCCTCTCCCCTTCCTTTACTGTCAGCAGCAGCTCTGGCTCCACTCACTGCTGGGCACTGAACACATGGAAACTCTGTCACCTGCCAAGCCTATCAGCATTGGTACAGCTCCAGCCCCAAAATGTGTTTGTATGGCTGGGCAGGGGCCATGCATCCATATGCTCTGTGCCTCAGGAGAGAATGGGGTCAGAACTACATCTGACAGTAATAGGAGGGGGAAGGGAGCAGAGGCTGTGGGGAGCAGACAGGGGACAAGAACCAGGGCAGAGGCTGTGGGGGGCAGACACTGTGGGGGGGGTGGGATGGGGATGGCAGGGGGCCTGGAGAAACAGGACAAGCAGAAGGTAAGGAGGCTGCTTGACACCCCCTCCCCCCCACCACTTTCTCTACTGCTTTCCCTACTGTAGCAGTGGTAGGGGGAGCACAAATTTAAGATGACCCTCTGATAATTCGATTCTATACCTGGAAAATTTTAACAAATTTATAATTTTTCTATATATATTCATAGATTCATATATGTTTGGGCTGGAAGGGACCCTGGAGGATCATTGAGGCCAGCCTCCTGCCCCAGGGGCAGGAAGTCAGCAGGGATCATAGGATCCCAGCAAGATAAGCATTCAAATAGTCTTGAAGGCGTTCAAAGTGGGTGCTTGAACCACCTCTGGCGGCAGTCTATTCCAAAACTTAGGACTCGGACAGTGAAGAAGTTCTTTCTTATGTCCAGCTGAATCAGTCATGGTGGAGTTTGTGACCATTTGATCCTGTCATCCCTTGAGGTGCTCTGGTAAACAGATGTCCCCCCAGATCCTGATGAGCACCCTGATAAGCTTATAGGTGGCCAACAGATTACCCCTGAGCCTGTGCTATTCCAGGCTAAAGAGTCCCATGGCTCTCAGCCTGTCATCGTAAAATCTGTTTTCCTGACCTCCGATCATACACGTGGCGCTCCTCTGCACCCTCTCAAGCTTCTCACATCTTTTTTGAATTGCAGAGCTCAAAACTGGATGCAGTACTCCAGCTGCAGCCTCACCAAAGCTGAGTCCAATGGGAGAATGACGTCCCAGGATTTGCTTGAGAAGCATCTATGGATGCAAGCCAGCATTTTGTTCGCTTTACTAGCCGCAGCATCACATTGAAGGCTCATGTTCATCTTGTGGTCAATCATGGCCCCCAAGTCCCTTTCATCTGTAGTGCTAACCACTGTAGCACTGCCGAGCCTATAAGCATGCTGCAGGTTTTTCCTCCCAAGGTGGAGAACCTTGCATTTTTCGGTGTTGAACACTATCAGGTTCTCATCTGTCCATTTCCTGACCCTTTCAAGATCTGTCTGGATTGCCCTCCTGTCCTCAGGTGTGGATGCTTTACCCCAGAGTTTGGTGTCATCAGCAAACTTGGCCAGTCTGCTTCTGGCACCAATGTCCACATCATTGATGAAGATGTTAAATAGTACAGGCCCTTGGACAGAGCCTTGAGGGACCTCACTGATGACTGACCGCGCACCAAGATGATTGGCTTCTGTCAACCA
>NW_017728943.1:55895151-55915076 GCF_001723895.1 Crocodylus porosus | reverse complement strand
TCACCCAGACCTCCCTGACCCACAGTGGGCAGGGGCATGTCATGGGACTGGTGAAAAATTGACACAAAGTACCCATTTAGCAAGTTTGGTTTTTCATGGGCATCAGTTGTCAGTTGCCCCATCTGGTTTAGCAGGGGTCCAGTGTTGCTCTTGCTTTTCCTCTGGCTCCCCAGATATCTAAAAAAGGACTTTTTATTGTCCTTGATACTGTAGCTAGCTGGAGTTCCTTTGCAGCCTTGGTTTTCCTGGTTCGCGCTCTGCAGGTCTGGACCAGAGCAGAGTATTCCTCCCTGGTGGTGGATCCAGTCCTCCATCCTTTGTAGGTCTTCCTTTTAAGATTCAGGAGGTCTACCTGTTCCCTGGAGAGCCAAGGGGGCTGTTGTGCCCTTCTGCTCCCTTTCCTCTGAGACGGGATGGACTTTGCTTGCGCATCCAGGATTGCTCCCTTGAGGAGCAACCACTCGTCCTGAACTCCCTTCCCCTTTGGGTTCTGGCCCTTTAGGGCCTCACTGACAAGCCTCCTAAGCTTGGCAAAGTCAGCTTTCCTGAAGTCAGGGCCTTCTGTATTACTGACTGACTTGCCAACTTTATGGCAGGTGGCGAAGGTGATCAGCTCATGGTCACTGTCACCCAGCTTCCCTTTGATTGTTAAATCACTGATTAGGTCGTCCCTGGTTGCCAGCATAAGGTCAAGTAGTGCTTTACCTCTCGTCGGCCCACAGACTGTGTGTGTCAGATAGAGGTCACTCATGCACAATAGAAAGCTCTGTGCCTGCTAGGATTTGCCTGAGCGCCCCTCCCACGAGATGTCTGAGTAGTTAAAGTCTCCCATGACAACCATACACTGAGAGCACAAGGCCTCAGCCAATTCCCCGGCAAACTACTGGTCAAGGTCTTGACCGTGGGTAGGGGGTCTGTAGTAGACTCCCACCAAAGTATCCCCTGTGCCGTATTCCCCATGGATTTTTACCCAGAGGGTCTCAATGCCTCCACTGTGGGTGCCAATGTTGGCTGCAGGGACGCGTAGCTTTCCTTGACGGAGAGAGCTATGCCCCCGCCCCTTTTGTCCACTCAGTCCCTCCTCTATACCTGTGGTTCAGTCATGGGTGGAGTCCCACCAGGTCTCTGTTATCCCAATGACATCGCAGTTATTTGCATTTAGCAGGAGGACAAGTTCCTCCTGTTCATTCCCCAAGCTCCTGGCATTTGTGTACAGGCAGGCAAGTGTCCCTTTGGGGGCCTTTGCCCTGCCTACATTTTGTTCCAGGGCTGGGGCAGTGGTGGGTTCCCCTAAGTGCCTTGACCTGCTGGCTGTGCAAGGGCCACTCAGTGGGCCAGCAGTGGCAGTAGTCCCCCCATCCTCTGGCGGGCTTAGTTTAAAGCCGGGTGGAGCAGGTCAGCCAGTCTGGCTGAGAAGAGCCTCCTGCCCAGTGGAGAGATGCAGAAGCCGTCTCTTCCCTGCAGCTTGCTGCCTCTCTTTCCAAAGAACCGACTGTGGTCATGGAAGCCAAAGCCTTCCCAATGACACCAGCGCTGCAGTCTTTGGTTGACTACATGGATCCTCCTCTCCCTCCTCAGCCCATAGCCCGAGACTGGGAGGATCGAAGAAAACACCACCTGTGCCCTCACACCCTTTAGCCCTGCACCCAAATTCCTGCAGCGTCTCATGACCCGGCTGGGAGCGCTCTGAGCCGTGTCATTGGCGCCCATATGAATAAGGAGCATGGATAGTGGTCTGTGCGCTGGAGGAGCTTTGGGATCTTCTCCGCAATGTCTCAGATTCTGGCTCCCAGGAAGCAGCAAACTTCCCGGGCAAAGGGGTCGGGGTGGTAGATTACTCCCTTGGTCCCCCTCAGGATGGAGTCTCCCACGACAAACACTTCGCGTTTCGTCTTGGGGAGAGCGGGGGCAGTAGCTACAGTAGCGCCTGTGTTGCCTGTGGGAGCTGGCAACTCAGCAGGCTCTGCTGGGGCTGCAAGAGGTTCGTACCTGTTGCAAAGCTGCAGCGGGGCAGGGACCTTGGTGCAGCAGGCGTTGGGGGCCCTCTCCACCTTGGTTCAACCCCTGGGCTAGGCAGTAAGGGAGGTCCCCGAGTCCTCCCTTGTCCTGGAGGGAGACCGTGGTCTACCCTCCATCTCCCAGGGGAGAAGGACTTAGCAGTCTATCTCTTGCTCACCAGTTGCTGATGGCACGCAGTCTCTGGACTGTGGCCTGGAGCTCCTCCAGCTGGCACGCCACAGATGCCAGTAGGGAGCAGACCCCACAAGAGGAGGCGGCCATGCTCCCAGGCCCCAGAACCTGAAATGTGGCAGGCAGCCCCTGCAGGTGAGAGCCAGGGGCTCCATCTGCGTGGAGCCTAGAACCACGAGCTCCATCTGGGCAGCCGTCCCTGAGGTGCCAGAGGTGGGGTGGGGGCGCAGACCCCAAGGGGACTCTTGGGGTGTGGCGTTGTGCCCATCCATGTCATGCTGCTGGTGGGCTGGCTATGGCTGGGACTGTCTACTCTAGGGGGCTCACAGGCAAGGTTGCAGGCCCTCCCGTGCGCCCTCCTGCACAAACTCCCATGCTAACTCGCCTGCCAGGCCCAGGAGTGCACCTGTTTGTGCGATCTGTTCGCACGGCTCCCTGGGGGACTGGGGCCAAGTAGGAGCTGGGGAGGGGTCACACCAGGTGGTGTGACCCTCCTGGGCCCTCTCAGCCCGCTCCCAGCTGACTAGGTCCCTCCCTCCACAGGCCCCTGTAGGCAGGCCGGGGCTCATCAGGGGGGTCCTGGGGTCTCTGCTGGGGTCCCTAGGTCATGGGGCCGCAGCGGGCTTACATGCGCGCGTCTCGCACCATAGCCAGGACCAAATATAACCTAATTACTTGGGGGGGGGGGTATCTTAAAAGTTGTCTTGGGTTCAGGTAAATACTATACAGATTGACACTGTATTAAGATGTGCTAATATTATGTACCTGGGTAATAAACTTCAGAACAATATTCTGTTTTTTGCATGACAAATACAAGTCCATATAGGATTTAAGTTTAATTCTTAAGTGCATAGATTTAGTTCTAACAAAATGTTGACTCAAATAAAGCCAAACTGAAAAAAATGCAGGTTTTCCCAGACAGTACTAGAAAATTAATGAGCATATAAGTGTCAAAAAAAGGATGGTGTTTCTTCTGCAAAAAAACTGACTCTTAACCTTCTGGCTATTTCAGAATTAAACAAAAATTCCTGATTAATGTTAAATGAAAGAGACATACACATACAAGCAAAGATAAAAAAGGCATGGTCAAAAATCCAGGAGAATGGTCCTTTAAAAAGAAGTAGATATACAATCTCTATACAGCTGGATGCTCCTTCCTACCTTGCAAAAACACTGTGGGTGACTTTCCGTCATAGTCATTTTGAGGAGCGTCTCCTCCAAATCCGAAAGTGAGCTGAATGGGCATCTCTTCTCGCCTGTAACCTGTTTCAAATTTACCTGCTTCCACCAGAGGAGCAGAGTTTCTAACATCAGCAGACGCACTTCATGAAAGTCGGACTGAAGCAAATGGATAACCAGCAAAGAAGGATTCATCCTCTTTTCTGCGACAGGTGAACTGCTACTTGAGATGTCAGGGTCAACAGATACTGAGAGCATTGCTATTACAAGCTGAGTGATACTCTGAAGATACTGTATCAATCCTGGTATTGCACAGGAGTAGTGGATACCTGTCATCAACTCAGAATCTGAGATAACAGTGTTCACTTCCTGCCAAAATCCAAACAGTTCAATTCCTGAAACGAAAGGTAAAAAATAACAATAAAAATATAATTACAAATGAATAACACACATCTACTTTTGACAACTTGTTAATTCTATGTCGTTTAAAAACCTGAGGTTTAAAAAATGATCACACAACAGGAGCTCTACACTGGAAACAGAAATCGCCTTTGTTTTGAAGAAATCCTAATGAATGAATTATTTCCAGGGATGTCATATTATATTTATCTATATTAAAATATGAATGACTTAAAAATAAAGAAACAGTTTTCCAAACTGTGATAACACAGCGTGAGTGTTTGGAATCCAGGGTTCACATAAGGTTTTTAAAAACATTACAGTACTTTATACAGTCATTCATATGCTTTGCCCTATGAAACATGGCAGTTCCTTATCTATCGGTACAAACTTGTCAATTCCTACTATTGGTCACGGGTTTTTTTTTAAACAAGGTAAAGAATTTTCTAAATTCCTGAAGCAATCTCAGATGTCTTCATATACTATATACCACTGTTATTACAAGGAATTAACACACTCACAGTCACACCCCAGGAAATGGAGGAAGTTCAGATGCATCAAAAGCACCAATTGCAAATACATGGTTGTGTCATCTGTGATAGAATGGCACTACATTGGACAGACAGATCTTGGCCATGACCAGCAGTGGAAACAGGGAGAGATTATTAAAGAGGAGTATACCTCCTCAGCTCGCAGTTGTAGGGAGGCAGTTAGAAGGGCCAAAGCTACCACGGAGCTGAGGACAGCATCCCAACAAAAAATTGTTTTTCAGATATATAGGGAGTAAAAGGAAGACCCAGGGTGGTATAGGACCACTACTGAATAGGCAAAAGCAATTGGTGACAGACAGGGGGGACAAGGCTGAACTCCTCAATGAGTTCTTTGCCTCAGTCTTACTAAATGAGGGGCAAGACAAGTCCCACAATGGGATTATAGAGACGGAACAGCAGGGCGCCAGACTACCAAGCGCTGACCCTGAGATGATGCAGAGCCACTTGGATGTGTTTAAGTCGGCAGGCCCGGATGAGCTCCCTCCGAGGGTACTGAAGGCACTGGCTGATGTCATTGCACAGCCACTGGCAAGAATATTCGAGCACTTATGGCGCATGGGCCAGGTCCCGGGGCACTGGAAAAGGGCCAATGTGGTCCCTATTTTCAAGAAGTGGAGGAAGGAGGATCCAGACAACTACAGGCCAGTCAGTCTCACCTCCATCCTTGGCAAAGTCTTCGAAAAGATTATTAAGGCTCATATATGTGAGAGCCCAGCAGGAAAAATTATGCTGAGGGGAAACCAGCATGGGTTCATAGCAGGTAGATCATGACCAGGTTACAAAACACCTGGACGCAGGAGTAGGGGTAGATATCATTTACTTAGACTCAGACTTAAGCAGGCCTTTGATACGGTATCCCACCCCATACTGGTGAACAAATTAAGAGGCTGTGACTTGGATGATTACACAGTCTGGTGGGTGGCAAATTGGCTAGAGGGTCGTACCCAGAGAGCGGTGGTGGACGAGTCGGTATTGACCTTAAAGGACGTGGACAGTGGGGTGCTGCAGGACTCGGTCCTCGGACTGATATTCTTCAATGTCTTTATCAGTGACTTGGATGAGGGAGTCAAGTGTACTTTGTCCAAGGCTGCGGAGGATACAAAACTGTGGGGAGAAGTGGACACACCGGAGGGCAGGGAACAACTGCAGGCAGACCTGGACAGTTGGACAAATAGGCAGAAAACAATAGAATGCAATTTAACAAGGAGAAATGCAAAGTGCTGCAGCTAGGGAGGAAAAATGTCCAGCACAGCTACTTCCTAGGAAATGAACTGCTCAGTAGCACGAAAGTGGAAAGGGATCTCGGAGTCCTAGTGGACTCCAAGATGAACATGAGTCATCGGTGTGACAAAGTCATCAGAAAAGCTAACTG
This sequence comes from Crocodylus porosus, assembly GCF_001723895.1. Lineage (NCBI taxonomy): Eukaryota > Metazoa > Chordata > Crocodylia > Crocodylidae > Crocodylus > Crocodylus porosus. The sequence continues at coordinate 55,909,385 of NW_017728943.1, read as the reverse complement.
CACTTTATTGTGCATCAGCAGATGCATGACAAACAGAACCAAGGAGGTGATACTTCCCCTCTATCGGGCACTGGTCAGACTGCAGTTGGAATACTATGTGCAGTTTGGGCGCCATACTTCAAGAGGGATGTGGATAACCTGGAGAGGGTCCAGAGAAGGGGCACTCGTATGGTTAAGGACTCACAGGCCAAGCACTAAGAGGAGAGACTAGGGCACCTGGACCTCTTCAGCCTCCGCAAGAGAAGGTTGAGAGGTGACCTTATGGCTGCCTATAAATTCATCATGGGGGCGCAGAAGGGAATTGGTGAGGCTCTGCTCACCAAGGCACCCCTGGGGGTCACAGGAAAGAATGGCCATAAGCTAGCAGACAGCAAATTTAGACTGGACATTAGGAAGAACTTCTTCACAGTTACAGTGGCCAAAATTTGGAACGGGCTCCCAAGGGAGGTAGTGTTCTCCCCTACTCTGGGGGTCTTCAAGAGGAGGTTGGATGGACATCTGGCTGGGGTCATCTGAACTCAGCACTCTTTCCTGCCTATGCAGGGGGGTTGGACTCAATGATCTATTTGAGACCCCTTCTGACCCTAACATCTATGAATCTATGCTTCAAAATGAACTTAGCTGGAGCAGAAGGTGGCCAATGCTGAAGCTTCTAAAATCCCTACTGAATTACTTTGGAAAGTAATTATGTAAACATGGAACTCTACCAGTCAACAGATCTGCTACCCACGTGTATTCAGTCTCATCTTCAGAATTTACTGACAAAAACATGTATTTCTTTTTATTCTTCTACCTCTCCCACTCCTGCAAGAGTCAACAGGCAAGAGAGAGAACAACATGCCATTTCACTGGCATCAGCAGAACAGGATAACTGAACTCCAAGCATTTATACTTCTACCAGCCCTTCCAAGTCAATCAATGAGACTATGCAGGAGTCACTGAGGGCCTGTTAATCAACCCCAAAGTTAACAGAAAGATGTTAACATGGTAAGAGATGAGTTAAGGCCCTAACAAAACTGACAGCACTGATACAAAAGGGGTGAAAAAAATCAATACAGAATAATATTCAGGAATCTTTGACTTTCATCCCCTTCTCTTTAGTCTTCAGCATAGCTGAAAATAGCAAACCATCTGCTAATGGGAAAAAGCCAAAAATTTCCTCCATTTCAAATATATGCATAGGACTGTGTTTCATGGGAAATGACCAGAAGATTACCGGAATGTTTGCTACAGTATACCAATGCAAATAGAAATCAAGGGTACTTCTAAGGCCAAGTACAACCTATCCGTTATTATCCTGCAATAAACAAGGCAGCGGTCTGGCAACAAGGATGGGTGGATTTGCAGTTTTTTTTTCTCAAAAGTCTCTACAGAAACAAACATCAAGGCAATAAACTAGCCTTGTCCTTCTCCAGTGTTTAGAACAGTGGGTCTCAACCTTTTTAGCCTTCAAACACCCCTCATTTGATTTGAGGCACCCTATCCATAACTTCTGTGAATTGAACAGCACTGCATTTCAAAAGCTAATTTATTTATTACAGTGCTCACCTCCTTACAAAAGCGCCAGGCAGTGAGGACAGGGGATGAACACAAGCCTGCACATATCTCCTCAGACCTCACACCACCCTTCAAAAGATCTCAAAAAGACTGTCCTGGTTGAAAATCACTGATTAAGAATATAGCATAATTTCACACAACGTGACTGCTTTTTGAACTTAGCTGGGTGCTGAATACTATTATAAAAGCCTATCAAAATATTGTCATAAATTTGTTATACTTCCATAAAACAGCAATACAAAAGGATAGCAAGAATGGAGAAGTTATATGGTGAAATATTTCCCAAAATTTCGTATTTGTAAGAAAATATCTCCACTTTCTCTTTGTGTCTCTATAAAGTCATCTTACTTTGTTTGACATATATCACCACGCTGACTTTTTAAGTATATCTCAAAGTGTTTTGTGAGCTATTTTGGAGAAATTCCAAGGAAACGTTATATCTGAAAGAAAGAGGTTTCAGGCACATTGCATAACCCATTAGTCTTATTAGCTGTGTTTTCATAACAGACTCTTTCACATTCCCTTGATGTAGACTGAAGCAGCCATAAAACTGTAACGGACGGACAGGGAACCCGCCACAAAGCAAATAAAACTCCTGTGGTTGAAGCAGCTGTATTCCACCTCCTAGCTCACCCGTTCGAAGCAACCAGGCTTCCTGTTTGATTCCCTTTCAAGGGGCTGCACATTCTACAATCCCTTTAGATAGAACGCTGTGGTGTTACATAATTTTATGCACACACAATAACTACTCAAACATGCTGGAAGCTGCCAACATTCAATAATTTCTAAACTATGTGGTTGCCTTCTCTATGGTGCAGACTCCAGGGTCATGATTTTCACACGGCCTAACTCAGTGAATACCACAGTACAGTAGAAATCAAACGTATAAACATGGAAATTGTTCAAGCATCTAGATTCAAATGGTTTAAATGCTGTCCTAAAGTGTTTACTAGGCACATCACATTCCACCAGCCCAACTAGTCAATCCAATCATTAAAAAAACAACATGCAAATACAGCATTTTGTTTTTCCATTGCCCTGGTACCAAAAGGTAAGTAGATTTTACATTGGGTCTGGTATACTCTTCTCACTACTATTTTTCAAGGCTGACAACATAGTTTTATTTAGCAAATTACTATTGGTTTTGAGGGGAATTATTTTAGTTTTGGCACAGCCAAAGTCTTGCAGAATCAGCAATGAACGTTTCAGGAGAATAATGCCATTTTGGCAGATCTCTCCTATTTTCTGGACATACCAAAAACCTTTTCTAATTCTTGGACAGCTTCCAGCTTTTCTGTGTCTGATGGAGGTCGGATAACTTGGGCTCAGCTCCTTGCTTTAGAACCATTCCTCTGGTACTAGAAGGCTCAACAACAAGAACATCAGACCCAGCTGATAACATCTTTGTTTGCATATCTGTTTAGACTTAAGACACCAACCAGAAAGGCTGCTGCTATCACCCATGCTCCACGTTCTTTCCAATGTTCTTCTGAATATTCTCAAATAAAAAATATTCATGTTTTTAATTTTACCACTAAGAAACCTTTTCTGGTTTTCATGTAAATATTTATTTTTCTTTGCAACTTTTACCTGATCTCTCTTCTTTGGCCAACATCAAAACTTTTGCCTAAACCAACAAACATGTTGCTTCCCAAAATAAATGTCTAGCCCTGTTATTAAAAAACAGTAAAGAACTGCTGCTGCTTCTTTTTTCTTCACATGCAGAAACATTGTGCATGGTCTAGATGATCAGCTGCTGGAAGAGGGAACAGGTACAACCTTTGGTCAACTAAACAGTGGTGTTAGCAAGCTGCAAATGGAGTCTTGTCCATTCGTCTTTAACCAGATGCAACAACAGCCTCAAGAATGGAGGAAACAAAACACAAATGGAAAGCGAGTAAATTTACAAGATTAAACTGTGAGAAAGCAGAACTGGGCCCTCTCCCCACATGAGGAATCCACTTATTGTGTGTGTGCATGTGTGTACACACACAGACATACACACACCTCTGACTTCATTTATAATACATTTCAGAGATAAACCTACCTCCAAAATTGCTTAATTCTAAATGAGAGAGAGACAAATTCCATAAACTTTCTTGGGGAGGCTGTCTAAAGTCAGGGATATACTATTGTCCTTCCTAGTAATTTTGATAGAGGCTTTATGAGCTACTGATAACCAGTCAGTCAGGAAGTGAAACATCCCTTAGAAAGTAGAAAGGACATAAGCAACAGAATAACATTACCAAAAATGGTGAATGGGATCAGAAATCAGTCAGTGGGTATGCCTACATGAGACATTTACTGTGGAGTTGACTAATTAACTCTGCCGTAAATGTTGCACATCTGCACCCCTATTAGGTGTTTTAATTAGCTCCACAGCAGCACATGTGTAGACGCTGTCGTAGCTGGCTAAGGCACAAGGGTGCTTCAGTGCAGGGGCTGCCTGCCAGCTAGTGCCATGCTGAAGCACCTCTGTGCCCCAGCCAGCCCTCTGCAGCATATTAAGCTGGGGGGAGCAGCCCTAGGCTGGCAGCCTGACCCCGGGGCTCCCTGTCAGCTGGAGCTGCTCTGACCTGGCTCAACATCTTGCAGTCCTGGGTGCACATTCAAATGGCACACCCAGGAATAATAAACACTGAAGCAACAAGCGCCAGAGTTTATTGCTTCACATTAATTGCACATGTAGATGTGCCCAGTACCTTGCATACTACAGGTTATCTGACATACATGACATATAGCAGCAGTGTCCCTTGGCACCACTGAATCAATACTAGCTCGGAGGGAAGAATCCTGTCTTCTGAATCATCAAGTCCCATTTCCTAAAGTCTCCTTCAATAACCCTAGTTGTGTATTTTATCAGCTAACTAACTACCTGCTTTGTTTGCAAGATGACGAACATGACCACAGATAGCTCAAGGTGTTGCACATAAAAATGATTAAAATGTACGAAATAAGTTGTACTGACCCTGCCCTACTTTTCCAAAACTCCAGAAATACCTACATATTCTAAATAATACCATCTGTAAATGCTTTAAGGGGGAAAAGACAACTTTTTGGGGAAGTGCGGTATGTTGCACACTGTTGTCAGAATCAAGGACACATAGGACCACTTTGTTTTCATGGTCAGCAAAGCATGGCTTGTGCCAATAAAGTTACTTTGGGAGATTCTCCTAGCCTAAGTAACACCTACCATAAAACCATCTTTAATGGACAGAAAGTAAATGGATGCTGGCCCGTTCGTTTCAAATGCACAAGATGCAAGAATTTCAGAACAACAGATAAGTCTCATGAAGAGAAGAAAGGTCTGTTCACTTGTTTAGACATTTTGGCCCTGAGAAATCTAGAGTGGCGATTCTGCCTTTGCCTCGGGAAGATCTTACCAAGGCCTAAGTACAGGGAGTGGAACATCAAGGCATGGGGGTAGAAAAGAGAGAGGGAATCCTGAACCCCCCATGGGATCTGCTCCTGGCCATTATTAACATATATTACAAAGGGCAAAAATATATTTTTGAAGTTCTGTTTAAATAATTTTGACTATGGCACAGCTTCCGTGATGAGACCCAGAGCCTTTGTAACTGTACGTATAGATGGACAGGAAGCTTCTCCCTCCTCAAAAAGTGTAGGGAAACAGGATGACCCCTGTGAATCTGCAGGTTTGGAACACAGTCACAGTTAATTTTATTCTTTCCGGGGTACCTAAACAATCAGAACAAGATGTCCATTAAGCCTAGATGCACAGAAAGTCCCTAGAAACTTCACCTATTACTACAATCAAGATCTCTTGAGAGTTTCATAACAGTTGGTAACTGGCAAATCTGAAGGAAACCTCCTTACAAGGAGAACAATTTTGTGCTTCTGGATTTTGCTTCTTGGACTATGCCATCTTAAGATCATGGACAGGTAAGGGAGACCTTACTACTTGGTTCTGCTAGTGGGAAGGGAGTATTCCTTCCCCCACAGCAAAACATCTCTCAAGACACAAAAAATCTGAGGGAAATGGTGTTTAAAGAGAAAGCTTCTTCCGACTGCTCTGAAAAGGTAGGTTGTAAGGTGGACTGCTGCTGTGCCTGCACTGCACTCTTCTGGTATAGAAACGATTGAGGAATGATGAGCTAATTCCAAAGTGTGGGGATTAAGAGGTTTCCAGCAGTTTCAAAAAGACATCCACTGGGATGAGAGGCAGGTTGGAAACCTTTGTACCCCTATAATGCTAGATATTCAGGGCCTGGCTTTACAAACATTAAAGATCAAATCTGGAAGCTTGTTAGAGCTAAGAAGGGAATGTTAAACTCCGCGTCATGAGCTTTAGTCATGATAACATGATCCTTTTATTGTTATTTTTTCCCTTTATTTTATGAAAATAAAACAGGACTAGAAGGAAAGAATAAACTGTTGACAAATGAGAAAAGAACAAGAACAACAGTAAAACATGCGCCAGCACAATGCAAAATATGTATGTAATTATTTAGAATGTGACGTTTTTATGCACATAAACAGGATGTTTTCTTCTAAAGAAAAACCACTGTGGTTTCATAGGAATGTGAAACACCCTGAACATCAAGGTCGGTACATCAGTATTCTAAAAAGGAGCCAAAACTACACACATGGAAGAACTGACAAAAGCTCAATTGGTATAACATTGTTAAGGACAGCAGCACAATGCTGTACTTAGTACATTTTAAATTAAAGGAATGATAAATAATATTTGGGGCTGAAAGCTGAAAATGTTTGTTTATGGTCAATCTATTTCTGACACAGCACAGAGATTTTCTAGTTACTACACACAAAGCCATGAACCAATAATGTCTGATGAAGTGATGTTTGTTTGAATCTAAAGAAAGTTTTTCAAAAGTATGAACTGCCCGAAGTCTCAAAAGATGTTAACCCAGATGTCTAATGATGATAATTTAAATGTTAACATTATTGGCTACTTCACTGTTATTCCAAGCATGTAACAAAGGAAACATGAAGATGAGACTCATTTACTATGATCACAGTCCCATTTTGCAGCACAATCTGAAGCAAATGCCAAAGGGGAGAAACACAGTCCATGAAAAATATCAAGTCACCAACAAGTAGCCAATTGCACAGAGCTCAATGGGGCATCCAAGGCTCATTGAAGAAAAAACAAGTGCAAGAAGCTCAGCAGAGTGCCTGGATAGTGCAGAACTGGATTAAGGTCATGAGGGATGCCAGGCATATCACTACCATGATATTTCCTAGAGCTACAAGAACAGCAAAGAATGGGTTGGTGATAATATCTAAAAGTGGCAGAAGTGAACCATGATGACTCCAGAGCAATGGGCCTAGATTTCATAGACATTTGTACTGGAAGGGACCCTGGAGGATCAAGTCCAGCCCCCTTCCCCAGGGGCAGGAAGTCAGCAGGGATCCCAAAAGATAAGCATTCAAATGCGTCTTGAAGGCGTTCAAAGTGGGTGCTTGAACCACCTTCGGCGGCAGTCTATCCCAAAACTTGGGGGCTTGGACAGTGAAGAAATTCTTCCTTATGTCCAGCCTGAATCAGTTGCGGTGGAGTTTGTGATGGTTCGATCTTATCATCCTCTGGGGTGCTCTGGTGAACAGATATTCCCCTAGATCCTAATGAGCACCCCTGATAAACTTATAGGTGGCCATCAGATCACCCCTGAGCCTGTGCTTTTCCAGGCTAAAGAGTCCCATGGCTCTCAGCCTCTCATCATAAGGTTTGTTTTCCTGACCTCTGATCATGCACGTGGCTCTCCTTTGCACTCTCTTAAGCTTCTCCACATCCTTTTTGAATTGTGGAGCTCAAAACTGGCCGCAGTACTCCAACTGCGGTCTCACCAAGGCCGAGTACAGCGGGAGAATGACGTCCCAGGATCTGCCTGAGAAGCATCTATGGATGCAAGCCAGCGTTTTGCTCGCTTTACTAGCCGCAGCATCGCATCAAAGGCTCATGTTCATCTTGTGGTCAATCATGATCCCCAAGTCCCTTTCATCTGTAGTGCTAACCAGCGCAGCACTGCTGAGCCTATAAACATGCTGTGGGTTTTTCCTCCCAAGGTGGAGAACCTTGCATTTTTCGGTGTTGAACACCATCAGATTCTCATCCGCCCATATCATGAGCCTGTCAAGATCCACCTGGATCACCCTCCTGTCCTTAGGTGTGGATGCTTTACCCCAGAGTCTGGTATCGTTGGTGAACTTGGCCAGTCCGCTTCTGACACCAATGTCCAAATCATTGATGAAGATGTTATTCTATTCTCCTCTCAGTATGACTGTAAAGCTTTTGGGAAGGATAGAGGGGTGTCTTTTTTCTCTTTCAGAGACTCTCTTCAGACTCAGGCAGACAGTAATGGCCACGTACAGACATTTAGTTTCTCCTAGGAGAGTGACTGCTCTCAAAGCAGATATCACAAGTGTACAGATGTTCAGGATTTTTCTCCCACAACAAAAATGGCTACTCCAAAAGAAACATAACCTGGGAACAACCAGGGTTAAATCACTTCTGGTGGAATTTCTACTCGGACAGCAAATGCCTGTATACATTCTCTTCTGAAAGAAGCCACGGAAGTCCTACAGCATCCCAGGGTGCTTTGTTCCCACCCCACCCTCTTAGAGACAATGTGTTACTTGCTGGACTCTAATGCTCTACTGTAGTAAAGCATCGAATCTTAAACAGATTTAGCTTATTTTAGGTATCTATATTCTGCTGGTTATCAACAGGGACAATAGCAAAAATGTCTTGGATGTCTGAAAGAGTCAAGAAAAAACCCATCAATAAAGATGTCACGCATTTTGGCCGATCAACATTTTTGAGTAATAGGAATGATCTCCTTAAAATATTTTATAATGCTGTTGTTTTAGTCAAATACATTGGGTTTTCTTTGATAATTAGAATGTATAGTACTTGTACTTGTCTTGGCAAATGTAATGAAAGTTGTTTTAGCTTCCATATATTGCCATAACCCCAAATGTTTCATGGTGACCTGTTTCTGAAAAAGACATAGAAAAGTCTCAAACAGCTTGTCTCAGTGATAAGCAACTATGAGTCTCATATCATTATAAGACTCGACCCGTTTGTTTTTTCATTTTATGCCACATACATTTAAAAGGAAGTTAAATGCTAATTAAAGTAACCTCTCTCAGAGGCTGACTTAGACACTGACAATGGTTAAATGGTAAAAGTTAAAAGACCCATATTATTTATATTTGCTAAAATTTGTGACAGAGATAAATATAAGGCTAGCTATTTTAATGATACTTTTAACTTCCTTTACCTAAATCTCTAAGAAGTATGGCCAAACAATTATTGAGAATAAAAACATTGTTGGTTTACAAATGCCTGCTTTGATTATTTGGTCTAATTAGGTTAAATTTAACAAATTCCATCTGAACAAATTGAAAGCAATTTCTGTTCGTTATGTCATAAATTATGTAAACTTTGGGTGCAAATGTGTTTAATGTGGCACATGGTCAATGCCATTATTTTGACTGAAGTTAAGTAAAGATTTAAAGCATATTTTTAGACTCTTTCTAGATAGTTTATACCCACTGACCTTCAGTTAGGCAAGTCAACAGGAAATTTGGTTGGCTAGCCCAATATTCTAGTTTAATAAAATTAATTCCATGTTCTGAAACAGTTGGGTATTATAATCTAAAGTTTTATCTAGGGGGTGGATTTATCCTTCATGCACTCAGAATTAAAAACTTTGGTATAGTTTAGATACCTACCTAATGTGTATTGATGGCCCCGATTTTCATTTATCATTGTGCCTCAAACACATTAATGAACAGCCCAGTGAGGTAAATAAACTTTATTATTCTTCTCGTTTTACACATGGACAATTAAGGTAGAGTTCTGAACAGGATAAATTGCAAGCAGTTAGTGTGTGGCTTCCTCCTAAAGGTGAAAAGAAAAAGCATAGAGCACAGCGTAGATAAAGCCAAAGAAGTAACTTTTTATGGTATAATATTTAAATAACTTAAACATTTACCACCAACATATAGACATATGGTACATGTCTTTCTTTCAGAATTAATTCAAGCGTTGCCACTGAATTGAGTCCCGGGAATATATAAAAACCACTGACTTCAGTTTGGTGCTTTCATTTCAAGTTGGCTAGTCCATCAGGTGAGTAAGCTACAGGTTGAGTTAGCAGAATGCATTAACTACTGACACAATCTCTCTCTCTCATTTCAAGTGTTATTTCACAGCTGAAGCTGGGCTAACAAGAGAGGAGTTAATTTAAGAGGGGATAACTCAAATGAACTGCTGAAAATTCCAATTAGGTAAGGTCACAATAACTGTAACACCTACATGCATTTGTTGTGAGGAATAAAAAGCTTAAGGTAGCATACAAGTTAAGAGTTATTTTTTTGTAATCTCAAGAAGACTGTGCTACACAGAATAATGACCTACCCCACTTTAACATTACAAGGAGAACTTATTATGCAAGGCAGAATTTTGGCTTCAGGTAAATTTATGATTTTCCCAATCATTTTCCCTACTCCAAAGAGATCCACCAGAGATGGCTCTCTGGGCAAGTCTAATCAAGGCACACCAATTTATACAGGCAACAGTACAAAAGGGAATGATGTGGTTAGCATCATGCACAGCTGTGTACACCTCTACAGTTTAGCCGATCAGGTATCCATTATGATCCAGCTAGATTAAATGCAAGGCAGTTTTGGACGTGGGTTAGAGAGCAACTATCAGTACATCCCTGAATCTCTCCTGTTAGTGTTAGTAAGTTTTGACTTTAAGACTAAATATGATACTACTCTGAAAAGTACCCTTTTGAAACTGGAGCTGCTAAAGAGATCCCCTAACTGGCTTTGTTCAGAGTCATACTTAATTGCCTGGGAAAACAGGCCACCATTACTAACTTCTACTCTGACCACTATAGAGTCCATTCTCCCAGAATTGTGTTAGTTCCAGCCCACAAGATACTTCCAACATGACAATTATCATCACCATAAACATCATCAATATTATTATTCCTAACAACAACTCCACCATTTAAAGCAAACAGAGTTAATAATGTTCACATATTAAAGCTGACATGCAAGAACACAAAACTAAGGAAATACTAATGGAGGCCTGTTCTCCACTTAAAAATTCTCCTAATATATGAAGCATAGAAGCACAAAAGGTCCTAAGCTTCGGCACTTTCCAGACACTCCACTGTTCCCATCTATTTAGGGTTTCAGAAGGTAGAGGGAGGGGTATTATTTGATAAAAGAATACTTGTTTTCTCTCTAGCAGAATACAATTATGTCTATTGAGTTCCAATGCTTCTCCAAAATCCGGGAAGAACCAGTTTCTACCTAGTTTCTACTGTAGTTAAATCTTCTAAGAAAAGTAAAGGCTGACACTTTTCTTGCAAGTTTGCATTATCTCTAGGTTAGGTGGAGCTTCAGCAATGAGGTCCAGAAGTGTACGAGAAGCTAGCTCACAGCATCAAAATTTCACATACTGCTTCAGGAATATAAGAACTTTCATCCTGGAAAGTAAATGAACAATGGCCAGATATGCTTCAAGAAAATGACTACTGTATATTATTTGTTATGACATATGCCAAAGCAGGTTCTTTGTGTGTATGGATCATAGAGATTAAACTATACAGATTTCAGCCATAAGTTTCTATATGTTGATAACGTGCATCCTATAACAGTTATGTCGAAAGTAGTAAGATAGAATAACTAGTCTTTTAAGATAAATATTTAGCTCATAGCTCAGTATATGTTCTCTTGCAGTAAGATAGTTTTAAGTCTTTGCCACTGCCTCACTTCCCTGTCCTACACTTTAAATCTATTTGAATTTGTTTAGCAAATTCCATATGGACTACGCTGGACTTTAAATGACAGATTTTATTAATTAAAGACAACAAATCATTGACAGAAATATATGTAACATAGGAAAAGACTAGGCATGGTTGCACTCTGAAAATGTCTTTGTAATTGTATCTCCTTTAGACAGGCATAATCAATTAGAAGTGGTCTGATTTTAACCAGTTGCAGGCTCATTACGCTGCATTCCACTTTGTGTTGATGAAAATCAGTTTCAGTCTGTGGCCTGGAACTCATAAACAGCACTTCCTGGGGCCTCTTATATAAACACATCAAGAAACAGTTTTATTTGGATTTGTCCTTCCCCCTTTTATTTTACTGAAACAACTTAAGAAATCAAGATTTTAGAAGAAAAAAATTGGCTTATAACCAAAAATATGCTCACTGGAACAACATGTTTAAATTGTGAAGAATATTAAACTTCAGATAGCAATTACTGCTCACCATACTTCAGCGCAAAGCTTAAGATTGTACCTTCTTGGCTGCTTGGGCTAGAATCTCATTAGGACAGTGCAGGCTGTATTTAGTGTAACACAGCACTTTTTAATGCATGAAGGCTGTTTGTCTTGAATGCCTTTTCACAGAAAATGTAGCAAAACAACTTCAAGTTTTTAAAAATACATTTCCCTTCTAAGTTTCTATGCCATCAAAACGTTGCCAACAATATAGTTATTATTAAACTATCATATGTGAACGTAATTAAGCAGATCTTTCCAGTGGAATACACATGAACAGAAAGAAGATAGCATACACATGCACACAAATAAAAATCAGTTCATTTAGAATCTAGTCACATCCACAGCACAAAGTCCAAGAATGGACAGGTCTCTCAAAGGTGGGAAATGGTTATGAAAGCTTATAGTTCTACGCAGGGAGAAAGGCAGGCCTCTCTCTATGTCACGCCTATGAAAAGTCACTCTTTGGGGGAGAGGTTTCAGGGCTGTGGCAGGAGGTAGGTTTGTTAGCCAAGATGGAACCTGAAAACCTTAGTTAGAAGCTTAGCGTGAGTCCCCAGGCATGTATGGGTAAGACAGTTTAGTGGAGAACCCACAATCAGTGGCTGGTGACAGGTGTGACCCCATTAAGCAATCTTTGTAGACGAGCAGATTAGAGAGTAGGTTGTTACGGCCCCAGGAGAGATGCAAGTATTAGGTTCAGATCTTGCTGGAGTGTGGAATCTCTTGCTGGACAGAAAACCTTGGTTAGGCACTTGGGGAACTGCAATGTTCCTGGTTAGGAGACTGATAATGGCCCTGACCCCTCAGAGAAAGGGGGTATTTCTCTAAGAGAGAGCGCATGACAGCACTAAGGGTAGAAAAAGACATTGCCCAACTGAAGTGGATCAGATGTGGTACATGCCCCACTACAGCTAATCCATTTTATTGGGCAACACACACACGCACAATGCCCTTTATCTTGCCTTGGGCCCCCTACCTGACGCAGAACAATGGGCAATGTGTTCCCAGATCCCTAGCTGCTTCATGCCGTGTCCTGCACTGGCCTGTGCCTCATGAAGAGGGGCACTTGGGAAGTCAAAGTGCTATGGCTGAAGACCAGAAGCCTGGCTGGTGTAATCTGCCCCTGGATTCATTCCCTGGATGAGAAGCCCTGAGCCAGAAGGGACACATCTAAAAGGTAGGGAAGGATCCTTGAGGGCATCAAGTTGTAAACCAGAATGTTTGCCGAGGCTGTCACATGGTCCACTGCTTCTCACATGATCCCAGAACTGTGTCATTGACAGAGTTAAGAGAAAAGTCCAATGAAGAAATTTCATTCAGCAGAGCCAATGGACCCAAAAATGGGATAAGGGTCTCAGACAAGGACTGGTTCTGGCAGGAAAAGGTCTATCTTGAGCCAAGGCAACTAAAAAGGCCTAAGGAATGGGAAGTATGTACTGCATGCAGCAATGAGCATAAGAGGCCAGAAAATGTGCATTGTACAGATCCAAAAGGCAAAAAAGATTATTGAATTTAGTATTTAAGGAACAGGAATGTACGAGCATGGAATGTACATGTGAGCAGGCATTCAGATGAGAACTGAAGCTACTCCATCTTTCAAAACAGAAAACTAAACAGATATTAAAGAAAAACTGCAGGGACAAACTGCATAGTTGGGTGGGATACAGATAAACTTTTGGGTATGAAGTACCTTCCTCAGGTCGCTGAGGAAAAACATCTCAGGCAAGGGAAAACTGTCTGGAAGGGTACTTCATAACCCAAAAGCTTGTTTATCTTCATCCCAATTCTACAGTTAGCCCAGTAAAAGATGTCAGTCACAAAAAGCTTTGCCCCTTTCACTTTTTCTGGATCATCACAGCTACTACATGACTATTACCTATTAACCCTTGTAACTCATTACAAAAAAAGGTATCACTTTTTTTTCCAACAGGGGTTTTGACAAAATTAGATGCAAAGGCAGTGCCTTTCAACCCTTGGTGAGAAGGAACATATCTCCTTACTCCTCTGCTTCCCTCCCTCCCAAAGACTAGGCCCTCAAAGTTGTCACAAGTACATATTCCTCTAGACACCTACATAAATCCACTGGTTTTTCAAAAATGGTCAGCATCCAGTAGTTCTAATGGATCTACTGTATTCACTCAACTCCAAGATGAGGTTTGTTTCTCCATTCAAAATGAGGAAAACAAAGGCTCATCTTGGAATCAAGTGAAAACAAAGGGCCTGCAGTCAGAAGAGGCAGCAGGAAACCATTTGGTGAAGCATATGGCAGTGAGGGATCCAGTGCAAAGGCATGGAGCTGCATGGAACCCATGGTGGCACAGGACCCAGCACAAAGGCATGAGGTGGCACAAGACACAGAGTGGTGCAGGACCCAGCACAGGT
>NW_017728943.1:55849502-55895051 GCF_001723895.1 Crocodylus porosus | reverse complement strand
AGTGGGGGGCAGGCAGCAGGGACAGGTGGTGGTGGGGGCAAGTGAAAAGGAGGGCAGGTGGCAGCAGGCTTGGGGTCAAGAGGCTTGAGTCAGACTGCCTGCCCTCCCTTGCCAATTGTTTCCCTATTGCTTGCCCCACACCACTGCTTTCTCTGCTGCCACAGTAGGGGGCCTAATATAAGATGATCTTCCAATAATTAGCTTCTATACATGAGAAATACTACGAATTTGTAATTCACAAATATGAGAACCAATGTATCTAATGTCCTTTCCATATTTAATAGAGTTCAGAAATTCTCTGCAGCTGACTTAGAAGTATATTATTTATGACTTGCCTTTTCTTCCAGATTTCCCTGCGTAATCAACCATCGTGACCAAGATATCCAGATATGCAGCTCGGGTCACAAAACAAGGATTTTGCCTAGAAAACAAATTGTTGAAAGAATGTTAGTTAATAATAAAATTCCTGCACTGCTTAGGCTGCCATTCAACTACAAAAAAAACTGCTAAATCAGAAATCAAATTAACCTAAATCTATTAGGCTTAATTAGCACAGAGGACCCAGAGAGTCCCATTCTGGTCCAGACCAAACCACTGCCATCATATTCCCCTCAACACCATATCCCTTATTTACACATTTCACATTTCTAAGTACAGGCAGTCCTCGACTTACAACATTTTGACTTACAACGTTTATAAATTAACCCCTGTTTCAACTTTATGACGTCAGTTTCAACTTTACAACGATGGATCTAACGCCACATCACCAAACAAGTTTGCTGCGTTGCCCAGCTCCCTGGAGAGCATCTGTCCAAACTTCTTTGGACACTTTAAGGAAGCAGACGAGACTCCAGAAAAACCTGCAGCCAAGACTCCTGAGAAGACTCCAGCCAAGAGCCCTTCAAAAAGTCCAGGAAAGACACCTCAAAGAAGTCCTTCTAAATCAATGATTGGTATTTACAATACAAATACATTAATGTAGCTATATTACTCATCTATAATTGATTGAGTACAACATTCTGGGCTATTTTTGGTGAAAATAGGGTACCAGGCCTTCGTTCAGGAACGAATACCCCATTTATAACATTGTTTCCTATGGGAAAATACAGCATTTCGATTTAAGAGACAGTTTTCAGGAACCAATTGTGTCATAAGTCTGAGGACTACCTGTACTTTATTTAGGAGACACACAAATTGACTTATCAGTTATGGCAACCAGTCTGTTTATTTTCCTTATTGTTAATGCATTTAATTAATCAACAGAACAAAATCAAGAGGCTATATAGCCTCCCCAACCCACCACAAAATACTGGAAGATGGACACTTTGTGCCTGAAAGGCTGTCTGACACTGCTCCTGAACAGAGGCATAATGAGGCAGCCAGGCACTTGGGGAAACAACAGTTTCTGGTTCCTGCCACCATTGTGCTGGTACAGCTGTGGCAACAGTAACGGAACTGGTTCTTTCCATCCGCCCAAAACCAGTGCCCAGAGTGGCTGGTTGCCCCATCCAAGTTACACCACTGTTCCCAAAATGTACAGCTGGTTCAATTAATGATATCACACAAAAAAACCTTGCATCTTGTCCATTTCCAGGACTGCTGAGACTATAACAACAATCCAACCTCCTTTCATGAGCTTGTCAAAAAACAGCCCACAACACCAGGGGCTGTTGCACCAAACCGCTGCACCTTTACTTAGACACAGTTAGATTTAGACCCTGTTAGCATAAATTGGGATTCTGGTTTAATTTTTCAAACCCCCCACATTTAATACTGGGGCCTTCCTTTTTATAGCATCAGTCAGCTGTAAACTATTTTCTGCACTGTAGCAAACCACACGTAATTCAAATCATCTGGACAATTAGAGAGTTAAGCGAGTCTTATTTCTTCATTTTTCTTTACATTACTATCACTGCATGTTATAGCCAGAATGGCCTTCACTGGAGCATAACTTACAAAGTAAAACAGAAATGTGTTGCAACGCATTCATAAATAGATCTAGTGAGTGTGGGGGGAAGGGGGATAGCTTGCATTTAAAAAAAAAAACCATGGGAGCGCCAAGCCAATGCAAGCTTGAGATGTGACTAATACTCAGAGTTCTATATTTCTACTTTAGCTGACATTTGCTTTGCACGCTTATCTTTTAAGTTTGAAACTCATTCAAGAATTTAATTAAATATTTCAGGAGAGATTCTCAGTTTCACAACTTCTCTAAAATTCTAAAAAAAAAACAACAACACATTTTTGCAAGTTTACAAAGATATACAAAACCCTGACATGCAAACGACAAGTTTGCCTTCATACCCTCAGTAAAAGTTTTGCAGCTGTATTTCACTATGGAGGAGTTAGTCCCTGACAGCAATGGAAAGATCAGCTATTGTAACACATTCCCTGGAGAGGGAAACTCAGTTATGAATGTATAACCTAACGTGTTAACCTTGCTGGACAATAACTTTTTCATGCTGGATATATCATCCTTATGCACCACTCTATGCAACCATCTTTAAAAAATATATATATATCTCCAACATATGAAAGAAATACAAACCCCTGATAATTTCTTTTCCTGCCTCTTTCTGCATGGGAAAGATTAGTTATGGCACAATGCAGAACGAATCTACACCCACTTCTGAATAATTAGCAGGACGTGGTAAAAAGTGGTCTGTATTGTACCTGTATCACTATCCGCAGAATACACTGGGTATCAAGAGGTGCGTGAAACAAGCAGTATTCAATTAGCATTCAGCCTGAATGGCGGACAGCGATTCGATTAGTTGATTTGGATCACTGTCCTGATTCGATTCAGCTGAATCCTAATCTGAAGATTCAACACTGATTCAGAGAACCAGCAATTCGGCCATAGATACAGCTTTAAATGTTATACCTTGAGGTACCAGGTGCAGTTTATGAACACTGCAATAGTGGGGTGGATGGGCCCCCCCCCAGAACCAAGAGACACCAGTCGCCAAGCCAGGGGGGTGCTAGGGGGTCCCCCCGGCATGCTCCCTGGTGGACCCAGAAGTGGACTGGAAGTGCTTTTGGTCCACTTCCAGGTCTGCTGCCAAGCAAGCCGGGGACCCCCCCATGCTCCCGTGGGATGTTCCACCATCTCAGCGTTCACGAGCCGCACCTTGTACCTCGAGATACACAAAAAAAAAACATTAAAGCTGTGTCTATGGCCGAATTGTCTAATCTCTCCGAACTGATTTGGCCACTGAATCAGACTGAATCTCTGCCGAATCGAATCAGTGACTGAAGCTTTGCACAGCCCTAACTGGGTATTTCTAGTAATCTGAAAGACATGAACATATAATTGATTTAGATTTTGTCATTTAAAGGGAGATGGTCATAGTCCTTTTAAACGAAAAACAAATCAGTTTACCATCATACCAGTCCTACTGAATTCTTTTCTTTCGGATTGTATTAAGGAATCTTTCTTCAGATAACTGATGACTTGACTGGTACTTCAGTGTGAGATGATGAATGTAGGTATAAATTTAAAGTCTGATAGAGCAAACATGAGATCTTATTATCATGAGTAATTTCTTTTACCAAAATAAATACAGGAATTGGAAAGAAAGATTGGAAATGGGCAAATACAACCCAAGAATTTCCAGTGACGCAACTGGGCCCATAAATTTGAGTTGTGTCAAAAGATGCTGGCTCTCAGAAACAAAGCAAGTTACAGTTTTCAGACCATAAGAGTTCCAAACACTATTTTAATTGTCTTTGGAGATATTCACTTGCAAATGAGTTGATGTCTTAATGACTCCTGCAGAACATGCTACATTAATGGAAAGCCACTATGGTTATTTTATGCTGTATATGTATAAATAGTTTACAATGCCCAATACAACACAGCTTGTATATGAATTTATGAACAACTACACAACTTTTAATACTGGTTTTTGGATTTTCTTTGTCCCCTATAAGTGAAAGAGATAAAATACTGCAGAGAACTCAAAACACACTATAAATTTAGAGTCTAAAGCTTGCCCAGAGTACAGTTACCTACCATGAAGAATAAGGTCCATAGGAAGCCACCATAATTTCAACATGCCTACATGTGCACATACAAATCAACCAATTCAAGTATTTACTTGAATACTAAGTGGAAATTGCAATTCTTGTCTGTATCAATGTTTTCAGTTTTTCACAAACTGGTTTTGCAGCAACTACAAGATGTTCAAAGATCTGATGCTCAATGTATCAGAAAAGAGAACGACTAAAGAGAAGACCTTAGACCAGGGGTTTTCAACCTTTTGGGGCCAGTGCATTTCCAGTAGCCGGATGCAGAGCAGTATAGCCCCGGTGGCCAAACGCTGAGTGGAGAGAGCTGGCGCGTGGCTGGACGCTGAGCGGGGAAGGGTGAGGCAGAGCGGTGGCAGCTGCTGCATGTGACATTCTCTCCCCCTCTGCATCCAGCTGGGCAGGCAGTGCCTGTATGGAATGGTGCTTGGTGGCGCTCCGTCCCTCCCTGCCCACGCATAGCCCCTAGGACCCTCTCACGTACCCCAAGTGGACAACCCCTGCCTTAGACAAATTAAATAGCAAATTGATGGCTCCAAAACTATCACACCCCATTACCTGGATTGAGGACAATGACAGCTCTGACAGAGTTCAATTAAACCTGGAGTGGATGCTGGGCATGCAGTATTCCAACTGGAGCTCAGAGACCACAAAGGAAGGCTTTCATCCAACATAAATTTTCAGTTTGTATTCTCCCTTTCCAAAGAAACATGGCCGATGCAATCTTTACTGAAGAAGTAAAGACAGCATCAGAAGCTCCTTTATTATCTCATGGCAAGCCAAATATTTGTTCGTGGCTTGTTTCATTGCTCTGATGAAGTAAAATTCCTAGCAATATATGTCAGCTGGACAGAGCAGAAAATTCAGTTTTCCCCAAAATCAAAAATTCCAGTGTTGCTTGGATGTAATAAAGATTCACAGAACACAATCAGAAATTGATTTGTATAATTCACCCAGAAGTGGGAGAGCATATGTTGATGTGTTTAATGTTTTACGCTGAAGTCTCCTAAGGAAAGACAGACTCTCAGGTGCCACTCTACTCCACCTTCTGCATGAATAGGAAAGAGAGATAATTGTTCAAGAACATACATGCAGAACCTGGACTTGACAAGACTGGCCCACATGATGGTATGTCTACCTTACAATCACGGTAGGGACTAAAATGTAGTGTAAAGGTACTGGTATATGAGTTACCTCAGATACCAGAAATGGATTAGCTGCAGCAGCTTGGAGTTCAGTGTGGACTGATTTATCCTGTTTCCCAAGGAAAATAACCCCACACTTCTGCAGCTAGACTACTACTAGTACCCAAGCTATAAATTAAACAATGGCTCAAATATCTCTATGCTATACACCAGTCACTGCTCTGTCTGCAATGTAAGTATGACACAAAAATGGAAAATTTTAGTTTCTACAAGCTCCATTACTTTTTTAGGCTGACTTTTCCTAATTTCCAACATTCCTAAGATTAATCAGACACAACCTCTGAAAGTCATGTGGCACCAGGAAGCCCATTCCAACACTTCTTGTAGCACTGTGTGATGTCTTGTTTGGCTATTAGTTGCCCCTGCAAGAGACAAATTTAAGACACAGGCTGCCCCCTGGGTTTGAATTCAATGCCAGACAACATAGTTTAATACTTTATGAACTTAAACCCAACTTAAATCTTAGAATATGGACTCAATTCTCTCTGCACCAGAGGATGCCCACACAGGATGCCTGTTATAAAACAAAAGATGCATTATTTTGGGGGGGAGGATGCCCAGAATCTTTCAGAAACTTAAGTTAGTAAGAGGTAGGAGCAAACAGACCATCACTTGAGTAAGATGAGACCTTACAGGAATGTGTTTTAAAGTCGATAGGGAAGGAGATGATAAACAGAGAAGAGTCAGGACTCTTAGCCCTCCACCCCGTACATAGTAAGGAATTTGGTAGGGTTGAAGGTTCAAGTTCTTTACCTGAAAGAACCCACTGAATTAGATGTATGAAAGGGAAATAAAGTTTTGTCTGAGGCCCTCAACTGCAGTATTTTCTTTTGAGCACTTTTTCTTTTTTGTACACTGAAGCAAATGTAATGATTAACGTTTCATCTTTGTATTTGCAATTGAACTTTGGAACCAAAAAAAATGAAAAATCAATTTTGGTAATCCCCTCAACACTAAAAGCTGATGTCCACAAGTTATGAAGCATCATCACTGACATTTGGGTTAGACTTTCATGACTGGCCAAATCTGTATTCCAAGGCTAAAGAAATCAATATTAATGCTAATATGTGAACATAAAGAGCTGCAGCCATTAGTAAAAATAAACATTTTATGAGTTGACAGAATCTGGGCAAGTTTTTAAGAAGAAAATGCTAAAATCAAAGTAAAACAAACAAACTAAACAGAAAAACCTCAATCTCCCCCTAGAGAAAAAACAATAAAACACCCCAAAACCAAAAAAGCCCTTCAGATATTCCTTTTACTTTGTGGGTTCACATCTGAATTTCTATGACAAGGCTTAGATTAAACAGTTATATAATATTGGATCATTGGGGTAACAATAAGTTATTTGTTTAAAAGAAGAAACTGACTGGTATGTGAACCAGGAAGTGTACACTTCACAAGCTATTCTCCCTCTGCTAACGTAAATCTGAACTGCTAGGCTTAGAATCTTAATGTGCAATATTGGATTTTGTTCCAGCTGGCTTTGGAATGTATAATCATGTTCAAGCCCCTTTGATTTGTGTTCTGCCTTTACCTCCTCTAAGCACCACTGATTGTAGACTAGGTTTATATAACATGAAATCAAACCTTGCTCTCTCTCAGTCTGAAGCTTAGAAAATATTTTTTTGAACAAAGTTTGTTTAATCTTTTATAGTAAAGTCATGCTCAATACATGGCAACGATTGGTTGGCGTGCTTTCGACTGCAAAAGCTGACATGAACTGAACCAGCATTTATTAGAACAACCCAAGAGTGTTAGGCAAGCTTATTCTGTGTATCACACTCATTGGACCCAGTGTATACTGCAGAAACAGTACCTGCCTTAACTTCTCACACTAGGTGCCTGATGAGTCACTGGTGTATTTTAAAGTAGACATGAATGAGTTATGGACCAAGTCACCCCCTATGCTGTTTCCTATGTTAAACTCAAACCCATGACCTCAATTCTGCCAGAGCAATAAGAAAGGATTTGAATCATAAATGCAGTTCCGACCGCATTTCTACTAAACTTGGTAGAAGTTCTTAATCCCAATCTCTGTTCATTTGAGAGTGTTACTTTTTGCAATCTGAGCTACATGGATATCCTTTCGTTTGCAGGCTTGTTTCATTCTTATCAGCTGTACCTTCCAATGGAATTATTTAAAGAAAATACTAGAAGAGAAGACACAGATCACTGTCTGGTCATTCACAAAGGTTTCTTTGCAGAAAAGCACACATTGTTCCAATGTTAATAACATTTATTTGTTAATAACATTTATTTATTATAAAAATATTTATGTATTATAAAATACATACAGGAGTTCCAAAATATAAAATGGAAAACTGTATTAATGTTATAACATCGGTAATGAACTCTTCTCTCAATAAAATCTGATATTCTCAAAAATAAGTAATGAACTTTGGCCTTGCTGTTTTTCTGTCTGTGATATAAATGTTGGAATAACAATTAGCTGGACAATTCTAACGTTGACGAAGTCTCTAATTTAGTCAAGTCAGTATCAATAAGTTCACTAATCAAACTGTGAGGATAAAACTATTTATATGCAACTAGGTAGCTAATACATAGAAATAAAACAGATTTGTTTATAACAGGATGGCAAAGATGCAGCCAGTGGGCTAGATGTGGCTCATGGAGCTGCTTGGACTCACGAGGCTACTGGAAGACCACCAGAAGTTGGGGAGTGTGGCCTTGGCATATTGTGGAGTCCTTCAGCGCTGCTGGCCATAGCCACTGGCAGTGGGCTTGGCTCGACACTGCTGACCCTGTACCCCTCCGGTCCTCAGTGGATTCCTGGACCCTTCACTGCCTCCAGCCCCCTTGCTGCCACTGGACCTCTTGCCACCATGGTGGCCATCCCCATGACCTGGGCTGGATTCACCCTGCAAGGAGTCCCACAATTCGGATCTGGCTTAGAGCCCCAGGTGAGTTTGATACCCCAATTTATAACATTTAACATACAGCATTTGTGGGACTGAAATAGGACAAAATATTTAAAACCGCTCTACAGGTCTTTAGCACCATAATTTCCATGGTCTAAACTAATGCATTAACTTCAACGCTGCACAGTTGACACTAAAATCAAGGTGCATATACAACCATTTTGAAGAACGATGTGATGTTGCAGTAAACAAGGAACTCTTTTATGTTTCTTCATTGCTTGTTATTATCATTTATCACCCGACGTCTTTAGTCCCTGCTCCCTCCCAGAAACAAGAAATCCATTAAATCCTCTGAGAAGCTCCTTCTCCTCTTAGCAACACTCAGGCCCATGAAAGGGGCTACTCATGGGATCTGGTATTTTCCTTTTATTGAGACCTTCGTAGAAGTTACTGATACGTTTTGGTAATCTTCTACTAATGGGATCAATTAGTCTGTCTACCTAGTAGCTTAGTCATTCTATATTAATTTCTGCATCCCGGAGTGGACAAAATACTGTAAGTTGATTAGCATTCCTTCAATGCTGATGAGACAGCAAAGCCCTTAAAACATCGTAGTCAACCATATCTCATAGATCAGATCCATAATCTGTTTATATACATGACTAGAAGAAGCCTGGAATTCCAGTCCTCAAGTCTTAAAACATGTTCTACAACATTTATGTCTTCATCAGAAGGAAAAGAAATGAGCAGCCTTATGATGAAGACAGGACATGCAGAGTGGTCACTTGGCAGTCCTTACATTTTTTGACCACAATGAGAAGTATATAGGGCAGCTTCTTCAGAGGCTGAATTCAAATTGCCATTATTCTTTAGCTATTCACCTCATTCTGTTCTCCCTCTCTCCCTCCCCTACCAACCTCTCTTATAGAGTTAAACTGTTTGCTAACTCTTAAAGGATTCCCCTGCACCACTAAAGGATTTTCTGTGTGCAAGAACAGACAATCTGAATTTTCCAATGAACGACTGCTTGTAACAAAGAAATCTTCTTGTGTGGTTTATGTCCGTGAAGATAAGTAGCTTCATTAATAGTTCAGTACAGTGGTTCTCAAACTGGGTGTTGTGAAACTCTTTAGACTCAGAGCAGTCACTGTTGCAGCCATGACCAGGTGAAACTGCCCCATGCGCTTCTGTTTCTAGAAGACATGTGCAGCACTCCTGAGATGAGTGTGGCAGGAGTGTATTAAGTCAACTTTTCTAAATTTAGTGGCACACAGACTGAGGTACACTGCTGTACTCTCTCAGTTGTTCTCTGTTTATGAACATGCTGTAGATGATCTTATACCAAGATGGTCCCTTAGCTTAAATGGCTCTTCTTCAATATTCATTAGGTAAACCTAATGTAGGCAGGAGTACCCAATCCTTTGGGATGCAGTTGCTTCAAAGTATAACTCTGCACAAGCCCTCTAGAAATAAAGGCATGTGGAGAACTTGAACCTGGCTGTGGCACCCCTGAAAGAGACATCACAAGTGTTTATCAGGTAAACTGCATTATGAGGATATGATTATTCTTTATAAAGATATTTGGGGTGTGAATATCAGACAAGACGAAGAGCCATTTAAGTTTAGAGACCATATCAGCACAAAATGAAGTATGTATAAAATGATGATAAACTGAGACACTACAAAAGTGGTTCTCAAGCAGAGTACCACTAAATTCAGAAAAGTTATGGAGGGGCGCCTTGAGTCTAAAAAGGTTAAGATCCACTGGTTTAGTAATTTAAAGAGGTTCAAATACTGCACACTGCTAGGCTGGGGGCAATATCACAGCTTCCAGAAATATAGAAGAGTTCAGAAGACGCCAGGACTTCCATCCAATGGCTACTGAGGTGCCATTATAAAACATGGCTAGCCTCAGTACAGACTCAACCACCATATTATCTTATTAGGAGAAACTATGCTTGCAGTCAATTCAATTTCTCTATTCCTAGTCAAATGCAAAAAGTACATCACAATTTTGGTCACTCTATCTTAATGAATAACTGCACAAGATGTAAAGCAAACATTTGTCCCAACACAATTCATACAGAAGGAAAGGACCTTATTGACTGTTTCTGGCTTATATGCTCAGTAAATTCTCCCCCACCAGTTTTAAAAGCTGGGGTTGGGAATGAAACCAATACAAAGCAGCATCCAGGGATTTACACATTACACAAAATTCTATAAAACCACATTCTGGGTCCAGCAAGAGCTGTTGCAATAATCAACAACCACCACAACAAAACCATGAGCATCCATAGGTATTACAAACATATATCACAGAATGCAACAATAACTCATCCAATGTACCAAATGCTCTCAGAAACAACACAAGTAAAACCAGACAGAAACTAAGCACCAGAATGAACTCACAGAAAAAATATTAAGGACAGACAGATGAATTCCAGTAGGAGCACACTTTTCAAAGAACAATGACTCCCTTTCTGACCTCACAATGCTTGTGCTCAAAGTGAATTTATAAAACAACTTCCAAACACAGAGCAGAAATTCATAACCTTACTGAACAGTAATAAATGTGGATTTAACAAAGACAGTGGCTTAATGACTCATTACAGTCTAACAAATACTTCCACTCATCTCCCTGCACCACTCAGGTAATAACACCACTTTTCCTTCTTGAATGGTCTTGCTCTTCTAACTAGGCTGCCTACTCCACTGCACTCCTTTTATTTTACAACAGCTCCTAACAGCATCTCTTTACTCCTAATTTACAACTCTCCTCTATACTTCCTAGGAGACTATTTGCATTTACCTGGAGTTAAAAACTCCTTTGTTATTCAGCTTAGCCTGTGTCTGCCACTTTCTCAGACCTGATGAAGGCCACTTTATGCCCTAAAGCTTGTCCAATGTCCAACATTTCTCCCAGCTATACAATTAGTCAAATAAAAGGTGCAACTAAAAACCCTTCTTTCCATACAGTAACCTCAAGACACTTAAGAGTGGCAAAGTAAGGTAACCAGGTCCAAGACTCTTCTTGGATAGCCAACACATAAACGCCTTAAAGGGAAATAAGAATGAGAAAGTTCTGTCTCAAATACAGGACAGAATTTCATTTAAACTGTCAAAAGCAGCCTACCTTCTTAACCTTATCCTTTCAGGAAAAAGCAACAGTTAGTGGAATTTTAAATATTTTCTGGCATGTTTGGAGAGGCTAAAGATTCCCAAAATACCTGGCAGGAACACACTGCTTGCCTGATTAAATGTGTAGATAGTCGAATTGTGGCCTACGTACTGGAGGCTACTACAAAAGCCATTGCATGTCTGAACATAGACAAAACCAGTCAAAGTTTATGGACTATAATGTGCTCCTTAGTCACAGCTGCAGAAAGGAACTTTGTGTTACAAATCCTTTCCCAATCCTGCCTTGTTCCTGGAACGCTGGGGGAGTAAATTACTGTAGCTGTTTATACCCATGTTGGCTAGGGTTCCTCATGCCATGTCTCATCTACTCTCTGTTTATTCCTCGTTGGAGTCCCAAGAATCCCTGCCAGAGCCTGCTCTTCCCCACTGAGGCCATACTTCTGACCCAGGCAGGCCATATTATTGTGAGTCAAATGGGTGGGAAATCTGTTATTACTCCCATGCACAAATGACCTATGTTAATAAAATGGGATGTGGTCCTTCTGTGGGTTACTCCAGCTTTCTGCCAGCTCTGTAGACCTACTGGATTTTCCATCTGAAAGATTAGATTAAGCATCTAACAAAAGGATGCATCCAAAATAAAAAAGGGGGGGGGGGGCAGGGGAACCTTGTAAAATCAAAATGGCAGCAACTTTCAGGATTTCTATAAATTTTAGAAGAAAAATTAAGAGGTTATCATATATACAGAGTGGCTCGGTAATAGTTTAGAAACAATACATGTTAGCTTGGTTACTAGTCTGTTTTCTGTATAGCTATACTGGTGTAACTCAGTATGAATGTGGCTGAAAAGAGAGCCGGGATGGAAAAGCATGGGTCAAGAAAGCCATCTTTCAAATGAACCCTGAAATGCTGTTAAAGAACAATACCAGAATTATTAGCATAAATGAGTTCGCCTCCTCTCCAGCCAGCCTGCAGAACCTGCTTTGGACAGGGCATGGGGAAGCCAACAATGCAAAAACCTCTAGGGGAATTAAAAAAACCATGAAACAACAAACACTCCGTCAAGACTCCTGAGCTAGGGACAGAAGCTACACATAAACCAGTTTAAGTGATTAGAAACTAATTTAAACCTGTAACAGAACAGTTCAGTGCACATAAACTGGTTTCAAAATGGCTGAACCCGGTTTAAGATGAACCTGGATCAGGGGTGGGCAAAATGTGGCCCTCCAAGCTATTCTATCCAGCCCCATGGGTCCCCTAAAAAATTTAGAAAATTAATATATATCTGCCCCTGGCTGCCTATCATGCGGCCCTTGATGGCTTGCCAAAACTCAGTAAGCGGCCCTCTACCTGAAACAATTGCCTGCCCTTGACCTGGATAGATGTAGCATCAGACTTCACTAATTTAGGTTCAACCAATTTTTGGAACTTTTGTCCCAGATCCCCTCCCGACTCAAGTTATTTCATAGTCCCCCAGCATCCCAGGCTGCTTCGTAGTAAATCCTCTGCTCCCTAGCTTGCTTCCTGCCTGTGCCTGTCAGCCCAGTGGGAAGGGGCAGGGGAACAGACTCCCAGGTTCCCCTAGCCCAGGTCTGCAAGCACAGGGGAAGGAAGAGCTCCCCCATGTCTCAGGTGGGGAAGGGGGGGCAGCGGTCCATCATTCTCCCTGCCCTGCCCCGTCTCTCAGATGGGGGGGGTGTTCTGCTGGCTCTCCTTCCCTGCAGCTGACACCAGGGGCCAAAAGTGTGTATCCAGCAGCCACTTTAGATGTGGGCTGCCAGTTGGCTCATCTGGGTAGCCATCAGCAGTGCCTGGTATGATGGGAGGTGTGCATGAGCATCCCCAGGCTCCTGGCCTGAGCCAGTGCAGGCTTCTGCCTGCTTTGGCCACCAGAAGACTGAATGTCAGTTCAGCCTGTTAGTTCAGTTCAGCTGTTGTATGCAGCTTAGAAAAGGCTGTGAAGACTGAATCAATTTCTCTATGGGCTTTTTGAACATCTGTACTTAGCCCTAACTCCCTCAACTGTTGTTCTGGGGCACCAGGCAGACGTCAGGACTCAGCTTGAGGCATATAAAGAAAGCAAACCTGCCTGTGTGACTATTCGTACAGAAACATCCAGAAGCACAGTATATGCGGGAGTTACAAGATGTGCTGCACACAGTACCGTACCTAGATTCTTGGCGGCCTAGGACTAACTTTTAGTATTGGGTCTCCCTTCTCTAGAGATAACATTACCAATAATTTTAAAATTACTATTTTCGGGCCCCCTTCTGTCAGGGTCTCCGGCAGCCGCCTAGTCCACCCATGCCTGTTTCTGGTCCTGGCTGCACAGTTGTTCCTGAAGCTGAATAGGTTTCCCTCCAGAGCAAGCAATGTTATATATCCCACTAATATTTGCTACCTGAGAGATGAACCATTCAGAGTTCTGGGAGGAAAATCAAAACATAATCCTGGGAAGTGAGCAACTGACTGACATAACAGTCACATTGGTTGCCCCTCTTGGTTTTAAGCCTCAATATGTGCACTTACTCTTGATACAGACAAACATTATTCCAGCTTTTAGCCTGCTGACAACAGATATTCTCAACTGGTGCACTGCGAGATCCTTTAAAGGGTTCTGCAGGGTACAACACAATATTAGCACTGTTAGCACTTGTGAATCATGTACAAGATAAGCCCAGAGATTTCAAAAACATTTTGACCTGCTGTGGGCTTTGTGTTCTTTGGAACAGAACTGCTCTGGTATTTTCCCCATAGTCAAAAAAGGAGTGAAAGCTAAGAGATGGTGCTTTCTGAGGGCTGCCTTGAGTCTAACAAAGGCTGAGAACCCCTGTTCCATTCTGCCAGCAGCTTCCAGAGTGTGCACACATCCACTGCAGCAGCTGTACAAACAGCAATAAGGTGCCAGCTGTTCAAAAAGGACTGCTAAAGCTAGCAGAAGGCGTTGGTGCCTCTACATGCATCTTTTGCTGGGTGCAGAAGTATTTTCACTTGCAGAGGTGGTGTAACTCTGCTGGAAGTAAGAGGTACTCTGCCAACACAGAGGAGCTTTGAGTGCAGACACATATAAAATGTTCTGCCAGCAAAACGTTTAATTAGGAAAGCCCTCAGTCAGACAAATGTATGGTCTACTGTCATTTATTTTATGGACCTAAAGAGAGAGATGGACAGGAAGCATGTCCATGAAAATGACTTTTAGCTCTAAACCAATTATTAACTCAAGAGGTACCAGTACATGTACCAGGCATTAGCTTTTATTTTAAAGTTATTTATAAGTATTTCAAATCATGTTCATAATATCTTGATGTACATGAAATATTTACCAAGAATTGTATGGCACTGTATCTTTAAATATACTGGCAGCTACGCTCAGGTTCTAGTATATAACAAACCTGAAGGTTTAACTCTGCATAATACATTATTGAAAAGATGGAACTGTCACCTGTAAGAAAGGGGCACCAACACAGTTGTACATGAAACACTCCCAAAATCCAGTACAAAATTGTAGCTAAATAAAGACTGCCATTTGTTACATTTGCACCAGCCAAACAGAATGGCAACGTCCTCTCTTGTACTACCCTAAGTGTTTAAAAATAAAAAACAGTTTTAGCCCTCCTGATTCAGAAAGCAGTCTCCACATTGTAAAATGCTGCCTTATGAAGCTTGCCTCATGAAAGACTGAAAAAAAAACCTGTACCGAAAGAGGCATGAACTTACTTCTGTCTTCTTGGTGACGTTTCAATAGTGAAATAAAAATTTCTAAATTAACAACGGTAAATTAAAATGTATACAATTTATAAAATTTAAAAACTAACAACAGCAATTTATAAGTTAACATTAATTTATGAATTAACAACAAATTAAAATTTACAAAATTAACAACAGTAATGCTGGTTCCTCCTGTGAATCCCACAGTAACAGACCTACATGGTACTGGCAAGGAACTTGAAAGAATGTCCCACTGCCTGGATGGACTCCAAGGGCAACACAAATAATTCCTGGCTAGCACCAGGAATCTCAGCACATAACTACAACCATCTCAAGGGATAGTGTACAGATGTGGCCACTTATTGCCATCAACATTTTTGTAAACCCAACTACTGTGGAATGATTTCCCCATTCATCCAGGCTATTAACTTTATATTATATAAAGCTGTTTCCCAATATGAAAGTACTTCAGCATAATGGTTTCAGGTTTTATACCATCTCCAAGGCTGGACTGTATTATACTGCCCCACATTTTCTTTTTCTCTTTTCTTTTCCTGAAGGTACTAAGGAACCTATTGCTGCAGAAGAGGTACAAAAGTTCTTTTTACTGTGGCTGCTTACAGATGTGTGTGTGGGGGAGGGGGGGAGGGAAGAGGGAGGCAGAAGGGGAACGGCACTTTTATTTAAACTTGGTGTGCTCCCTCACTGAGTGCAGTGCATGCCCAGAAGAGGCACTGCATTAGTTGGACCCATCCCATCATCTGTATATATTGGGTGCTTCAGTGGGGCCTTTAGGCATTTTTATTTAATAGCTGATTGAATCAATTAAAGCTGACTGAAACAATTAAAGCTACAAATGACATGGCTTGGAGAAATCCCAGTTGAGTCATGAGAGACTACAGGGCTCTGGAAATGGGGCTTAGGGGCACAGGTGGTCTTTTCCTCGCTCCTCCCAGTTGTGGGGCATGGGCTGAGAAGGGAGAGATGGGTCGAGGTAGTCAACCAAAGACAGGCGCTGGTGTCATCATGAAAGCTTCAGCTTCCATGATCACAGTCCACTCTTTGGTGAGAGAGGCAGTGGTCTGCTGGGGAGAGACGGCCTCCACCTCACTCTGCTGGGCTCTTCTCAGCTAGACTGGCTGACCTGCTCCACCAGGTGTTAAAATAAGCCTGCCAGGGGTTGGGGGGATTACTGCCACTGCAAGCCCACTGGGCAACCCTTGTAAATCTGGCAGAGTAAGGCACTTAAGGGAACCCACCCCTACCCTAGCCCCGAAACGATCTGTAGAGAAGGCAGGGGCCCCCAGTGGGACACGTACCTGCCTGTACACCAATGCGACGAGCTTGGGGAATAAACAGGAGGAACTGGTCCTCCTGCTAAACATGAAAGACTACCACCTCACAGGGATAACGGAGACCTGGTGGGACTCCACCTATGACTGGGCCACAGGTATAGATGGCTATACCTTGTACAGGTGAGATTGTACAGATAAAAGGGGTGAGGGTGTAGCTCTCTAGGTCAAGAACAGCGACACGTCCCTGCAAATTGACAGTGGCACCCAGGAAGGACAACTGAAGTCTCTCTGGGTTAAAATACATGGGGAACGTGGCACAGGGGGCATCATGGTAGGAGTCTACTACAGACCTCCTAACCAGAAACAAGAGCTGGACCAGGAATTCACCAGGGAATTGGCTGGGGCAGCATGCTCTTGGTGCATGGTTTTCATGGGAGACTTTAACTACCGGGACATCTCATGGGGAGAGTATCCAGCCAAATCCGATAGGTTGCAAAGCTTCCTCACATGAGTGGATGAGCTCTACCTGACTCAAGAAGTCTAAGGGCTGACAAGAGGTAAAGCGCTGCTGGACCTGGTACTGGCCAAAGGGGATGACCTAGTCAGCGACCTAAGAATTGATGGAAAGCTGGGCGATAGTAACAATGAGCTGATCACCTTTAGTATCCACTGCAAAGCTAGCAAGTCATTCAGCAATACAGAAGTCCTCAACTTCAGGAAAGCTGACTTTTGACAAGCTCAGGAGGCTTGTTGTCGAGGCCCTAAGGGACCATGACTTGACAGGAAGAGGAGTCCAAGAGCAGCAGTTGCTCCTCAAGGGAGCGAGCCTGACAGCACAAGGGATGGCCATCCCATCTCAGGAGAAAGGGTAGCAAAAGGGCACAGCAACCCCCTTGGCTCAGCAGGGAACTTGAGGAGTACCACCAAGGAAGAGTACTCAGCACTGGTCTGTACCTGCAGGGAGCGAATCAGGAAACTCAAGGCTGCAACCAAGCTCCATCTGGCTTCACATATCAAGAATAACAAAAAGTCCCTTTTCAGATATGTAGGGAGTTGGAAAAAAAAGCAAGGGTAACATTGGACCCCTGCCTGGGGCTTCACATGGTTCCAAATCCTTTGGCAAGCATCCTACATACAGCCCCAAGCCCAAAAACATGGGGTTCAGATGCCCCCGAATCTGGCTTGCCCTCAGCCAAATG
Source organism: Crocodylus porosus (assembly GCF_001723895.1). Taxonomy (NCBI): domain Eukaryota; kingdom Metazoa; phylum Chordata; order Crocodylia; family Crocodylidae; genus Crocodylus; species Crocodylus porosus. The sequence continues at coordinate 55,877,595 of NW_017728943.1, read as the reverse complement.
GCCACAGCAGCAAGCTAGGAAGGAATCTCCCATTTCCATAAAGTCAGCATGTAGCTGAGATCCTCCTACTGGAACCTGGCCAGCGGGAAGCTAACTATGGAGGATCTCGTAGGGTGCCCTGTCCACAAGCACACAGGGTGCAACACTCCACTACACAATGCCCTTTTAATTGCATTATCTTGGTCAGGGTATTTCCCCTGCCATCATCGTAGTCGTGATATTTCCCCTGCCAGGTAAGCTGGGTTGAACTAATGCTGCCTCTATGGTAAAGTGGCGTTTCGTTTATTTTTTTCCCCACGTCTGTCAGCATCCTGTGACACCATAATTATGGTGAAGGGCTATATTACTTGGATTGTCCCTGGTGAATGGTATGGGATGCTGAAGTTTGTGTGTTTTGTTACGGCCTGGTGAAACAATTCTGTATGTTTTTTATTCTCTCCATGGGAAGTACATGGTGCTTCCTTTGTGACTTCTTAAAAATTCATGAGGTCAAATTCACTCCAGGTGAGGTGCAAATCTATTGAGTTTTACACAGTTAACATCAGGGGTGAATTTGGAACGTGGCCAAATACCATTTTGTATGTATTTAAAGGGAAATATATGCTGGGTATGAGAGAACCACCAACTCCAAGAATACAGCAACACAGAGATCTGTTTGTTTTGAATGCTGCACTTTTGCACAGAACATACCCCGCACAATATAGCTGTAAACGTATATCTTTCTAAATATTTAAAGGCTTAAAAGACAGAGGAGTAAAAAGTGACAGGTTTTTGTTATCTTTTTATGTTGTAAACATGAATGTAGGTAAGAGGGTAAAGATACATAATATACTCTGATGACTACAAAACTTGCAGTATTAGGTAGAGACACCATGGAGGGATTTAAAGAAAGGGGATGACCTGTCAGGATAACAGGCAAAGAAGCTGACCTCAAGTTCTCCTCTTGATGCAGCTGCAGGTTGGGCTGAGTAAACTGTTAGCTAACTTCCTGCAAAAACCACAGCCAAAGTGGCTTGGTACCACAGCTGTTGCTTACAAAGTAGGAGCCATCCAATGGCAAGATGTCTAGTATATGCACAAGCTGATGCATCATCATAGTTCAGAGCATTTTTTCTTCCAGAGGCCTGAAAACTGCTCAAAAAAAAAAAAAAAAAAAGAAAGAAAATGACCAGGGGATGCATAGGGAGGAATCATGAGATTTTTAGGTTTTGACACCAGGGCACAGAACACAATAAGATTCTGACAGCACCAGCCAGATAGCCCATTGTGCACTGAAGAAACAACCGCTCCAGGCACAGGGCCTGGCAGCAGTGCAAAAGAGCATGAGATTCTCAGCTATATTGCTGAGTGTGTTTTTCAGAGGTACTGTCCACCACATGGAAGCACTGGCTTGTACTGGCGTAAAAGCTGGCTGCCAGTTGACCGCTAGCTGGCATGACTGCATGCCAGTTGACATGAAATGGTTACAATGAAGTCAATTGCATTCTCCTTCTCTACTACAAGTATCTAAAAGCCCTACAAACCTGCATGTTGCTGGGGTGCTGTAAAAACCTAATGGAATATATACTTGGAAGTAAGATTCAGGAAAAACTAACTAAAAACACTTGGAGACATTACATCCTATGGCACAGCTAGGCACTGACACCATTTTGCAAATCTTCCAACAGCAATAACTTGCCATGCCAAAAGCTACAAGTGAAACAAGGCAAATATTTCCGTGGCTTTTATATAACAAATTACCAGCTCCAAGTTGTACTTGCAGCTTTCTGTATTTATAAAGCAGAATGCACATACAGTTGGGTCTTTTAACTTCTTGACATTTAGCTGAGGTACAAACTATTTCACTTGTTTCTCCCTTTGAAAGAGCTTTAATCTTCAGCAAATCTTTCAAAGGCTCAGCTCGATCTATTGATTATTTAAATGCTTTTCACCAGAATAGTCTCCATCACAACATTCTTCAAAGAGAAAGACTTAATGTTTTTTCATATTTTTGTTCTTTTAAAATATTGTGCATCTTCTATGCTTAGGGAAATTTACAATTTTAGTAAGCGTTAGTGAAAAAACATGTTGTTTTATACTAGCACCATTTGACAAAAGGCAGCAGTTTATACCAATAATAATTTCAAAAATTATTTTTAAAGAAAGAAAAAAGTATACTACAAACAACAAAATAGGAACTATAAGGCTAGGGACAGACATTACACATAAACCAGCTTATGTGATCAGAAACTGGTTCAAACCTGTAATAGAACAGATGTTCAGTTCAGATAAACCAGTCTGAGAATGGCTGAAACTGGTCTGAGATAAACCTGGCTGAATGCAATATCAGACTTAACTGATTTGGCTCAAACCAGTTTATGCAATGTCTGTCCCAGACCCCTTGCTGGTTTAAGATAAACCAGACTCCCCCAGCATCCTGGCATGCTCTCAGGGCTGAGTGGGGCTCTCTGCTTCACAGCAGGACTGGCCCCTCCCCTCTGCTCCTTGGCTGCAGCTTGGCAGAGACTGCAGGCGTCTGCCTGAGTTCTGCTCCCCCTATACCACTCTAAGCAGTCGCCTGTGCTGTGGGACAAAAGCAGAATTAACATGTAGCTGGTAATGTCTCTCTGTTGTTTTCTTAATAGGGTGATAAACACTGAGTTAGGGGTGATAAATACTGTTATCAATTCCCTGCTGGGCTGCTCAGAAGGAAGGGGGAAACCCTCCCTAATCAAACCAGCCTCCCTCAGCTCAGCACTGTGGAAAGGATGGGAGGGCTGCTCTAGCACACCCTGGCTTCTAGCCTGAGCCACTGCAGGCATGTGCCTGCATGTCTGGGATGTCTGTGCATTTACAAACTAATTCAGCTTAGCCAGGTTAAACTAACCTGCAAAAACTGAATCAATTCAGGCTCAGGCTTTTTGAATGTCTATCCCTAGCCCAGAAGTTTAGTGCACATAAACCACTTTCAAAATGTCTGAAACCAGAGTAAGATAAACCTGGATGGCTGTAGTATAAGACTTAACTGATTTAGGTTAAATCGGTTTATTGGACTTCTGTTCTAGATCCCCTTCAGATTCAAGTTAACTCACAGTTCCCCAGCATCCCAGGATCTTTTACACCTCCCCAGCATCCCCGCTTCCTCACAGGGTGGGTGGACTAGGCTTGGCCCAAGCTGTCTTCTCCAGCCAAGCAGGGAGACATGTACTAGCTCTCCCAGTTTCTAGCCTGAGCTACTGCAGGCATGTGGCTGCATTTTCAGAATCAAAAGTCTGTTCACTTGCTTATTGGTTCAGTCTATGCAGCTTAGACTAACTTGGAACAGACTGAATCGATTCAGCCTTGGACTTTCTGACTGTCTGTACTTAGCCTGAGAATAAATCAACAGAAGGTAAGAAAATGAGTGGCAATTTTGTAGAAAACTGTTTTCTGCAAAAAAAAAAAGGAGAAAATCTTGCTATTTTTAATATTTATCCCCAAAGGCTGATGATAAATATTTAGATGTCTGTCAAGCACCTTCAAAAAGGGAAAAAAGCAAACAAAAGGGAAAAGAAAGAACTAAAGCCAAAGTTTAAATGAGGTGAAGTATACCTGAGCTTTCTTTCCTTTGCTGCCTTAGAAATACCACAAAGGATGCCCACTATGTTTGTTTTAATAATAGTAGGGAAAGCATGAGTTGAAAAACTGAATACCTTCTCTAACGCAACATAACAGATTCAGATTACTGAAAAAAATAGGATAAGGGCCATTAATTTAATCACTGTCTGTCAAAACATACCTTTGCTTAAAAAGAAAAAGGTAATATGCTACCATATCAATGTATTAGCACTTCGGGCTCTTCTAAACTGATACGTTCAGCAGCTAGATTAATAACACTACTACTGCCTGAACTCCTGAAAGGGGAGAAAAGGACAGTTCTTCAGGCAGCTACAGCAGATCTGAAGCAAAGATTAGCTCACACACACAGGTGCTATTGCCATGCAGCAGCACACTTTTGCCTTATAATTTTGCGACCCTGTGAGGGAGCGGGGCCTAGGAGCGGCCGTGAACTCCCTAGCGCCCCCTACCATCACTCAAGGCTGTATTCAGCACCCTCAGATTCTTGCCTGCCACGACTTTGATCTTAAATGAGTTTTAAATGGGAGGCTGCCTTTATCTCCCTGGTGAACGGTATGTATGGTCCTGCCCCTACTCCAAAATGGGGTACCTCTCTGCACCCCTCCCTTAAGGGCTATGCGTGGGACATTGTGCAGTCCCTTGCCCTCTCTCTAGCACCCTGGGCTCATCACCCACCTGACGCCCCTGGGCCTGGCTCTCCAACGCCTCTCAGTCACCGACACCCCTAAGGCCTGGCTCTCCGCCGCTGCCCCGTCACCGGCGCCCCTAGGGCCTGGCTCTCCGCCGCCGCCCCGTCACCAGCCGTTGCCCCCCTTCTGGGCCCATGCCTGCGCTCCTCACACGCGCTCTCTGCCCCCTCTGGAGCCTTGCTTGCCCTCTCTAGGGCCCACACCGTGCTCTCCGCGGCTGCTGCCCTGCCTCTGGGCCTGCGCCGTGCTCTCTGCATGCGCTCTCTGCCCCCTCTGGAGCCTTGCCCTCTCTAGGGCCCACGCCGCGCTCTCCGCGGCCGTTGCCCTGCCTCTGGACCCGTGCCACGCTCTCTGCACACACTCTCTGCCCCCTCTGGAGCCTTGCCCTCTCTAGGGCCCACGCCGCGCTCTCCGCGGCGGTTGCCCTCCTACTGGGCCTATACCGCGCTCCTCGCGCTTGGGGCTCAGGTGGCCGCAGCTGTGCCTGGCCCCCTTGACCCCTCTCTGGGTCCTTTGCCCCACTGGGCAAACCCCGCGCCTCTCTCTGGCACAAACACCATGCCTCTCCGGCGCAAACTGTAGTGCCCCACTGGCACCGTGCTCCTACTGGGCACTGGGAACCCCCAGGCTGCTGAGGAGCCCCCTGAGGCCTCCTCACCCCCCTACAGCCTCACCCAGTCCTCCGGTGTAACTATAACCAAAACACCAGCCACCTGGCTTCAACATAAAACACAGAGCCTCGTGCTCATAACATAAACACTGAGCCTCCCCCCCCGGGCCTCCCACCATACCTCTCGTCAAGGTGCTCTCATCCCCGGCATCATCGCAGCCAGTCAGCACCACAACGCTGCCACTACCAATTCAGGCCGCTCAGCTCAGCTGCAGAGCTCCTGCTCCTGCTTCTGCTTGAAGGGAACTGCTAGTCAGGCTCCGGCCTGGGCTATTTATAAAGGCCTGGCCCTGCCCCCTTCTGGCCACCTGACTGGCTGGTTGCCCTAGCAACCCGCAGCTGCACTGCCCTGTTGATTGGCAGCTCCTACAATTCAGCACTTGAGCTGCCCTAGTGACTGACAGCTCACCTTATCTCCTTCTCAGGCACGGAGCACCCCAGTGCCTCCGTGACAGACCCGTTCATGTTATCCATCAGAATATAAGCATATGAGGCTCTCAAAAAGAATGGTTCCAGACCACAGCAGAAGCAAGTATTTTAATTTAAGTCGGTAAGAACTATGTAGAATGAAAGTAGAAATACGAGTGAAGAATGAGTTTTAAATTAATTTAACCATATTAGAAACTATAAGAAATTATTCAAATAAAAATGATAAATTATATGAAATTAATTATATGAAATTAAAAAAGACAGCTCCAGTGTTTTTTAGCTTTCCTACCTATTTTAAATAAGATTTTCCAACATACCATATACCTCTAAATAAGACATACATCTTGTTCCTGGAAAGGCAGAGTGAAGAAAAAATACTATTTTTACAGAGATTTTGCTACATAGAGCAGGGACAGAGATTTATCATCAGGTCACTCAGTCTTCCTTTCCTGCTCAGGCAAAAACTACACTCTTGATGCTTTCACAGCTGAACTGGATTCTTCCAGAATTAAAAAGAGAAAAAAAATGAGTAGTAATTCTCTGTTGTAGCCCCTCCTCCTCTTTCTATCAAGGATAAGTGTTCAGAACTAGAGCTGTGCAAAGAAAAGGTAATTCCATTTTATGGAGCATTTTGATATTTCAAAAGGTTCTGTAAGTGGGAACAGTGTCTACTTGGTGGGATGACTTAAGAGTCATGGACTATGAAAGGCTGGTGTCCCTAGCTGCAATATTCACATTACACTCGGGTCTCTCTTTATGCAAGGGTTGCGTTCCACAAAAACCTTGTATAAAATGAATACACATAAGTGAATCCATTATTACATGTAATTAATAGGGATATGTACCAGCCTCACTCTACTGCCCCCCAAACCATGACAAATTCAAACAGTAATCACACAATACAATAACTGCTGTGCAGAGAGGTTATGAGCTCTGCACTGCAAGGAGCAGCATGCACAAGGGGTGGAGATGGAGAGTTACTCGGGGGAGGGAAGCAGGGCAGAAGTGAACACCATCTGCTCTACTGTACATGCATGTGGTGCCCCCTGTCTCACCGCCTTCCTTCTGCTTCCACCCAGCTCCCTTCAGGCTGGAACTCTGCCAGCCTGCAGGGAGCTCATTGCCAACCGACTTCACATAAGGTCGTATTTTTCTAGCACAAAGCGAATTTCTGGTATAAATCAGGTTGTTAAATATAAACGAATTTGCACAAAACAAATTTGCATAAAGAGAGACCCAAGTGTAGTTGGTAAGTTTCCCTTGTCACATATCAAAATAAGATTTCTGAGCCATTAGAAGATGCACTGAGCAGTATCTGAAGAACTGGGCTCACCTCTTTTTGAAAGATAATGCACCTGAAACAAAGGTCTTTGGATACACAAGTGGTCCAAGCTAGTGAAGAGTGCACAAAGCATGTGGAGTAGACTATTAAACTGCAAAACAAACTTCACAGCTCTCAGAGTGGAAACCCTGTAACAGACTGACACTTCACCAGCTTGGAGCAGCCTGTTCTTGAAATATGGATGCAAAGCAGAAACTTGCAAAGGCAGCTTTCACTACAACTTTATTGCAATCATTTATTTCCCCTTTCAAGCTCTTCTGCCTCTCATTCACTCCATGAGTCTCCCTGGTGTCTGGATGAAGGGACAAACTGACTCAATCCTCTCCCTCTGCTAACCCATTTGTGCTGGCTGTGACTTTTGCCATTTACCATTTACTTTACTTTTCTAAAAACTCTTCAGCATGGTAAGTTTTAGAACAAGAGATAAAATTTTGCCTGCTTGGTTAGAAGCCCACATGAGAGGGTAGGTAAAGTTCCTGTCTTGGGGTTACACCTGGAAAGCTTAGAATAGCTGGAAAGGACTAGGAAGATTCTCTGTTCCTGCCACCTCCCCAAGGAAAGGCGTTTTTGGGTCTTTGCATCATCAAAATAACTGCAAAGACCCCCCCAAAAAATGGTATTATCTTAAAGTCAAAGCAAATAAAAAGCTGGGTGAATCAGAGCACACAAACAAGCAGATTTCAGGTTGACTTTGAGTGCTACCCATGGAGGAGACTGAAGAAACTGGAGTTAGTACCATCATCCACTATTTTTGGTTACAGGAGTCACAACTGGAGGACAAAAATGAAACCTTCCTGTGTTCTGGCACATGAAGAAGTATTAGGAATAGATATCTTGGCTCTGCTCCTCTGGGAGGCCGGGGTAAATGTTGTGTAAGGATTCATTAATAGACAGATATCTGCAATAGTGGAAAATGAAAGCAAACTCAGATAATTTTTGTCCAAACTCTGACTTAAGTATGATAAAATTGCCTGTTACTATTATATATAACTGGAAACCTTTAGGAGAAGAGGTTTTTCTTTCCTAACCATGTATATATTTAAATAACAAATGCAAAAACCACTGTATTACTTGCATTCCCACTAAAACAGGATGCTGTGTTAATGTTTTCAATCTGCAGATTGTGGACAACAGGCACATACATATCTGAACTCAGCATGGGTTAATTAGGATCATAACCAGCAATGCTGAGATACAATAAGCAACATAACTGGGTATTTCTCCTACAGACCAGGAAGTAATGAGAAGACAGAGAATGATTATTATTATTTCTATGTTTAAATGTTTGGGTGGTTTTAGAATATTGTGGCTAAAGACTAAAGAAAGCTGACAGATGAGAGAGATTAACACAGAGATAAAGAGACAGACCAGATTAACGCAGAGATAAGCATATACAGAAACAGATTCTCACTTTACAGAAATCAGCAGTTTCATCTACAGCAAAAGAGCTACACCTCTTTACTCCAGCAGCAGATCTGGCACACTGCGCTTTGGATATTAATTCTCTGGAAACATCCCGTACATGCCAATCAAGACAGAATCACACTTTAAAACAAGATCCATATGCCTATTTGTTTTTACATTTTTATCTTGTAATAGTAACAACGACCTTGGTGTAGGGCATTTCCTGGGGACTAATGACAGGCTGAAAGGAGCTCCTCAGTCAGTTAACCCTAAGGCATTCAATTAAGCCCCAGGAAATGCTCTGTATTTCAAACATTATTTCTTAATCAAGACACACTGAACACCTGTTTATCTCAAGGAGATGGAAGGAGGGCTGAAAAGGCAAACAGATATCTTCTCCCTTTTATTTTCAGATTTAAACATATTTAGAACTGTATTCTGTTATCAAATGCTTCATGGATGTTTTCCTTATTTCAATTAGGTTAAAAACATTCCACCTGGATCATGGTGTCCCTAAGCGAACAAAGATACACAGATCAAGTAAATGATGGGATAAAAAGTTGTTTTGCAGTTTTTAAAACCAATCCTCTAGTACTTAACATAGTGTTCCAAAACCCTACACTGAAAACATACAAAAAAATTCCCGGTTTAAAAGAAATTGGTCTTAAATTTTCACCACTCTTATTCCGTCTTTCAAGCATAAATTATAAGTGCTCTATTCATTTAAAAGAAAAACTTCTAAATCCAGGTTAAACTAACTCTGTAATTTCCAGTGCACGATCAGGAAAATTTAGAGCAGATTCACAAAGGAAAACAGTATGCAGACTTATATTTGTGCAAGTGTGTTTTTTGTGTTCAAGAGAATTAGAGATATATCTATGTTGGTATACAGTTCCACCAGGCTCCAGGATTTCTTAGAAAGACCCTGTTGAGTACTAAAACAATCAGAAGCCCTGAAAATATTTTCTCCCAAGAGACAGAAGACAAGTAAACAATATTCATTAGTGTTGTTAATTTACAAAATGGGTCCATTTTGTCCACAAAGAATCTCAGAGTTAACCAACTTTAAGTGTAGAGGAGCTGATTTTTATTTTTATTTGTGTGCGTCTTTTTATTGCCTTTGATCAGGGGTGGAAAAAGTCCGGCCCATGGACAGGACCTGGCCAGCTGTGGAATCCATTTCCCAGCAGCCCCTGCCTGTGTGGGTGGGGCCAGTTTCCATGGAGACCCCGGCAGCAACCAGGCTGTGATAGTGTGGGGTCGGTTTCCGTGGAGACGGGCCTGAGCAGCACTGGCCAGGTACACAGCAGGGTGGGGAGCTTCTCTGGGCAAGACTGGGATCTTGCAGCAGTAACACCATGGTCCAGAGCTAAGGCAGAGCTGTGATCTTCAGCCTGCATGCTCTGGGCAGGGGCGTGCAAGCAATGGGTCATGGCTCTGCCCCAGCAACCTGCAGCAGTGACAGCATGGTCCGGAGCCAGGGCAGAGCTGTGATCCACTGCCTGCATGCCCCTGCCTGGAACACGCAGGCTGCAGACTGCAGCTCTGCCCCAGCTCTGGACCATGCTGTCACCGCTGCAAGATCCCAGCCCGGCCTTGGAGCAGCTCCCTGCCCTGCCAGCACTGCTGGGGCCAGTATCCACAGAAACCCTGGCCCCCTGCTATCACAGTGTGGCTGCTGCAGGGGTCTCCATGGAAACAGGCCCTAGCTATACAGGCAGGGGTTGCTGGGAAACAGAGTCCAGCCGCTGGCCAGATCTGCCATTTTGCCCACCCCTGCCTTTGATCCAAAGGAGTCATGTTTTTCTTGTTTGTTTTTAATACACACAGACGTTGTTCAGGGACACTTTATACCTACATAAATAAGCTATTCCTTTTTTTCCCTTCATGCTGGTGTGTAGCCCACATCATTACTCTTCTGCAGAGAACCTGACGAAAAACATCCTAAACTACCCAGGAGTGTTGGTGGCCATATAAGCAGAGCTTTTAACAGGCTCAGTAAGTACTTATGACATCTTTTCTAGATTCTTTTGTGAGGAAACTGACCAGAAAAAGTAAGGACAACATGGCCAGGCTAATGACTGCAACTTACATGTTGTTATCTCTAGATAGCAACCATAATTATCCTTTCTTCAAGATTTTGCTATTATTTTTTTCCTTGAGCACTTTACTCAGCTTTTAGAGATAACTGTTCACATTTGTACTTGGACCCTTTTGTGGCATATAAATGAAACCACCTATTTCACATGTAGGGAAGAGAGAACTGATAGAGGAAAGAAACGAGAAAATATAATGAAAGCACTTTAATACTTTTTCCTTTCCTTTTTAAAATGAAAAGAAGAATAAATATTTTTCATTAATAAGTAGGACTTGACATAGTACATAACTCTGGTATATTTATGTTGACAGTCTTGCAAAAAAAACAAAAGCAGAAGTTTCCCCACCTTATAATGTATTAATAACTTACGTAAGATTTCACATATAGTGTTTTAACATACCTTTTGGCCAGCCACACTTTGGCTTCTATACAAGTAATGATGTCATCTAGCTCCCGCTGAACATCTGAATTAACCCTGTGTTTAGATTCCAAGTAGGACTGCAGCAAGTAAAAGATCTAAATCAAAAAGAAGAAAATAAAAGTTGCAGATGGCTATGAAAATATTACAGGCCTAGGGCCTCACCATTCCAGAAAATATCCTTGAAGAAAAAGACAGAAGACAGTCACCAGCAGAATGACCACTTACTATTCATACAGGAATGTGCATTAATTTTGCACAATGACAGAACTATATCCTTAACTAGCTGTTCTACAGCATTTACTTTTCACAGGAGAACAAAAACAACTATTATCCCATAAATGTTACTACCTTGTATCTCATACGCTATAAGCTTTTGTAAGCCTCAGGTCATTTCTTCAAATACTTGCGGAAGTTCATTAGAACTAGTCTTTCATGACAAAACTTCCATATCTCAACAACTAAAACAAGCAGTCATTTTTTAAAATGGTTTGAACATTTCCGCCTCAATAGAGTCGACTAATGACCTTTGTCTGAGATAACTATTAAAACATACAATTCATGTGCAGAAATAATACAAAAAATCTGGTTTTGATCACAGCAACTGTAAGAGTATAATTACTCGTAAATTTACAACTCACCACGTATTTGCTTTCTTGTGTTACAAATGTGAAAGATACAGGCCCTTGGCCTGTAATGAAATACACACAGACAAATTTCAACAAGTCAATGCCCAAACAAATCATGGATCTAAAACTGCAAAACTGTTTTACCTATTCATGGAGCTTCTCAGAAGAGCAAAATGACATTTTTCTTAGAATGTCAGCTGTTACATAGTTGTTGTTACCATAGGAGAACATATTGCACATTATTGTGTGACCACCACCTGAGATAACCTCAAAAATGTGTTTCTTGACAGGGATGGATCCAGGATTTGGCAAAAGCAGGGTGCAGGAGCAGCCACTTGTGCTGCAAGGGTGGCTGCTCCCTGCTGCGAACCAGTGCAGCGTCTATTCTTACATGCCTTGGTGATTTAAAAACAGTACCAAGGCTCCCAGGGTGTGGTACAGTCCAAAAAGGCGTGTGAAGCTGTGCCACTGCGCCCCCTTTGGATCTGCCCCTGCTCCTTAATAACAGTTGCCAAAGTAAAAAAGTTTGCCTTGCTTCCTTAGATCTGGGTCAGTACTATTCCAACTGTAAACAAATAGTTTGACTGCTCCCCATATTGATTCTAGGAAATCATGCACTAACATACATGCTACAACCACTACTGACATTTGTCAATTAAAAGACATTGGAAAGCAACATAGTCGTGAAGAGCAACATTTATAAATTGTTTGCATTTACATTTTCAATCATTCCGAAACAGCAAAATCTCCTAACTAGCATAACTAAAATGACAACTCGATGAATGTGTAAACTAAGGGTCATATTTGCTCAGCTTGTTTCTACAAAATCTTTTTGTAATTCTTGGAACATGTCAACTTCTCTCATGAAAAGTAAAGCTGTCTTCTTTCAGGTGTGCCACCTTAGCTAACTCATCATTATACCACAACTCTGGCAAAATCATTCTGAAATCTAGAGCTTCAATTTCCTCAGATATAACTGGACCGCCAAAGTGAGACTCGCACAATAAAGGGAGAGTGATTTATGACTAGTGGAACTTAAGAGAGATCTCATTTTGTTTTGTATTTTTAAGGGACCATTTGGTTCCTTAGTTAAATGAGAAATCTATATAAAATTATAAAATCAGTGTCAATGCTGGTCTGTTTCTTCAGGGGATATATTTTCTTTGGGCTAGAGTCAACAACAAAAAAATGTGGGTATCTAAAAATAAAGTGATGCAATGCTAACCTTTAAGCACTTGGTCCCCAAAATAGAATCCAGAACACTTTGTTAAGGAAGGCTAGCCATATGATGTTGAATTCCTTGTTTTGGTGCATTTATTTCTTCAAGTAAACAAACACATCTGGGTAGAGGAATCAAAATTATTCTGAAAACTGCATTAGGGACTTAAAGTGTTCCATCAATAATTTAATGAGTCCTGGTGTGGAAACGATGATCAGAGCTAAATCCTCAAGGCAGGCACAAGAGGCTCCTTAAAGACTTTTGTGAGCTTATTGTTCATTTCTTCCCCAAAACCCACACAGAAGCTTCAAGTCCCGCAATAAGAAGCAAGAACTCGCCTCCGTTTCAAGCAAACAAATAAATCCTTCCCCATGAATAGATAGGGATTTGCTAAGCGTGCCTAAGCAAAGAACCCAAAGCTTCCATTCTAGATTGCCTTCCATTTGAAGGGTTTGCTGTCATACCAACACTTGAATTCAGTGAGGAAAAAGCCCACAGCAGAAACTGGTGTAAAGCAAAAATTATGCAAATATATTTTACATAAAGGCAAAGTTTGCAAATAGTACATAGAAAGCCACTACCAGGAGCAGGCAGGTGAAAAGACAAGGCCATCTAAGCCACTAATACTCAACCAGGGTGCTGCAGCACCCTGGGGTACCTTTAAATCCTTTCAAGGGTGCCATAGAATGTTAGCACTGTTAGATGTGGAAACATGTTTCCCAAGATAAACCCAAAGATTTCAAACAGGAATTGACAGTATTAAAAGCATTCTGACCTATAGTTGGCTTTCTGAGTTCTTTGCAAATAGAAAAACTGCTCCATTATTTTTACATAGCCAAAAAACAAGTAAAAACTAAGAGCTGGCATTTTCTGGCGATGCTCCAGTCTAAGGCTAGGGACAAAAGTTACACATAAACCAGGTTAAGTGATCAGAAACTGGTTTAAACCTGTAACAGAACAGAAGTTCAGTGCATATAAACCAGTTTCAAAATGGCCGAAACTGATTTAAGATAAACTTGGTTGAATGCAGCAGTATCAGACTTACCTGATTTGGGTCAAAGCGGTTTATGCATCGTCTGTCCAAGACCCCTTCCTGGTTTATGTTAAATCAGTCCCCCAGCATCCCAGATGATTTGCAGCCCTGGGCCTGTAGCCTGAGCAGGGGCAGGGGCGTGGCCAGAGGTAAGGCCCCCTGAGGCAAAGGGAACAAGTTTATTCCTCCACCTCTCCTACCAGGGGACTGTGGCCCCTATCACCCATCCCCCCCCCAAACCTAGCGGCAGGGGAAGGAGCATGGCCAGAGCTGGCTGGCCTGGCCCCTGCCATCCACCTGCCTCACAAGTAGCTGGGGCTGCAGGGCTGACCCCAGATGGCCAGCAAGTACTGCTGAGGGTGGAGGCAGAGGGGCCAGCCAGGTCTAGGCCACTGGGTCCAGGTCCTTCCCAGCAGGCTGCAGCTAGGGCAAGGGGTACATGGCTCCCCACATCCAGCTGGCTGGGTAGGAGGCCTGTGGTGGCAGGGCCCTTCCCAGCCTGCTGCAACTGAGTGATGACCTGGCACAGCAGCAGAGGTGGGGGCTGGCTGGGGAGCAGGTTTCCTGGGCCAGCTCAGAGGCATTGGCAGGCCCCAAGCCTCACAGCCGCCAGCACCACACCTCCTGCCTTGTGCAGCACCTGGACCTACAGCTGCACAAGCAGTAGTGGACTGGCCGGGCGGGAGGGGTGCATGCACTGTTCTGCAGTGTGGCTGCAGCTGTGGCAGCTGAAGGTAAGGGGGGCAGAACAGCCACCTGCCCCCCACCCACCAGCCACTGCTGCTTGTGGGGCCGCAGCCCCATGTGTTGCACAGGGCAGGGGGCACAGTGGTGGCAGCTGCCGGGATTGGAGCTGCTGGCACTTCTGAGCTGGCCCATGAAGGCTGCTCCCCAGCCAATCCCCGCCTGTGCTGCTGGACTGGGCTGTCATGCCCTGGGCAGATAGCAGGGCCATGCTGGCCAGGCCCCCTGCCACCCAAGCAAGAACAGGAGGAAAGGTGCACAGAACCCAACTGGGGTCCTGTGCCAAGAGACAGGGGAGTTTAATTCCTACCACCTTACCTTTTTTGCCTGAGACACTGCCTCAGCTAGTGTCTGGCCTTAGGGACAAGCCTGGGAAGTGTTGCTTCCCCCCTCCCCATCCAAGCACAGCCTGACTGGGGTCCCTACAGGCCAGGGTTGGGGTTTAAACCCCTCCACAATTATACTTAGATCCTGTGGGGAGCCTGGTCATGCCCCCCAGGTCAGCTTCCCTCTAGCCTTGAGGCCAGTGGAGATGAGCAGGGGGTGCATGTGCACCCGCTGAAAGAACTGGTGCACCCCCTGACAGCCAGTGTTCCCGGGCAGGGGGGGCAGGCAAGAACACTGGTGCCACACCAGAGAGTGCTGGCCAGGGAGTAGGGGTGCCAGGAGAAGCAATCCCTGTGCCCACCCAGAAGTGCCAGTGGTATGTCCTGAAGTGCCAGTGGTACACTGCTGCCACTTCCAGGTTGGCATGATTGGTTGCAGGGGCCCCTCCAAGTCAGTGTGATCTGCTGCAGGGCCCCCCCCGCCCAAATCAGTGTGATTGGCTGAGAGGGAACCCTCCCCACCTCCCGGCAGTGCAATCTGCTGTGAGGGACTCTCCCCCACTGGTTGCTGGTTTGCTGCTGGGGAGGCAAGTGCCCCCCCGACTCAGGAGGCACCAGTTGCCCATGCTTGTGGCTGCTGCAAATGGAAGGGAAGGCTGCTCTAGAGCACCCTGGCTTCTAGCCTCAGCCACTGCATTTCCAGAATTAAACATGAATGTCTGTGCAAGTTGTAAATCAGTTCAATCTTTGCAGGTTAGAGTAACCTGCAAAACTGAATCAAATCGGGCTCTGACTTTTTGAATGTCTGTCCCTAGCCTAAAAGGTTGAGAAGTACCGATCTAGGCAAATGGTAGGGGTACTTATTTCATGTATAGGGAAAACTGGCACCAATTGCATGACCAAGAGATCTCTCCAGCCCTGTTCCTGCAGTGGTCACATGCATCAGCAAAATCCACAGGCCAGGCCAGCAGTAGGACTGCTTCCATGACAAGGTCTTGCAACATAAGTTACAATGCTAATGGACCTGTGATCAAATCCTCTTAGTTCTTACCTCCAACACTCCCTGTGTGGATGAATAGGTATCAACTGCGATGACCAGATTTCCAAAGTGAAATGTCCAAGTTTCCCACATGGGTACATATGGTGCATTGAGTGAGTAAGCCTGCACAGTATGATTTAGGAGCAAAAGCAGAAGCAGCTTCAGCACCCGGAAGGAAGAGAATATGCAAAGTTTTCCTTACCCCTGCTAACCTCTGAATTAGGCTCCTGACACAAGTAACACTTAAGATGTGATTAACTGGTTAATCACATCTTAAGTAATGACCTGGCCACATGTTCATTCAATTAATGACATGATAAAAACAGGAATAAGTGTGTAATAACTTTGTCAATGGTTCCTATCAGACCTTTAACCGAACATGTGTTCAGTGCTCACAGCTGCTGGATGTACTGATGCTGGATATACTGATCAGTTAAGGGAGTGTCAGTGTTCAGAGCTCTCAGCCACCAGGGCACACCATGTGTTCCCACAGCTGAGATCTCTATGATTATGATCCTGGGCTCCCCCTGCACCAACAATATGCTCAAACCCACAGTCATGCCTCCTGCCAGGAGGCACAATTGTTGGGATCACGCATCAGATCCCATCACACCTACTTTTTAATGTCTGTCAGTGGCCTTAGATTCTGACATGAGGAAGAACAGGCTAAAGAATTTATGCAAGAGAACATCATTAGTAGACCAGAAGAAGGGAAGATGGGAAAAGTAGCAGCATGCAGCAGGTCTTGTGGATATAAGGTTCTTGCAGGTGCCAGCTTTCATTCAAGTTAACCAGATTAAGCAGACTGGACTACAGTAGGGCACACACAAAAAAAAAAAAAAAGGAGCAATATTTTTTTGTAAAGTTTACAGATTCAACACAACAGCCTCTGCATACACTAAGCTGCTCAGCGTGAAATGTCAATCTATCTTAGACCATAAAACAGTCAACATATGGTCTACAAACATACTGTTTTTATTTTTGCATTCTGTCTGAAATGTGAAAAATATCTGTCGTCTGTTCAAATGAAATACGTTAAAACATTCTAATTAATGCACTGGGGTGTCAGTAGCTTCCACTCAATACAATTCAAGTCCTTAACTTGAAATCTGATTGAATAAGTCATCCATACCAAAGCCTCTAGTTGTGGATGATGGATTTAAACTTTTGTATACACATGGTGAAACATAAATATTACTTTTGAATTTTCTAGAGACTAACTATAGCAAAGCCTGTCATTCTTAGATGTCAGGGTAACTCTGTGAGAACTGAATTAGGAAAGAGTGTACCCTCATGCGAAGCAAGTCCAGCTGCCCTAACTGAATTAACATGAAGCATCTGACTTGTGATGGCCCTGTGATGTGCACTGGTCAATGTTTGGTAAGACATGAGAGATATGATAAAGTATGTTGTTCCAAGTTAATTTGTTTGTCATGTATCTTATAAGCAAATGTAATGTGGGGTGTTGTACCCTAGTAGGGCACCACTATACAAGAGTAATTTTCTACCCTCTCACCTGTGGATCATAAGACTTTATTAAAAATGAACATTTTGTTCAGCTTGACTGAGACTTGAAGTATAGGCGGTATAAAAGTGTAAGAGTAGAAAAGTGTCTGTAATAAATTAAGAACCTCCCTAAATATTTCTTCCACTATCAAAAATCAAACACACCATGTTGACAGAACTGAAGTAAGCTTTATAGAAGTTACCAGATGCTTTTAGGAAAAAATGAAAACATGCAAGTATGTGAAATGTCATTATTTAGCTTTTATTCCCCCCGTCATAAAAATGGACAGTGTAAGTTAATTTTGTGTAGTGTTATGAGATATTTCAGTTGCTAACGATGATGATGATGATGATGATGATGATGATAACACCACCGAAATCACACTTTCTGTATCTTTAATTGCAAAGGGATGTTTGTGAAGATTTTGGTGCTGGTAGCAATTTCTAACAGATAAATGCCCCCCCCCCCCCCATCAAATGAAGTGGGCTGTACACATAGGACATGTCCCCATATGCAGGGGAGTGCATTTGCTGCAGCACAAAGAGCAGCAACATATTTATTCCACTGCTTTGTGCCCCAGGGCTCTAGAGCATGCCAAATTGTTGCAGGTGGGGGAGGGGAGGCTGGGGAAACACCTGTGCCCCAGGAGCTTTACCTGGGTTTCTGGGGGTCTCTTTGGCCAGCAGCTGCAGCGCTGATCCAGCCACACAGAACCTGGCTGGGAGCCAGAGTAGGGCTCTGGATGGCCAGGTTGTTTCTGGCAGCACACACTGCTGCCGCATGCACTGTGCCACTTTTTTTTTGCACCGGGATCTCCTGTTGTTAAATTCTGGTGCTGCACTGGAAATCTGCAGCACTACAAACAGTTGTACATGCACTACATACAGTTTGCAGCACCACAAACAGCTCTGAGGTGTTGCAAGCTGCACATGTGCTTGTCTAGATGAGCCCATAGAGCTGTTAGATCATGAAGCAAGTCTTAACAGTACTAACAGCCCTGTTTAACAGTGGGATCACGGTGATGGATTTATCTTCACCTCAGTGCTGGAACTGATCATCATGCAAGAAGGTCAACAACACCTAAAATCCTGTTTCAGAGCACGAGTGAGCAAATTTCTGATCACTGAAGCCAAATTTATTGAAATGTTTTATTTAAAAACCAAATTGCTAACATAACATGTTCAAACTACGCACTTCGTGTGTGTCCAGAAAGCATATTAATATTGTACGCACATGTGTACTGGAACAATAGTTTACTTGTTCCTAACAATAATTGTTGGTGTCCCCAAAAACCTATGAATAGTACTGAAAACGTTGCCTTTTGTTTCCTTTTTTTTCCCCTCTCAACCAAGTGAACAAACAAGTAAGGTCCCAGTTTTCTGATTCCCCAAAGAGGTGTCCTAACATACAACAGAAAAGATATAGATTTGCTATCTGACATTTCTAATATACCAATTAGTCCTGAGGCCACACTGACTGCTGGGGCACTTTTGATGTAACAATAGCTTTCCTCCATTCTAACATATCAAAGATGCATAATAAACATATATTTACTAACAAACAAAGCTTACCTCAGTTAAGCCTTGTGCATATATCACAGGAAGCAAAAAAGGGCAAAAATCTCAATTCTTTTAATTTATATGTAACCTTTAAAAATATTAATATCAATATTAAGTTGACCCATATGACCCAAATCTATTAACCTGATTTCTCTCTGAATTACACCACTTCGACTTATGCCAATAATGACTGAAGCAAACACTGAAGCAATGCAACAGTGGATCAGGGCTTCAAAAAAACAGACAAAAACCTCATGATAATACGAAAGCTAATTTTATACAATTTTGGCAATGTTGATTCCAAGATATCTTCCCTGTGATGCTTCATGGTAGGCCAATAAGTTATACACATGAAGTACTGCAAATGCAACCTAAGTAACAGGGGGAAACCTGAACCACTATATCACATTCTCTCCACAGAAAAGAAATAAAATGAATTTTCTATAATGAGTTAATGTTATAGAAGAAATTGAAGTTCTCTTATGCTTACAATAAATCATTTAACTACAAACATGAATGGTGGTTTTGTGATGTTCTACAAGCATGAGCATACTCAAAGAGGAAAGCATGATGATCATCTTCATGTGTAACATAGCCATACATAAATGGTACCTGTTTTTTTATTTCTATATATTAGTTTATGTAACTTGCAAGAATGCTGATAGAGAATTTATACATATATAAAATATCTCTATCAGCATTCTTGCAAGTTATGTAATTACAGATTTTTCATGAAGTGGCATGGTTAGACTTTTCTTCCCTCAAGCTGACCTGAATCCATAAAAACTTCTGCTTGCCTTCCCTTAGCTATGCTTGTATGAATTAAGTATACAGGATAAATATTCACATTCCTAACTGTGAGGCTGAAACAATACTCAGACTGTTCTGCTCAGTAATTCTTGGGGGCGGGGAGCAAACTGACATCACCCTATACTGTACATTCTCAGCATAGATCATTTATTTAACTCCCTCAAAAAATACAGATGTTTTACCATCTGAAATAAAACACTGTGCAAATACTAAGCCTGGAAAAATGTGGCACTGACTAAGCTGTGGGGGTTGAAGCAACAAGTGGAAGAAAAAAAGGTGTTTGCAAAATGGCAGAAGTAAAGAGATTATTACACTTAGCCAAATGTAATAGACTTCGAATGGTTCAATCACAGCCCTTTGCCTAAAAACAGGAGATGCAACCCAGCTATGAGAACGAACAACTGTAACAATCACAACTGAGCTTCTTCTGGTAAAATATTACAGCCACTCGCATAATAAATACCATTCTGTTAAAGGTTTTCCCAGTATTTTAACAAGTTTTATTTTGTTCAGAACATCAGACTGAGCAAGTGAAAACTGGCAATATGTTGCAATTAATAGACACAATTTGCACAGGTAAATAAATTTACACTTAAAAATTTTAAAGCACGAAACTATGAAAATGTTTCTTCCCAAAGAGGAATCTGAGAGAAAAAAAATTAATGATAATGGACTAAAATCCTAGTAAGGAGTTTAGGACCAATTCTTTAATACAGACAGCTTCATAAGAAGCTACCGCAAAAAACACATGAACAGATACTGCAGCAGTGCCAAATACTTCAACCACATCAAAGTGCCATTGTGGTAGAAAATTTACAAACACTGTAGATATTTTTAAATTTATTTATAGATGCACACACAGATACACATACATATAAAATCTGTCGTTCTTACAAAACTTTTCTATTGTCTTATGCCTTGCACGGTCACTTGCAGTCACTAATGCTGGCAAGTGTTATCAGAAAACTGATTCAGTAGTGTTTTGTACATGCTTTGAACATGCACACAAAAAACAAAGTAAGACGACATGAGAGAACGAGGTCCATAATTCTGAAGGAACGAGCTATAAAATTAATCCTTCTAAATCATTTATTTATCCCCCTGTATTCTGTTTCTGCCTGTGACCAATATTGATTCTGTACACAGACAAAAGAAAAAAAATAGCATGCACAGGATAAAAATGTGTTGCTATGATTATATAGAGGAATTGACTTTCAGCCAGTTCTGGTATCCATGTGCTGGCTGAAAGGTGAGTGAAGACTTTCTTTCTCCTGCTCCTTTTTGGAGGAAGCAGATTAAGCGTTTTTAGTCATTTTCAAAGTTCTAACAAACTGGAGAAATGAAGCAAGTCAACATGGCAGGCATCACCTTAAAAAGGAAGGAGGCAGAGACAGGAATGTAGGGAAAAGAACGAGGCAAAGTACAAACATCCTTTGTTATCATTATGCACACAACCCCAAATGTTAATTTTCTTCAGAAACGTATCTCTTTTTTCTAGGACTTCGGAGAAGCAAGTCTTGTCATACAATGCTACATGCGCTGGTGATAGCTTTTCTCTTTTGCCATTTTATGTTCATTATCTTTTCTCAGATGTTGAATCTATTTAACAAGTTTATGCAGTAACATAGTATGACTGGTCATATATAACTCTGTATTCTGTGTAGTTCTGGGCTCCATATTTTAGAGAAGGATATGGAGAAGGTGGAGAGGGTCCAAAGATGAGCAACAAAAATGACAAGGAAGGAAAGAAAGGCTGTGTAAAGAAAGGCTAAAAGAACTAGTTATGTTTAGTTTAGAGAAAAGGAGATTAAGAGCAGAGTGGAGGACATTATAGCAGTTGACAAATATGTGAAAGGCTGAAGAGAGAGAACAGCTCTTCTCCCTTTCCACAAAGGGTGGGAAACAAAGCAGTGGTTTAAAATTGCAGCATATTAGATTTAGATTAGATCTCAGGAAAAACTTTCATAGAAGAGTTAGGATTGTAACTGTGAAGACAGTAAGGCAGTGGAAAAGACTGCCCAGAGAAGTAATGTAACTTTTGTTGAAGATTTTCAAGTGGAAGCAGCATTTGTGCAGGGGTTTGGACCAGATTTGGAGCCTTTATGACATTAAAAGTGATGTAATGACAGATCGTTTAAACCAGGGCTGTCCAACCCCATAGGCCAGACACCACCACATGGCCACATGCTATGGAGTTGTTCTCCCAGGAACCCCACCACCACATGGTTGTGCTGGCAGCACATGGTACCCACACCCCTCTTCCCCCCTTGATGCTCGAGTTACCATTGTAGCACACGCTTCCTTGACTCACGACCCCCCCACCGTGTGAGCTGCTATGCCAGCAAACAGCACCCCCCCAGGCCATTACCATGTGGGCTGCACATGTGGCGTACTGAGCCTCATTTTCTCCTATGCCATGTGGCAAGGAAAACAGTGGCCCCAAGGCACATGGGCTGCATGATGGCCCCTCAACTTGAGGGCCACCAGTTGGACAGCCTTGGTTTAAACTATCCATTTAACTATGACATTTGAGAAAATGCTGTAAGAAAAATACCTGTTCCTTAATGTTTATAATAGATGGTTCATATTTATCACAACATTATACAGAGAACCCTTCTTCCTCCATCTTTAATTTTGTAACAATGGTTCCATGACTGAGACACAATTTATTACCAGTATTTTCATCATGTGCAAGATGTGCTTAGAGTTCCTCCTTCAAATTTTTTTGTAGTCTAAAATGATCAGCACTCCAAAGCTGTAAGTGCCTCTGTGGAAACACTGCACTCCCTCCATTCTGAAGAGTATTTTGATAAAACTTGTAATTTTTTATTCATAACAAATGAGAAGTGGCATGTTCAGCATTTACTTGCATTTCAGCCATAATTTCAGTTTCATTTAATCATTGTGTTTTGTAACTCAATTACACAATTTCATTTTTGTTTAAAAATCCTATTTTTTCATGAGTCAACATCCCTCTTCAATATAACACCACTTAAATAAATACATGTTAAAAAAATAAAGTAGAAATGACTCAATCTGACATAGTTGAAATTAGGCAAACGTTCTTTTTGTTGCACTAAAAAGTTGTAAAATAACAAAATATGAAACCTTATAAACAAGCTATGATAGAACTGGTACTTCCATCAAATGAGCAAGCAAAAGACCTTTAATAGTTTGAAAATGATGGACTGCACATACACAATAATTCAACCTGTTCATAAAGCAACAAATAAACTTTTGTTAAATTACAGATGTGTATGGCAGCGACTCTGTTCTTGGAGTTGTGATCTTAAAATGGGCTTTAAATGAAGCATAATATCTCATGTTTTTATTTATTTATTTACAGAGTATACAGAATACTGCATGTTGAAACCATTTAATATCATTTATGTTGTTTATCAGGTTTTTTTGATTTTTTTTTTTTTTTTTATTGACAGCCCTGTGACTATACTTACAAGGGTATGGCTGAGAAGCAAGAGTATACACGTAGAAGTACTGCCTATTAATAAAAGTATAAACTTATCTCTTTTTGCTGCCTAATAGTGCATCTAATCCCGTCTTTATTTTCCAGTATTTTCTTAATTCAACTTTTTTTTATTCTCTATATTATTTACAGTGGATTTCTCTCATAAAATACGGTATTTTTGTCCATACAAAAAGCAATAAGGAGGTAGATTTTGATTAGATCTAGTCTTACAGAAGGGAGTTCTTTTAAAGCTTTTTAAATGTTGGGATTTAGAACCTTTTTAGCCACAGTTCAACTTGTAACAGAAAGTTCATGTGCTTTACCCACTAGCCTGAATGACTGATGGGCAGGAAGAAGTAGACCAATAATCAACCAGGGCCTGAATGAGGGGAAGCAACCATGCAGAAACTGAGAGGTGGGGCTAGGCACTAACAAACCTGACTGTTGAACTGGGGCAGGGAGCATAAATCTCTCTCATCAGAAGCTACACTTGGCTGCAGAGAAAGTAGTAACAGACAGACAAGGAGGGCTTGCATGCTGCTGTTGACACAAGAACATTTCATGTGCAGCTAAAATCTACAAACTAACCTTCTGCCTGCCCTGATATCATTAAAAAGGGTATTAAAATATTTAAAAATTGTTAGGAATTAACATACAAAAAAGCCAAGGGAAGGTGCGGGGGAGAGATTGCTACAAACATCAGACCTGATCAGAATACACAAAAGCAAGGAAACAACTAGTTATGCTTCCCTTGGTCCACCCACAAGCCAATATTCACCATCACCCCAACTATATGCCACAACCCTTTCACAAATCTTGATTCTACAGCCCCTAGAAATGTTAGCTATCATCTTTAAATACAAAATGTTACTGTACTACCATCTTGCAACACAACCAACCATTATACCAAACACCTACAATACTACCATTATTAGAAAATGTGGCGTCTACAAGTACTGACCCCTTAGCAAGACAAAACACATATTTTTCTGCCAACTAGTCTGCCACTAATCTCAACTTTGTTTTCTGGCATTTTTCTAGTTCAATTTTGTCTTTCTGTTCATGTGTACTAACCACAACATGCTCTGCATCTAAGGTCCAATCTCGATCCCACTAAAGTTCATAGGAATTTTGCTCTTCAGTTCAACAGGGATGATCTGAAGCTTGTACTTGTATGTTTTATTTGTGTGCTCTGTAAGTAAATGCTATGATCTTTATGAACAAACATGCTCAAATAATGGCCAAATAACATAGCTCTGGTAAAAGCTGGCACATTGAAAGTTAGGAATGGATGTTAAAAGCAGACTTCTTACAAAGAAACTTCCAACGACACTGAAAACCTAAGAGGTGATGGATAAGACTGGTTACATAAGGGTATTTATCTATTGGTCTAATCTGCACTTTCAAATGTATGGAATTCTCTCAAGTACCCTCTACTGTATGATCTTGTAC
The DNA here is from genome assembly GCF_001723895.1 of Crocodylus porosus. Classification (NCBI taxonomy): domain Eukaryota; kingdom Metazoa; phylum Chordata; order Crocodylia; family Crocodylidae; genus Crocodylus; species Crocodylus porosus. The sequence goes on along the minus strand of NW_017728943.1, from coordinate 55,853,164 downwards.
TTCTGCTGGCTTGGACAAGGTCCGACTGACACAAAGCGTAAGCACTTTTACTTTAGACATGACAGCAGCTATCATGATGCGGAAAAAGACAGCCATGCTCCAAGATATCACTTCTTGCTAAATCTGTCCAGTGCCAAAACAGATCAGATGAGTAGTGTTTTTAAATACTACTTTAATCATTACAACATACAAACTGAGAAAACAGCATAAAGTTATATAGAATTAACCAAATTCAATCACATTCCCACAGAAAATGTTATCCACGATTAAAAGAAATGGCCATCTTTCTCACATAAATTTCAATTTATTTAACAGGTAAATATAAGGAAGGCCTCCAGCTGTAAGAAGCTCTAGCTACCAGTCTTCAGCTGACATTACCCAAATTTAAATACTCTCTCTTTCCCTTCTCCTGTTTTCTCAAAACTCTCATGATTATAACCACATATTAGATATATCAATCATATAGCAACTACTGTATATTTTTCTTGTGCGAGAATCAACTACCTGTGCCAGTAATGCTTATTCCTTGACATTTTCTATGTTTAATGAAGCCATTTATGCATTGATGCATATATGTCTCTTGTTCCTACTCTTTTATAATGTGTAGCTGTGAATTTTGAAGCTTCACCGAAAAAAAAAAAAAAAAAAATCTGTTTGTTCCTATTATAAGAATAATTTGGCAATTTTTGCATTGCTAGGATTTCCCATACCTGCTTCTCCATATAAGAACTATTGGGGAATGGTACTTTTCTAAGAACAAGATCTAACACTTGCTAATAATAATTGTGCTCTCAGTGGGTCCTTTGAGGCATGTGGCAAATCCATGGGTTGGTTTTTTTTATTATTTGTTTCTTTTCCTTCTGACATGTTATACTTTAGTACCAGGAAAATAATGTTAAAACTAACTATACTGTAGTTTCATATTAAATTAATACATTTTATTAATGCAAGTTATACCTACTAGAATCTTATTATATCCCATTAAAAGCCCTTTCAGAGGAAGAATATGAAACCTGCACTTTTGGGAATCCAAAACTACAATTTCTTCATATTAACCATACGCATATAAAACCATGTGAACAATACTTTTACACCTGTTGAATATTCAAGAAAAAACAAACCCAAAGTAAAACAACATTAGTATAATGTAATTCAGCAATGTAAACTCAAGAGAGTAAAGATGGCACCAAAAAAAGCAAAAGTTAAGTCTGGAGATGCAATGTGAACTCAGTATTATGATGTCCTGGCTCCAGTGCGAAACGCGCAGGTATAAGCCCCCTTGTGCCCACCATAAGCCTAGGGACCCCAACAGCGATCGCAGGACCCCCAACGAGCCCCGGCTGGCCTCCAGGTAAGCAGGAGCCATGAAGGGAGGGACCTAGTCAGTTGGGAGTGGGCTGAGAGGGATAAGAAGGGTCACACCTTGTCCCCTGCCCCCAGCTCCTCCTTGGCCCAGCCCTACAGGGAGCTGCGCGACTGGAGCCTCGCAAGCAGGTGCACTCCTGGGCCCAGCGTGCTAGTTACCGCAGGAGTTTGCGCAGGAGGGCCCGAGGCCCTGCCTGTGAGCCCCCCAAAGTAGACAGTCCCAGCCATAGCCGGCCCACCAGTGGCAAGACAGGGATGGGCATGTGCCACACACCGAGGGTCCCCTTGGGGTATGCAGCTGCCCCCTCCCCAGCACCTCAGGGACGGCCACCCAGACAGAGGCCGTGGTTCTGGGCTCCATGCAGACGGAGCCCCTGGCTCTCACCTGCAGGGGCTGCCTGTCACATTTCAGGCTCTGGGGCCCGGGAGCATGGCCGCCTCCTCTTGTGGGGTCTGCTCCCTACTGGCGTCTCTGGCGTGCCAGCTGGAGGAGCTCCAGACCGCAGTCCAGAGACTGCACACCATCACCAACTGCCAGGCCCTTTTCCCCCGGGAGGCAGAGGGTAAATCACGGTCTCACTCCAGGTCAAGAGAGGACTCGGAGACCTCCCTTACTGCCTAGCCCAGGGGTTGAACCAAGGTGGAGAGGGGCCCCAACGCCTGCCGCACCAAGGTCCCTGCCCCGCTGCAGCTTTGCAACAGGTACGAACCTCTTGCAGCCCCAGCAGAGCCTGCTGAGTTGCCAGCTCCCACAGGCAACACAGGCGCTACTGTAGCTACTGCCCCCGCTCTCCCCAAGACGAAACGCGAAGTGTTTGTCGTGGGAGACTCCATCCTGAGGGGGACCAAGGGAGTAATCTACCACCCCGACCCCTTTGCCCGGGAAGTTTGCTGCTTCCTGGGAGCCAGAATCTGAGACATTGCGGAGAAGATCCCAAAGCTCCTCCAGCGCACAGACCACTATCCATGCTCCTTATTCATATGGGCGCCAATGACACGGCTCAGAGCGCTCCCAGCCGGGTCATGAGACGCTGCAGGAATTTGGGTGCAGGGCTAAAGGGTGTGAGGGCACAGGTGGTGTTTTCTTCGATCCTCCCAGTCTCGGGCTATGGGCTGAGGAGGGAGAGGAGGATCCATGTAGTCAACCAAAGACTGCAGCGCTGGTGTCATTGGGAAGGCTTTGGCTTCCATGACCACAGTCGGTTCTTTGGAAAGAGAGAGGCAGCAAGCTGCAGGGAAGAGACGGCTTCTGCATCTCTCCACTGGGCAGGAGGCTCTTCTCAGCCAGACTGGCTGACCTGCTCTACTGGGCTTTAAACTAAGACCACCGGGGGATGGGGGACTACTGCCACTGCTGGCCCGCTGAGTGGCCCTTGCACAGCCAGCAGGTCAAGGCACTTAAGGGAACCCACCCCTGCCCCAGCCCTGTAGACTGGGTAAGGGCCCCCAAGCGGACACTTGCATGTCTATACACAAATGCCAGGAGCTTGGGGAATGAACAGGAGGAACTTGTCCTCCTGCTAACCGCAAATAACTGCAATGTCATTGGGATAACAGAGACCTTCTGGGACTCCACCCATGACTGGGCCACAGGTGTAGATGGCTATACCCTGTACAGGAGAGACTGAGTGGACAAAAGGGGCAGGGGCATAGCTCTCTCCATCAAGGAAAGCTACGCATCCCTGCAAGCCAACACTGGCACCCATGGTGGATGACTTGAGACTCTCTGGGTTAAAAGCCGTGGGGAATACGGCACAGGGGATACCCTGGTGGGAGTCTACTACAGACCCCCTACCCACGGTCAAGACCTTGACCAGCAGTTTGCCAGGGAATTGGCTGAGGCCGTGACCTCTCAGTGTATAGTTATCATGGGAGACTTTAACTACTCAGACATCTCATGGGAGGGGCGCTCAGGCAAATCCTAGCGGGCGCAAAGCTTTCTATTGTGCATGAGTGACCTCTGACGCAGGAAGTCTGTGGGCCAAGGAGAGGTAAAGCGCTGCTTGACTTCATGCTGGGAACCGGGGACGACCTAATCAGCGACTTAACAATTGAAGGGAAGCTGGCTGACAGTGACCACGAGCTGAACACCTTTGCCATCTGCCGTAAAGCTGGCAAGTCAGTCAGTAATACAGAAGGCCCTGACTTCAGGAAAGCTAACTTGTCAGTGAGGCCCTAAAGGGCCAGAACCCAAAGGGGAAGGGAGTTCAGGACGAGTGGTTGCTCCTCAAGGGAGCAATCCTGGATGTGCAAGCAAAGTCCATCCCGTCTCAGAGGAAAGGCAGCAAAAGGGCACA
>NW_017728943.1:55828237-55849402 GCF_001723895.1 Crocodylus porosus | reverse complement strand
TGCATCCATAGATGCTTCTCAAGCAAATCCTGGGACGTCATTCTCCCGTTGTACTCGGCCTTCGTGAGGCCGCAGCTGGAGTACTGCGTCCAGTTTTGGGCTCCACAATTCAAAAAGGATGTGGAGAAGCCTGAGAGAGTACAGAGGAGATCAGAGGTCAGGAAAACAGACCTTATGATGAGAGGCTGAGAGCCATGGGACTCTTCAGCCTGGAAAAGTGCAGGCTCAGGGGTGATCTGATGGCCACCTATAAGTTTATCAGTGCTTATCAGGATTTGGGGGAACGTCTGTTCACCAGAGCGCTCGAAGGGATGACAAGATCAAATAATAACAAACTCTACTGCAACTGATTCAGGCTGGACATAAGAAAAAACTTCTTCACTGTCCAAGTCCCGAAGGTTTGAAATAGACTGCCACTGGAGGTGGTTCATTTGGATGCTTATCTTGCTGGGATCCTATGACCCCTGCTGACTTCCTGCCCCTGGGGCAGGCAGCTGGCCTCTATGATCCTCTGGGATCCCTTCCAGCCCAAATGTCTATGAAATCTATGAAATTTTGCAGGAGTGCTTGGGATGGACCCCTTATAAAGGGACAGGAATCCTACTTTGCCCAGCACTGTACAAACATAGAACAAAAAAAAAAAAAAAATTTTACATTCTAAAATTTGGGACCTTCCTTTTGGATATTCATAATAATCTGCCCTCAAAACCAGTACTAACTCTGGACATAGGTACACAGACCAGAAAGTCCAGTATGAAAAGGATGCAGAGACAAAAAAGGACTCATGGTTCTCCTTCTAAAATGAGAAGGAAATATGAAGTAGGCCAGTTAGCAACAGCTTTTCCCTATTTTAATGCAGCCTCTGCTGGCAAAACTCCTTAATGCACTATAATTACAAGTTGAAATTTCTTTAGGGGTTGTTTCACAGGAGCAAAGTGGCAAGGGAGGTGCATCTTACTTAGGGGTGAATGACTGTCTCCCCACAGGCCCAGGAAAACGCAAATGATCTCTTATGTAGTAAGGAATACAGCTCACTATCTTTACTTATGTAATCACATGCTGCTTTTCAAACAACATGAAAAATACTATCATAATGAAAGTCACTGAAAACCTTAAAAGCCTTTCTAACCCAAAGAGATTAGGGGACAGAGCTGAAGTGCAACAGTCAACCTTTCCCATTTCTTGACACGTGAGTGCTTAACTGTGCAAACATAAGGTTATAGTAATGTAGTTTTTTTAATATAGTTTACATAGGTTTTGAAGATGTGGGGGGAGGGAGAAGAAGAAGAAGAAGAAAGAAAACTAGAAATGTTCAGTTATATAACCACCAGAGGAACAAAGCTAAGGTATGCTCAACAGTATCACAAGCCAACTGCACACTGGCAAGCAAGGCAGGGGGAGCTGCTTACGAATATTTTGAATTTAGCACTCAAACCTAGGGGCTGGACAAATGTACATATCAGCTGCTTTAAAAGTTGGCTGCACGCTGCTGCACTAGATTGGCAGCATGTAATCTGATCTAAAGCAGTGGTTCTCAGCCTTTTTACAATCGAGGCACTTCTCATTAGATTCGAAGCACCACTTGAAAAACACCTGTTCTCATCTTTCACTTGTTTTTTGACTACATAACAATAATAGAGCAATTTTTCAAAGAATTCGTTGCAAAGAATTCAGAAAGACTACAACTGGGCAGAATCCTTTTAACATGATGTATTCCTATTTTAAAATCTACGTCTGTGTCCACATGAGCAACGGCATGTGTTTGCAGCAACACAAACAGTAGCTGCAGTGCACGCTCCTGCCCATGCATTTTGAAGCAGGACACATTGTCCCACGGCTCCATGTGCTGCAGGGAGGGCTGGCTATGGCACAGGATGCAGGGGTCCCCTGTCTCTACGCACGGCGGAGCCCTTACACTGAGGCATTCTGCACCCCAGCCAGCCACTCCATGGCTGGCTGGGGTACAAGGTGCCTTGAGATGGGGGAGCAGGCAGCCCTGAGCTGGCTGCTCCCCTGTCTCTGCATGCCTCAGCAAGGAGACTCCCCTGCAGAGTCCTCATGCTGAGGAGTAGCTGGCTGGGGTGTAGCGTGCATCAGGAGAGGGGAGCAGGTAGCCATGAGCTGGCTGCTCCCCTGTCTTGAGGCACACTATACCCCAGCCAGCCAGGGAGCAGCTGGTTATGTCACAGGATGCCTCAGCACAGGGGCTCTGCAGTGTGTGGATACAGGGGAGCAGACAGGTCTGGGCTGCATGTTCCCCCACCTCCACGTGCCACTCCCTCGTTGGATGAGGCACCATGTCCCAGCCATGCCCCCCATCCTCTGCCTCCTTTCCCAAAGCACATGGAGCAGTGGAAACCCCATACTGAGGCAGTGGAGACAAGGGAGCAGCCAGCTTCTCCATCTCAAGACACACTGTGCCCCAGCCTCCCTGCACTCCGCAATGGAGCCCTCATGCTGAGGTATGTGGAGACAGGGTCTGCCTGCTCCCTTATCTCAAAGCATGCGGCACCCCAGCCAGCAAGAGAGCAGCTGGCTCAGGTGCTTAAGCGGGGAGGGCTCCCATCTCTGCATTTGTCCTAGCTACTTTGGTGTAGTTTGCACCGCTTTTTTTCAGAATTTTCTTTTTTGCTACTGGGAAATCCTGGTAGCAAATTTTGCTGCAGCACTGCAAATTACCAGCACTCTGCACAGACTAACCTGAAATTCTTATGGTTTGAGGCGGCACAAAGAGGTTTGCAGTACCATAAACCGCATGTCCCTGCACATCTGGATCCGGCCTGTGTTTATCTTGTGAATCATGTTTGTACACTTAACAGTGCTAACATTGCATGGCACGCCTGAAAGAACTGGAAGTCCTTGCAAAGTCGCAAAACTATGATGTGATTGGAATAACAGAGACTTGGTGGGATAGCTCACATGACTGGAGAACTGTCATAGAAGGGTACAAACTGTTCAGGAAGGCCAGGCAGGGGAGAAAAGAAGGAGTTGCATTTTATGTAAAAGAGCCATATGATTGCTCAGAGCTTCAGTATGAACCTGGAGATAGGACTGGGTTAGGGTCAGAGAAGAGAGCAGCAAGGGTGATGTCATGGTAAGGATCTGCTACAGACCAGCAGACCAAGAGGAAGTGACGGATGAAGCTTTCTCCAAAGAGCTAAAAGAAGTTTCCTGATCATAGGCTCTCGTTCTCATGGGGGCCTTCAATCACTTAAACATCTGCTGGGAAGGCAATACAGCAGTGCGCAGGCAATCCAGGAAGTTTTTGGAGAGTGTTGGGGACAACTTCCTGGTGCAAGTGTTGGAGCAACCAACTAGGAGCCGTGCTCTTCTTGACCTCCTGCTCACAAACAGGGAAGAATTGGTGGGGAATGTAGTAATGGATGACAACTTGGGCAGCAACGACCACGAGATGACTGAGTTCAGGACCCTGAGGAAAGGAAGGATGGAGAGCAGCAGAGTAAGGACCCTGGACTTCAGAAAAGCAGACTGACTCGCTCCGAGAACTGATGGGCAGGATCCCCTATGAAGCCAGTCTGACAGGGAGAGGAGTCCAGGAGAGCTGGCTGTATTTTAAAGAAGACTTACTGAGAGTGCAGGAACAAACCATCCTGATGTGCAGGAAGACTAGTAAGTGTGGCAGAAGACCAGCTTGGCTTAGGAGGGAACTCTTCAGTAAACTAAGTCACAAAAAGGAAGCTTATAAGAAGTGGAAACTTGGACAAACAACTAAGGAGGAGTATAAGAGTGTTGCTTGGGCATGCAGGGATGAAGTCAGTCAGGCCAAAGCGCAACTGGAGTTGCAGCTACCAAGGTATGTGAAAGGGAATAAGAAGGGTTTCTATAAGTACATCAGTAACAACAGGAAAATCAAGGAAAATGTGGGTCCCTTACTGAATGGGGGAGGCAACCTAGTAACAGAGGATGCAGAAAAGACTGAAGTGCTTAATGCCTTCTTTGCCTCAGTCTTCACAGGCAAGGTCAGGTCCCAGACTACTGCACCAGTCAGCACTGTTTGGGAAGGAGATGAACAGCCAACAGTGGTGAAAGAACAGGTTTGGCACTACTTAGAAAAGCTGCACACATACAAGTCCATGGGTGATGAGGGAGTTGGCTGATATACAGGCAACCCCTGCTTAATGTTGTTTTACTTGGCGTTATTTCGCTATAGCGCTCATTTAAAGTTGATACCCAATTCCACTTAGCGCTCAGCAAGTTTTGTTACAATGCTCACAGGCATCGTAGAGCTGGCCCTGAAACTGACACTAATCCTAGCAGCCCTGATTCTAGTGATCTTGCTGGCTTTAAAAAGTGATTTTGGTGGTTTTAGAATGATTTTGGTGGCTTCAGGAAGTGAAAAGTGAAAGTAAAAGTTGGTTTTGCTTAAGGCTTGGTTTCACTTAATGCTCAGTTTCTCAGGAATCAATTAAGAGCACTAAGTGGGGGCTGCCTGTATTTGCAGAGCTGCTGGCCATCATCTTTGAAAACTCATGGCGATTGGGAGAGGTCCTAGATGGCTGGAAGAGGGCAAACATAGTGCTCATATTTAAGAAAGAGGAAAAGGAGGATCCAGAGAACTACAGACTGGTCAGCCCCACTTCAGTCCCTGGAAAAATCATGGAGCAGATCCTCAAGGAATCCATTTCTAAGCACTTGGAGAAGAAGGGGGTCAGGGACAATCAGCATCGATTCATTAAGGGCAAGTCATGCCTAACCAACCTGATTGTCCTCTATGATGAGATGACTGGGTCTGTGTATGTGGGGAGACTGGTGGATGTTGTGTACCCTGATTTTAGCAAGGCTTTTGATACAGTTTCCCACAACCTTCTTGCAAGCAAGCTAAGGAAGTACAGGCTAGAGGAATGGACCGTAAGCTGGATAGAAAACTGGCTGAAGCACTGGGCTCAGAGGATAATAATTAATGGCTCAGTGTCTAGTTGGCAGCCCCAGGGGTTAGTCCTGGGACCAGCTTTCTTCAATATCTTTATCAATAACCTGGAAGATGGCATAGAGTGCACCCTCAGCAAGTTTGCAGATGACACCAACCTGGGGGGAATAGTAGATATGCTGGAGGGTAGGGTTTGGATTCAAAGAGACCTAGACAAATTGAAGGATTAGACCCAAAAAAATCTCATGCGGTTCAACAAGGACAAGTGCAAAGTCCTGCACGTAGAACGGAAAAATCCCATGCACCAGTACAGGCTGGGGCCTGACTGGCTGGGCAGCAGCTCTGCAGAAAAGGACCTGGGGGTTACAGTGGACAATAAACTAAACATGAGCCAACACTTTGCTCCTGTGGCCAAGAAGGCTAATGACATACTGGGCTGCATTAGTAAAAGTGCTACCAGCAGGTCAAGGGAAGTGATTATTTCCCTCTATTCAGCACTGGTGAGGCCACACCTGGAGTGCTGTGTTCAGTTTTGGGACCGCCACTACAGAAAGGATGTGGACAAATTGGAGACAGTTCAGTCGAGGGAAACAGAAATGGCGAGGGGGCCAGGGCACATGACTTCTGAGAGGAGACTGAGGGAACTGGGCTTATTTAGTCTAGAGAAGAGAAGACAGAGAGAATTTAATAGCAGTCTTCAACTACTTAAAGCGGGTTTCCAAAGAGGATGGAGCTAGACTGTTCTCAGTAGCGGTAGATGGCAGAACAAGGAGCAATGGTCTTAAGTTGCAGCAAGGGAAGTTTACCTTACATATTGGGAAAAACCTCTCTCACTAGAAGGGTAATAAAACACTGGAACAGGTTACCCATAGAGGCTATGGACTCTCCATCCTTGGAAGTGTTTAAGACCCCAGCTAGACAAAGCCTTGATGATCTAGTTGGGGATGGTCCTTCTTTGAGCAAGGGGTTGGACGAGACCTTCTGAGGGCCCTTCCAACCCTAAATTTTCTATGATCTCAAGGCATTCCGGGGTGCCATACAACCCTGGCTGAAAATCACTAATTTAAATCTTAGTTTGTATGAGCTTGTAGTGATAACAAGTTAGCCAAATCACACTAACTTTGTCTCCAAATGTAGCAGGATTAAGCTGGAGCAGTGTATCGCTACAGACACACACAGCTTTATGAAAACATGCTCACAGAAATGGATATAACCTCTAATAAAACCTAAAAATTCACGCCACTGCCATTTAGCAGCTTATATCACATCAAATGATTGTGAAACAAACTGTTAACTCTGTCTATACCCTAAGTATGAGTTAATATAATATTGTCTGTTAATACTACAGACTAAGTATATACTCTTTTGGTACTTGTTTTTTGGTAACAGGGAAGAAACATGGTCTAATGGACAGAGCGCTTTACATCTGCATTCAGAGAATTCAGTTCTAGTCCCAACTCTGACACCTGCTTATGGGGTGACCTCACAGGTAGGCTTTATGAGGTAAAGTGACTTAAGTTTCTCTTTCTGAAAAAGGGGTTAATGATACTGACCTGCTTTGTAAAATGTGTTGCAAGCTACAGATGGAAAGCTGTATAGAACAGCTAAATGTTATGACTACTACGCTACACAAACACTTAAAACTGCAGTATGGGACAAGGAATGCCATCCCCTGCCCTCCATCCCCATGCCCTTCAAGTTTGTAAGGCAACAGAGTAAACAGTATAAAACACACAACTACAATATCTTCTTCTATGGCCTCATAGTTTTTCACAGGCCAACATTATCACCACACTCACATCATTGTTCTTCTAGAATTTTTTCTCCTCTCACAAGAAAGCCATTTTAAGAAGCTTCAACTGAGCTAAGACTAACATCTCTTATGTTAAAAAGATCTTAATTTTAGATATAAGATAATGACATTTTTCCAATGCTTAAAGAGAAAATTAGGTACACTTGCATGTATACATACATGTATTTTATTTGCATTACAGCAGCACTTAGCAGCCCAAAGCAAAACTGATCTCACTGTATTGCTCCAAGGTCAGAGTAAGGAATAGTCCCTGTCCTAAAGAATTTGTAATCTGAGAAGACAAAATTAGAAAAGGGATGTATAATAGATGGACACCAGAAACACAAAAAGATCTCTCTCCTAAAACCACAGAGACATTTAGGCACCTAAATTCTCACTCATTTCACTGGAAAATAGGGCAACTTCACAAGCACCGTTGTGGACATGGGCCTGAGTAATTTGCCCAGGACCAGAAAGGGGTCTTCAAGAGAGTTAGGAGCTGAACTCAGATCTTCTGAGATCGAGTTCAAATGTGCAAAAAACTGTCATGATGTGGGCTTATTTTAGGTTTTTGTGTGTTCTTTTCCCCCAACTAATAAGATGGGGAAATATTTATTAGTAATAGGAGTGGAATATAAAATGCACCGCAAGAAACTAAAAATATCAATTAAAATGTCCTTGAGAATAATAACGTATGAAGTTAAAAGGTTTAAATCAGTGATTCTTAACCAGGGTGCTGAGGCACCCTGAGATCCTTTCAAGGGTATCTCAGGGTGTCACACAACGTTAGCACCATTAGGCAGACACAATTCACAAAATAAACCCAGACACAATTCACAAAATAAATGCAGAGATTGCAAATAGGAAATCATAGTGTTAAAGCAAAAGAACTGCTCTACTATTTTTCTGAACTGAAAAATGAGTGAAAGGTAAAAGCTGGCATTAACCGAGGGTGGGGCGGGCAAGTCTGAAAAGGTTGAGAACCACTGGTTTAGACAATAGAGTTTCCTGGCTGCTTCCCCTAGTACTGTGTACCTTTCACAATTATGAAAACATGCTCATAGAAACAGAGATAACCTCTAATGAAACCTAAACTATAGAAAATAAATGAACCACATTATAATAGCTATTACTGAAACTCAGCAGATTTTTACCCTACGCATACAGACAAGGCTATTTATAAATTTTACTTCCCATCAGGCTCAGCATGATGTCAGCTTACAATAACAAGTTAATGTTAATGTTTTCCAGTAATTTTCACAGTGCCATTTAACTGCAAGTGCCCAAGCCAAGGTAAACTTAAGGGCAATGCGAGGGCTAACTACATAATCAAAGTACAGGCTTAATAAATATTGCATTTATGCTTTGAAGTGAACACTAAGAAGTATAACTGCAATATATTATGCTGCTTTTCTGTCCCCACACTTTTATTTAGCTAACCATTTTAATAAGCCTCTCCAAAAGCAGCTAAAATATATTCCCCCTAATTTTAATTGACCATCAACCTGACCATTTAGTTTGGTTTTTCCAATAAAGGAACATCCTATACATTACCATAAAAGTGTGAAACTCAAAAATGTCAAATAGCTCCCAAATGCTGATGAACACTGCAGACAATCATTATCACCACATTCATTACCTGAACATCTACCAAATAAGTTCCACAGCAATAGAAAAGTCCCTAATCAACTTCACATAGTCTCCAACACTTCTCCCTTTTGGGAGTAAAAACTCTATTTAAAAACTAAAACCTTCTTGCAAATATTTATATTTTATTAATCCCTTCTTGTCCTCTGGTTCTTCACCTAGGACTGGCAAAAGGATTTGGAGTAGAAGAGTGCATCAGGGTTCAAAGCATAACTGTTATGTTTCAAAGGCTTTTGCAGAGAGCAAAGTTTTGTGCCTGACATCCTCCAAAGATTTTGTAGAGCAAGATCCTGACAACCAAAAATAGGTCATGTACTCCTCCCCCTTCCTCCCCAAATTAGGTCATGTACACCGGGGGGGGGGGGGGAGCAACTCCACAATCTTCACAGTTCAAGAGAAGCATATATTTGTTGGAGGTTCATATATTCAAATTCATTTTTTATAGCAGCTGAGCCTTCACTTATTTATTGCTTTAAAAATTAGAAAAAAGCAGCTGGCAATAGAAGCTGACTGGTCCAGACTTCAGCCTCTACGGTGGCCTAAGACTTATGGTAGAAACAGACGTTGTCTTTCATCACTTTTCTGCCACCATAAAAAATCTACTTTCTCTGGGGAGGAAAGTTACAGTTCGTTCTTCCTCTGTGACTTTATTATGCTTCAAAGAAAAACAGCAGGCCTTTTTATTCATATGCAGTAATGTATTCTTTCAGATTTTCTATTACAAAGTAGCGTGTATGCTCGTTCATATGTGTGCGCACATGTAGACAGAGATAGTAGTCCAACCTATGGGGATTTTAAAAAAAGGTTCCAGAAATTTCTCAAAATCTAGTTAATATTTTGTCTGTGCACAGAGTCAGTTCTATTGTCTCTGTAATTCTTCATGCATGAATCAGCCAGCTGCAAAAGGGGTCTCCATGTGTTTCTGTTTCCAGAGGGTAAGGGATCTCCTAGCAAGCTTGAATTAACAGAAAAAAGAAGTTTAAACTGCTGCTATGCAGGTTAAGGTTAAGGGTCAAATCCCTCAACATAGCACTAATTGGACACATTACAACTTTCACTTCAAAAATCTGATGATAGACAGATGCTCAATAGTTAAAAGGTTTAAGGACATGTCTAAACCATGCAATAATGGTACTCTTTGTTTACAACACAACAACATACATTTAAGGAGCTTAAGAGTCCACAGAATAGGAAAGAACAAGACTGAGCATTTTGTAGTAAATAATTATCAGCTACATGTAGACAAACAAGTAGACCAGTTTTAGCACTCTACAAATCTGCTCCTACATTTCAAGTCCTAACCTTCCCAAATTATCCAATTTATCTTTGTTTGCTGTTAAAAACAGTTTTACTGAGGACTCATTGGTTACCTTACTACACTGAAAGAGAACTCACCCATTCATAGTGTAGGGATACTGCACAGTCACTGACTCATTATTAAGTACAGAGATTTTGTATATTTTCCACTTATTTCTTAACAACCACTGTAATCTATGCATTAGCTAGTGGTATTGGAACTTCAACCCCATGTTTCCAGAACAACAACAAAAAAGTACCACATTCTAAGCCCCATCTTATTTCTCCCACACTTTAACCCAGGGGTAGGCAAAATACAGCCCACAAGCTGAATTCAGCACTCCAGGCACTTTCATCCAGCCCACAATACCCACCAATGAATTGTGCCCCACCAAGCCCCTCTACCCATATATACACACCCCGTAACATACCCTATTCCATCTCACTCCTACCCTCGTGGTCATAAGGGCCTGGCCTGGCTAGCAACTAGCTTCCAGGTACAGCTGCTGATGCAGCCACTGGGAGACCTGCTTGGCTTCCCCAGCAGCTGCCACTGTTGCAGAGGGACCTGCTCAACTTCCCTGGTTTTCTGCTTGCTACAGGCAGCAGGTAGGGAATTGCTAGAGAGCGGCAGCTGGGCAGGGGAAGGGGGCGTGGGGCTGGCAGCAGCACGAAACCCATACCCAGGGGGTGGCGGCAGTGTTGAGCTTGGGTGGACAGGGTGTGGGTGTGACAAAGTGGGGGAGGGTGGACACCCCCCCTTCCCTACAATCCCCTTATGGAGCACAGCCCTGCAGGTGGCAGTGACAGCAGCAGCAGTAGGCAGGGGCACTTGAGGAGCTTGAGCCCAGTGCAGGCACTGGCACCTGGTGGCACACAGCTCTGGCCAGCACTGCATATCACAGTGAGGGGTGAAGCCTGGCCAGGCTGCCGCTATGGCCAACACTCCCCCTGCACATGGGCAGCCCCTGCACTTGTGTGCCACTGGAGGGAAGTCAATGCCAGCTGCCTTCGCTGCTCCCTGCCACGCAGGTCCCAGGACTTTAAGGGGAAGCAGGGGTCGGGGCTCCCCTCCACTTCACGCAGACTCCCAGAACCTGCATGATAGGGGGCAGGGAAGGCAGCTGGAAGCTTCCCTCCAGTGGCGTGCTAGCGTGGAGGCTGCCCATGCATGTTGGGGAGCCCCTGCAACAGAGGTGGCCCAGCCAGACTGCACCCCTTGCCGCAATGTGCGGTGCTGGCCAGAGCTACGTGCCGCTGGACACCAGCGTCTGCTCCACACATGAGCATCCCAAATGCCCCTGACTGCTACTGCTGTTGCTGCCACCACCTCTTGCAGGGCTACACACCATGGGGGAGTGTCCCTGCACTTCCCCACCCTCCCTCACACCCCACAAATGCTACATACCCACACCCTGCCCTCACAACCCCCCAGATATACACATGACCCCCCAACATACCCTGTCGCCCCACCACACACATAGCCACAAACCCCCACACTCCACTACACCCCCCACACACAATATATAAGACTAAGACTTTATTTTTGAGTTATTATGCAATCCCTTCTATATACACTAGGCAAACACAAACCACAACAAAATATTTTTATAATAAAATTAAAATATGTTATAGTAGGTGTTTGACTTTTAGCGTATGATTTAAACTTTTTCTGGTTCTAAAATGGCAACTCCCTCCCCTCCCAAAAGGAATATTTCTGCAGGGCAAGGGGATGAATTTCTAGCAGCAGAGGTCAGGGGTTAGGGGGTGGGACTTTCAGTCCCAAAATGGTGACCAGGGGATGGGTCAACTATCAAGGGGCGGGGCTACCCATGTGGCCTTCAAAAGCTTACCCAACCTCATTAAGTGGCTCTCCAGCTGAAATAATTGCCCACCTTTGCTTTAACCTATTTAATCCTTAACGCAGTAATAAACAGAATTTAATTTCACAGCTACTACTCATGGAAACACTCATGGAGGAAAACCAAAACCTCCTCATGACAGGATGTCATGGGGAAAATACTGGACAATTTGGGATTAGGTAGAACGGCAGGAGAAAGAAGGTCACAAGTTAAAGCGACCATATATGTTTTAGACACAGCACAATAAGAGAAACTTGGGAGTGCAGCTATATAACTCATTCAGTTTATCCTCAGAGAGTCCCTGCTCTCCCAGGAGAAACCTGAGCATATAGATGTTCAGGTTTTTTAGTCCCAAAGCAAAAATAGCTACTCCAGTAGAAAGTTAACCCTGTTTGTTCCCAGGGTTTTCTCCCAGTAGAGTGAATGTTGGCAATTGCTGTGGCTTCTTTCAGATGAGATCATAGTCCTCCAGCATTCCCTACTCCCTGCTGCCTACCATAGGAGACTATGTTGCTTGCTAGACTGCTCCTGAAGCAGGGAGCAGAACAAAGCCCCTTCAAAATCCCACACTGTGCTGCAGGAAGACACAGGCTAACTATGGGCAGTCTAGATCAGCCAATCAAGGCTGCCCTATGCACTGCTGCCATCTGTCACAAAACAGACTAAGGGAGCCTGAAGAGCAGGCTGAGGTGTGTACACAAGGTTCCATCCCCCCAGCTATGCAGTGTTAGCAGTGCAAGCTCTCCACTCTTCAAGGCCCCAACATTCAAATGTCTATACATACGGCTCTGGGTAAATTTCTCTACCAGGAGAACAAATATGGGAGAGTTCTCCCACATCATTTGAACATGGGTATACAGCCTTACAGTATGAACAGGAGTTCCTTTCTAGCAGTAGAAACTGCTAGTAAATTTCCACCCCTAGAAATCTTTCCAATAGAAGGGACATACAGGCATTCAGCCTCCAGGTGCCCCCACTCTACTGCTCCCCTGCTTTTCCCAGACCAGGGTGATCCTGGTCTGGAAAAAAAGCGGGATGCACTGGCTGCTCCACTACTTCCAGTCCCTAGTAGGAGTGGAGTGGCAGGGAACAACTCCCCGTGCATTACCCAGATTGGGAACACCCAATCTAGGGAAGCAAAGAGCATCAGCCCACCCCAGATTTCTCCCCTCCCAGTCTACAGGATGAGAGAGACAGAGAAGCAGGGCTGCCCATTTCCCAGATCAGGCAGTCCTCCCCTCCCAGAGGGAAGGAAGCAGTGGGCAATGCTCCCCGCACTTCCCCAGGCTAGAAGGAGTTAAACTACAAGGAAATGACCCCTGACCCTTCCCCAGAGCAAAGTCCCCAGGTCAGAAGAAGGCACAGAGAAAGCTGCTGTTCAACTCCTCTCAGTCATGCAAAGTGGTTCATTCTAGCCTGAAAAACTCTTGCAGTGGAATCTTAAAGAGATCAGCCTGGAAGATCTCTCCCCCAAATGGGACATTCAGTTTCTTCTTTTTGGGAAAAAATGGAATATACACTGACAATTTCTACCAGTAGAGCAGTGATTCTTGCTGTTAAAACCCAAGTTGACCAGTCATATCCTGACTATAAGGATCCTAAATACCAGGTCCAGTAAGTTAGATAAGGGGAAAGGAACATGAAGTACTTGTCAGCACAATACGAAAAAGTATAAACACATAAAATACGTTGATATAATTATACTGATAGAATTAGAAGTGTTTTTCCATTTCTCAGGTTAAACAAAAAGTTGGAACTAGATCCTTATCAATGTACCAGAAATATTATTCAAGATATCCATCTACTTGGTGACCCACAAAAATGTATGATCATCTTGCCCTTCATTTTAAAGTTCCTATATTGAATCCAATTCCATTTAAATGTATTAAGGATTCTGGTTGCAAGCCATACTCCCTAAAAAACATAACAAACATAGAACCATAATATAAAATTTAAGCAAAAATAACAGACATACAAATATAACAATAAAATAAGGCCAACCATTATAAAACGATTGCTCCTACTCTTAAAATTTACATAATCAAATACCAATATAGTAAGCCTATACTGAAGAGAGAGACACAAACACACAAAACATTTCTCAATACACATACACTTAACCTGTGGGTTCATATGCTTCTTAATGACATGCGGCACCCCGCCCCACCCCAACATCAGCAGTTACTTTCCTGTTTTGTGAGAAGAGAATTACACATTTAATTATTGAACTGTAACTTTGAAATGCATGGAAAGCAAACCCTTTGTGCTGACTAATTAAACAACTTCAAAGTTCTGTTTTAAACTATTTATAAATCGATAACAAGTACTTATTCGATGTACATGTTTGCCAAGACTGAAATTTAACAAAACAGAAATGTCAAACACTAACATCATACTCTACATGCCTAGCTGTAGCAGGGCACTAAGGTGCCTGCTACTGATAATGGTAACATGGGCTTAGCTGCCACTCAATAGGGCAGCACAGGTGTGAGTTGCTAAAGCAACTGTGTCAGCTGACCAGAAGGGGGCAGGGCCTGGCCTTTATAAACAGAGGATGCTGAGGCCAGAGGTCAGTTCCCCTCTGGCAGCCTAAGGAGTAAGAGCTCTGCTAGAGCGAGCAGGGCGGTGTTGTGCACCAGCATGCGGATACAGGGTGGAGAAGACCCTGACACGGATGAGAGAAGGATAGCCAGGTTGGCCTAAGATTTGTGTTATGGCCTAGGGGCTTTGTGTTTCTGTTTTGGTTGGTTGTTGTGATTGGTCCTACCGGAGGACCGGGCGAGGCTGTAGGGGTGGAGGAGGCCTCAAGGGAGCTCCCCGATAGAAAGGGGGAGTTCCTAGCACCACAGAGGGTGCTGTGTTTTGGGGGTGTCCTGACCCCAGCCCAGTGTGGGCAGCTTTGGGAAGAGCTCGGTGTAGGCAGAAACCCAGTGGGGCATAGGCCTAAGAGGCGGGTCTGGGGGGCCAGGTGAGGCTAAGGCCGCCTGAGCCCCAATCCTGAGAAGCCCGAGTCGGGCGCAGGATCCAAAAAGGGATCCGAGGCCGGGTAAGGCTGAGGCCCCCTGAGCCCCAATTCAGGGAAGCCTGAGTCGGGCATAGAGGGCCCCCAGTGCGGGCGGGCAGCGGGCAGCGCGAGGGGCGTGGGCAAGGGCCCCCGGGGCGGGCAGCGCGAGGGGCATGGAGACGCAGGCCGCAGTGGGGCACTGTCGGTGAGGGGGGAAAAAAGCCCCGGAAGCGGGTGAGCTGTCTGAGATGCCCCGGTGAGGGTGAGTGCACAGTGAGCCCAGGAGAGGGTATGTACGCAGTAAGCTCCAGGGTGGGCAAACAGATCAAGCAGACCCGAGGGGGCAAGCATACCAAACAGACCCTGGGAGAGGGCGTGTATATTGGATATTGGGCAGGCCCAGTGGAAGGCCCCGGAGAGAAGAGCAAGTCTACTAGGAAGCCCGAAGAGAGAGAGCAGGCTACTTAGAACAGTCACAGGGACAGGCCGGCGAGGGCCGACACGGGGAGTAGCCCCGGAATCGTGGTATAGCAAGACCAGCCCCATGCCAAGGGGGGGGCAAGAAGGCAGCCTCCCATTGATAATATAAGATCAAAGATGTGGCGGGCAAGACAGGGTGCGTTCAGGACCCAGACTTGGCATGGTAGGCAAGGGCGCTAGGGGAGGTCATGGCGCCCCTGGAGGCCGTCCTGCCACACTAGCAAAGTATAAAACACTGAAAAACAAATCACAGCCTTGTCATTATTACACCAATGTTTCTACAGACTACAGGTTACTAGGCAGTGGGACAGGTTTACCATAGAGTCTGCTGGTTTGAGAATCACTTCCCTATAAGATCTTCCCAAATGTTATAACAAAGTTTTTCTTCTATGAAGTCTTATGTCTTCATGCCCCAAAGCTCATGATAAACTGGGCTTCTAAATCCACTGCATACTGCTGTTGGTTTCAGTTAACAACTTGAACTTAGCTCTTATCAGAAATGCATGTATTTTAGAAAAAGAAAGGAATATTCCCCGATTAGATGCCATCTTTGGAAACTGTGTCATTATATGAGATCACCACCACAAAGGAAGTTCCAGTCAGCATACTACCACTACCACGTAACTACAGGCAGAGCTGTTGGCTCTGCCTGTTTCAAGGTTATGTAGTGTTATGGTACTGTAAGACCATGGTTTCAACTTGCTTCACCATATTTTGTCAGATCACACTGGAATTTACAAAAGTTACAAGCCTTTTAAAAAGAACAAGACACTTGTTAGAACTTAACAACTGAAATTCCCTATCCCCAGTGAGATCTTGAGCTCAGTATTGCAGGGGATTAACTGCCATTTCTAGGATGTTATCGCACATCCAGGCACTGAAATTAGGAGCAGGGAGACAGGTTATTGGTGAGAGTGTAAGAGACTTTCTTGCTTGGGATGGGTGCTGATTCAAAATATCAAGTTACATAAAACAATATTCAAGTTAAAAAACATTCTGACTCAATAGAAAAATAAGTGATCCAGCTGAATTTGATTGTTTCTTTATATTTTATGGTTAAAAGGTTGTACTACAGAGGAAGAGGACATCTAGGAAGCATTGATTATTGCTCTCTTTATAGCTTATTAATCTAACTAGGAACAGCTCAGTGTAGCACCAATAAATAGAAGGGGAGAAAAATAGAAAGATTCCTAAAAATGTCTACGTGGGTGGTAAGGATACATAACAGACATTCAATTTACTATTAAACTGTTTCTTGCAAAGTAAATGTTGATTTGGTCTTTATAATGTATAACTCTGCTACCTTGATAGATAATTCCTTTGAAGACTACCAAAGGAAACCTCCAACATTATGAAATGCAATGAAAATACATGTTTAGACAGAGTAACCAAAACGTTTAAAGCTAAACTTCTGGGTCTATGCATTCTGTAAATATAAAGTGTGCAAATGAGCCATAATGATTATTTGGATTTCTCTCTCTCAAATAAATTTCTCCAGTTTAAAAGTTTTTCCATATATAAAGCACTATGCAAGTCAGAAGTGTCAATAAAAATGGATGTCTGAAATTTTGTTTTAGCACAATTTTAAATCACAATATTCTTAACTGCTGGTTAGTTTACCACTCCAGACTAAGAAATAAAAGCATATATCTATCTATCAGAAGTGCTAAGATGGCCACACACCCCAGAAGTACTTAGAAACCCTAAATACACTGAAGTCAAAAATCAACATCAGCTGAAGATACCCAGAACCTTAGAAAATTAGGTCATAAGCCCCTGGGTAAGTGAATCCTGACTAATCTGGTGTGAATTCTGATGACACTCAGCAGTGAGAGTTCTAAAAACGAGGGACAGCACCAACAATGGATGTATAAAAGGAAAAATATAATTTTGAAATACAAATTCCTTGATACCAGGTTTCACTTTTTCTCCTTAACCAGTTTTGAACTGCCTGAATCCTTCCCTCCCCCTCAACTTAATTATTTTTTTTAAGCCTGTACCTATGTATGGGGAAATATCACTACACAGCTTTTTTGGGGGCAGGGAGAAATTAACAATCCTGTTGCTGGCTCCATGGACATTTCCTAGTCTCCAATTTTAATCTTATGATCATCTATGCATTCTGCGTTTTCAAACAAATTAGTCCCTAGGTTGCCATCCCGCCCTACCTTCTGATTGATTTCAGACTAACACTGCTAGTTACCCCTCTGTAATGATGAACATCTAGTAAGACTCCTTGTGAAACCATGGACTGTTAAATTTAAATTAAATCAATGCTGTATCATGATGCCTAATGTGCAAGTTTAATACATCAATATCTGATCTGGGATGCAAGAGAACAGCAGAAAAACAGTGAAAATAACAATGCTCTATGGCAGTAGCTGAGGGCAGAGAAACACAAGGTGGGAGACAGAAAGCAAGGCTCCAAAGTGAAATGATGGAAGGAAGGAATGACCTGACAGCAGAAGTTGCACACAGTTAATCAGCTGATACTGGGGGAATGCAAGGAAAGTCTATGAAGATGCATGCTTGGAGGGAAGGAGAGAAATATTTATGGCGCAAGAAAACACAACTTTAAAAAAGAACACACAGAGACATGAAAAAGAAAAAGACTAGCCGAAATACAACTTCCTCCTAGCTCAGGGGTGGGCAAAATATGGCCCATGACCAGAATTGGCCTACCAAGGGATTCTATCTGGCCCCCGACAGATCCCTTGGTCCTTCCTGGCCCAGGCTTGGGGAGCAGCACAGGCTGTGGTACATGAGGCCAGTCCCACCACCCCTGAGAGCGCAGAGGGGCTGAAATAACATGGCAGCTGAACTCAGATTCCCAGCAGCAATGGTTCCTTCTGGCTGTCGTTCCCACTGCCAGATCTGGTCCCACTGCCCAGGCACCCCCACCTGTCCCCTATGCACCCACCATTGGGGGAGCTGGATGGACAGGGTGTCAATGCACCCGCAGGGAAAGTACACTCGGCCAGGCAGACCTGACAGGGCTGTGCATGGGCAGGTAGTGGCTTCTGAGAGCAGGATGGGCAAGCAGGGCCGGGGCCCGAGCCAGAGCCATGATCTGCCCTCTGCATGTCTCTGCCCGCGGAACCAATGCCTGTGACAGGGTCATGCAGGGAGCAGATCCCAGTTGTGCTCTGGGCCCTGGCCCCATGCTATCATCGCCATGTGATCCCAGGCCCAGGTACCTGCTCCTGGGCATCATTCCCTGCCCACCCATTCCGTCTGCCTAGCTGAACATGCCCTGCCTGCAGGGTCCTGGCCAGTCTCATGGAGACCCCGCCTGCCCACTGCAACTGGTGCCTTCAATGGTGGGTGCAGAGGGACAGACCCAGGCCAGATAGGATCAACTGCTGTCACTCCCTGTCAGGTCAGCACTCCCTCTCTCTCCCCCACCCACAACAGCTCACCAAAACTCCTGAAGTGGCCTTCCAACTCCAATAATTGTCCATGCTATTCTAGCCCCTTCTTTACATAAACCTGTTACCTGATCAATCTCTTCTGCATAAACCTGCAAGTGAAACTTCTAAAGAGGTTCTTTTAAAAAGCCTCTCAGGCTCAGTGTTTTCCCTTCCCAACCGCATACCTTCTCTCCTGCCAGAAGGAATGACCATCCACTTTCTGTGGAAGGTGTAGGGATGATTCTTTCCATGCATCATTATATTGCGACCATTAGATTTGTATAAGCAAAAATTTAAAAGCTATTTTACTCAGAGTTCAGTATCAAACAGCTACATCATATTAGCTCTCAGCAAATCCCTACACTGCAGTTATTGCTATTTAACAGATGGTACAAAATAATTAAATGATCATCAATAAAACCAAGGCACAATAAGCACAAAAAGGAGACCTAGCATAAAGAGGCTTGTGACATGCAGCAAACAGGGAAATAGTAAAACTAGCAATGAGATTGTCACAAAGCTGTAAGTTCAGGGTGGAGAAAACAGGTATTCTTCTTGGAAAAGTACTGTATTAACTCTATTGACTGATCAGACAAACTACTGAACAGACTTTCCTTCTCTAGTCAAGTACACATTTTTGTTCACTTGTGTTCCATTTCATCACTCACTATTCCTTTTCTCCTATTTTGTTTCCAATTTTCATGTTAACATTTGTGATCCTTAGGTTATGTACTACACTCCCTCCACCAATTAATTCATTACCCACTGTTTTGTGTCCACTTGCCCCTCTTCATTCCCTTCTCTCATCCATCATTCGTTTAAATACTGAAACTGATACTTCTCGTCTCCGCAAGTAAAATTATGTTCTGCTTTTTAAATTAGTTGAGAAGACCCCAGAGACTAAACACTGGCACCTTCCTTTGTTTTCTGAATGTAGCACTTATTTTTAAAAATATAAGGTATAATAAAAAGCTCATAAATATTTCTTCCAACTGTTTAAGGCTTTATAACGCATCACATGTTGATATTTTGAAAAGTGTATCCAGGAAGTGTATCCAGGATTATCTTTCATTTAGCTATGAAAGTTTTAAAGACATGGTTTCCAGATCAAAAGCAAGAAAAAAACCTATGCGGGTGAGATTTAAAACATGTTTTCAAAGATGAAAAATGAACTCTGTAGAGTGCTAAACTAATCCACCACGCCACCTAGGAGGATATTATATCTTCAATATATAAGTTTCAACTTTTCTCTTCCCAACTGTAAAAACATCCTTTGTCTGTGACAGAATGATAGTATTGCTTTCCTGGCTAATCATGGGGGATACTTATTAAGGATCCATAATAAAAAACAGGTGCAAACAATGCATACTTCAATTAAGTACTGAATCCTTTAACAAAAATCAAAAAAATTTAGATTTCACCAGAGTTCAGCTTGCTCTTCAGGGAGGTCTAAATCAAATTACCCATCTAATGCCTAAAATAATTCAACTACTCAGAAATATCTAAATGGAAAAAAGGAAATGCACTCTGCCAACCAAGTTTGTTTCTAGTAACTTTTCATTATGGACAACACACAATGTGTTAAATACATTAAGACTATTACATATACCGTGATTTTCCTTTCCTTCCACGTTGTCACTGCTAACAAAACCATCATTCAATTTTAGCCACCTTAATTAGCTTTCCACCAAAACTTTCGCTATTGAAAAGTAGTCTTTCTACTTGTTATATAACAAAGACTATGTTGTAGATTTTAGACAAAAGAATTATGTCAGATAAAGTATGGGTGAAACTATCTTATCAGTTTTGCTTACAAGTAGCAAAGACTAGAATATTTACTACAAAATGGCTCATTGGCCAACTATAACTACACTTTGCACTTCATATAAGCCAGCACATTACAAAGGGCACAGCAATGATTAAGGTGCTCAGTGATTCATGCCAGCAATCAAAGTAGAAATGGGATACCTAATGCATGACTAATTCACCCACACTGAAAAATACTAGAAAATGAGTAAGAAACAAGGCTGTAAGGAACCTCTGCCTTTTCACCGAGCACCTTAAAACAAAAAAACCCCAAAAAACCCATCATAGCTCCCCCAAAACTGATCCATTTATAAGGTTACTGCAGGCATGAATACACATTAAGACCCCAATCCTGAAAACATACATGGAACTAGTTTTACTTCTATTGCAACGAGGTATAATGCTACAGTTTCAGTCCCACAAAGACTTAAGAATGAGCATAACTTCACTTACACATGGAGTGCTTATTCCTTGTGCCTAGTGTCCCTAGAGTAGCTACTTGTGTGGGCATTAAGTTACATGTCTGCATAATTATGCGTGTTCAGCCCTAATTTTAAGCTGTTCTCAGTATGAGGGTTTAAACTGTACAAAATTCACAGTCTTGTAACGTTTTTTTGCAAGAGGGAAAAATAAAACACCTGCTTGTACGTGATGCACGCAATATGTGTATGCAATCAGGAGAAATGTATAATAGATGGAGTATATTCATATTTTTATATGGGGTAAATAAAAAAGTATATTTTTATGTGAAGCCGCCTTGGATCCAAGACAGCTGTTAAACTCACCATTTTATCACAGGTGCTATGACACTTCAGCTAAGTACAGACAGTCAAAAAGCCAGAGGTTGAATCGATTCAATCTTTGCAGGTTAGTCTAAACTGCCTAGATTGAACCGATAAGCAAGTGAACAGACATTCACTTTTGATTCCAAAAATGAGCCACATGCCTGCAGTGGGCCAGGCCAGAAGCTGGGGGGGGGG
>NW_017728943.1:55816677-55827722 GCF_001723895.1 Crocodylus porosus | reverse complement strand
GGGGGGGGAATGTTATGTCGTCTTTCATCAAGCCAGACTACATAATGTTTACTTTCTTTGCGTAAGAAGCAAAACATCAGCCACTGCTGAGGAACGGCCATGTGTGCCCAAACTATGTAGCTGAACAAATCAAAACTATCACAAAAAATTACCTTACCTTTCCAAATCTCCTTTTTCATTCTCCAGTTGCAGTTTGTAGGCTTCCTGGTTGCAGAGAAAAGTTTGAAAATCTAATCCAAGTATAATCTAAAGGCTCCAAAACAAGACAAAAAACCTACAAGTCTATTTTTAAAGGCTCTGATTTTTTAAATAATCTCATGTGTTTTGGGGCAATTCTCTGTTTCTGAATACATGAAACAGTAGTAAAAGGAAACTCTTACTAGGCCTTTATCCTCACTGCTTTAAAAAGGCCAATGTTTAATATAAGGCATTTTTTCCAATTTAACAGAAATAAGCAAATGAGTATTAATTATCTTAATGTAAACGTTACTGGAGACATGCTTTCTGTAGTTACTATCTTCAGAGACAGCAGTATTCACTTAACAACTGCTTCCCACCACCATCTGCAGCTCATCTCACCACGTTTGTTACAGTAGAGTTGGAATGTGGTAGCTGTGATGGTCCAGGAAATTTGAGGGGCAAGAGGGGTTTTTTTTGTGGAACTGGGCCAATTGCATAGTTGAGAAAGACGTGGGGCAAGCTCTTGGGCACGAAGTGAAGAATGGTGTTTCATGCCTGAAGGCTTACTCAACATCTCTCCTGACCATACAGTCCAATAAAAGGAGATCACAAAAATGCTCACGCCTCTTACCTGCTTTCTCTCTTAAGTACAATGAGAGTGCCTCATCTCCACTAAGATCTTACAGTAGGATACTAAACACATGCTACTTATCCCACAACATCACATATATACTTTTTAGCAATGAAGACAAAGCCAAAACAATAGCTGTTCTACAACTGATCCAGTTTATAACTCACCTATTTAAACTAAGAGGTGAGGGTTCTTGTGCAGTATCTTTTATTGGACCAACTATATAGCTGTAGTTATACAAGCTTTTGGGCACACACTGACCTTTCCTGGATCATCAGGGCCACAACAACACTTTAACCCCACTACGTAAGAATTGAATAAACAAGAGAGACCAGATCAAAGGAATTGAGAAAGCAGTAAAATCAGGCTATAATTCTGTCTCATTCTGAGACCTAGGGATGTGACTCAGGATGTCAAGACTGCCAATAGTTGGCAGAGTTATTGATTTACTAGAGTAAGGTATTCAGTGTAGTGTCTGCTTTATAGCTGAACTTTGCTTAATTCTTAGTACCATGAGAGTCCAACAAAAAGGTATCTGGAGAGAGAAAGATGATTTTTGGCAAACTTCCCACGACTGATCTTTTAACTCACGTCATCTACTCCCACTCTTGCAATCTAGTCACATTTGTGCTGTATGTCATTTAGAAAATACAGGTTTAAAAGGTACAGGACAATTGTGGTGCACAAATGCTTACAAAACTGTAGGCACACCTTTGCCAATATATAAATAGCAAAAAAAAACATCCCAGTTTACAGCATGAAAAAATAAGAACTGTTACATTATTATGATAATTTATGTTGAGGTGAATGTATTTTTCCACTACACTAATTTTTATTTTCTCTTTGTACTGATCTTATAAGTAAGGTTTATCTTGGACACTAAAAATTAGCTCAGAAGAGGAGCAGCTGCAAGGAAGTTTCAGCAAAAAATATTTAATTATAGTGGGTTTTCTTCTTTGATCTTCAGGTAATATAACATTCATTCATGATATTAAGTTTTATAAATCAACTATGAACTGTTACACTTCAAATACTACTGCCAAGCCAAATAAAAAAGTAACTTACAATAGACAATATCTCTATACTAGTGAGTCAGCCAAGCCAATTTTATAGTGCTATACTTCCTCACTCCTGAGCCCCTAGAGATCCTTTGCTCTCACCTCTTTCTGCCAAGTCCATTTTTCCCATTGCTGGTAATTCACTTTAAGACCTTGTGGTCAATACTACCCCTCTGCTCTTTCCTTGGACCCCACCCCCCACCATGTTAAATGCTCAAGAATGGCTTTCCAACTGTCTATCCTCTCTCTTTCTAACCATGCCTGTCCACAAATGTATACAGTTATATTAGATACAGCATACCATGGGCTTTCTAATGAAATGACACATGCCATATCAATACAACAAAACACAAGAAAACATTCATGATAGTCTAAGAACCCCCTGATCACTGTGGGTTTTATAACAGATAACCTAATTTATTGACATCTATATTTTTGATTCATAAAGAAGCTTGTTCATGTCCTCTCACAGGCTAACAATCCATGTATTTGCTTTTTATCCTCACTTATCTTAAATACCATTTTTCTTACTGCTTCAAGTCCTCAGACATGACTTGACGGTATCTTCTGACTTCCCTAAAGCAGCCATATTTATCAGCATATCCAAATATTTTGGGTAGATCATATAAAATCACCACATCCTGATAATTTAGCAGGGATCATATCCCTTTTTCCTTAGTATACGCAAGAGGAATGCACCTCTCAGACAATCTCAGTGATGTCAAATGGGGCAGAAAACTAAATCCCCCTTCATGTTCTACTTCCCAATTACAAACACACTACTGCAAATCTCCTAATAATTGTAACAAGGCATTCCTAACCATTCATTGGGCCCCAAAGGAACAAACCAATATTGAACATGGAGTATTTTCACAAAGACAAGTCCCCTTCCAACAAGGCACTCAGCATCTCTTTCGAGGCACTGAAGTCAACACAAACTTCACTATCCGCTTCAATGGGAACAGAATAAAGCTCATCTCCTACCGGGTCTGATTTTCTCAACCATCATTCCCTGCCTTTATCAGAACTATTCTTGATTTATACTTGTGAAGGAAGCATCAGAACTACTGATTTTAATGGCAGAACTACTGATTTCAATTGATCGAACCAGTGAAAACAATGCATAGAATGGGAAAAAAGCTACTTTAACCAGGTCGTTTCTATGAAACAATGAAATAAGGAAAGCACAGGCACTTCTGTTTGGCTGACCCTTCTGTGGTGCATGCAAGTCACTGAACCTCCCCCCAGTTTTCTGTGTCGGACCCTCATCAACCCTAATTATAAATCCTCACAAAACCTTAAGAACATTACAAAGGGGTTGCATATGCTCGAGTCAAGCTTTTTCCAAGGCACAAATGAACAAGATGCTTCTAGACACTAATGAACAGAGACTGATGACTGAATGTTTCTCTCTGTATCTTACTCCCTGTCACTCCACTGCACTGATTAAATTGGGATTCCACCCTATACACATAGCACAGCTTTTGAAGTCAAGCAACACCCACATAGCTGATACAGGCCTTCCATAAGATTAAAAACCAAAACATCTGCTTTGCTTTGCAAAGCAATCTAAAACTTCACAGGCTCATGATTCGCCCCTGACCCTCACCCCTCACTATTTTAATCTATGAATGGTTTAATTAAAACTAGCATTCCTATTTAATGTAAGCACTATAAACTGTCTTGGCATTTCAAATGCAATAGCGAATGCTATATCTGGATATATATGGATATACTTATGAAAATGGTCTTCTTCAAACAAACCAGACTCTAGCAGTGCTTTCTGTAATATTATGATACTTTAGACCAGTGGTCTAAACCTTTTTTGTACCAGGACACATTTGTAGACATCAATGGCCAGCTTGGACCCCGTGCTCCTCACTCCCGACCTGCTGCCCCCCACCCCCAACCCCCCGGCGTGTGGGGCAGGGGGTGGATGGGTGTGTGTGTGCAGGCGGGGTGGCCCTCAGAGGCTGGAAGACTGCCAGCCTGCAAGGGAAAAGCCAGTGTCCCACATTTTACTCCTTTAAAGGAGAATCCAGTTTAAAAGTTTGTTGATCCATTTTTAAAGTTTCTTTGTGGCCCCTTCATATATTCTTGCGACCCCTTTTTGGGTCATGACCCACGGATTGAGAAATGCTGCTTTAGACAATGGAAGGACAGCACTCAAGAAAGTCAGGGTACTATACTTGTATGCAAGTATCCTGTATTGCAATACAGCCTTGTTTAGATTATCAGTCAATTCTTTCTCCTCAACAGTAGCCTCAAAGGAAACACAGCATTCACATCCCTCCCTCCTTTTTTTCCCTAACTCCAACCCAAACAAACATAAATTTAAGTGACTAGACCATCCAAGATGGCATGGCAATACATATGCATCTCTCTTTTACAAAACATTCAAAAAGAGAAGTAGTAAGGGCATCTTGTGCTCAGAACACAAAGTACAGGTTTTTTTCTTGCATAGCTGAAGCAGACTCTAAAGTAGCACTACAGTGGCATGGGTCAGGGTTTATTAATATGTGTGTTGTAGGGCACTAAGGTGTGCCTGCTCCTTTAAGAGCAGAAGCAGCCAAGCTAGGGAGCAGTGATTCACAGCTGCAGGTTGCCATGGCAGCAAGCTAATGAGGGAATTCACTGGCACCTGCACCTGGTCAGCTGACCAGAAGGAGACAGGGCTCTGGGCACATATAAACCCCAGGGCTGGGGGGCTGGCAGGAGTCAGTTTTCTGGCAGCAGCCAAGGGGAAGGAGCTCTTGCAGGAAAACTTACTTGGAGATGCTTGGTTGCCAGTTCTGCTACTAAAGAGACTAACAGGCTCCAAGACCTCCTAAAATACCTGGGGCTAGGAGACACACATTACGGAGAGAGATGCTTGCCTTCTTAAAGGGGAACAGCGTGGTCTCCAGTATTATGGTTACTGTTATTGTTACGTTGTAACCCAGGGGCTTGTATTTATGTTATTATTTGAACCGGTGGACTGGTATGAGGCTATTTGGGGAAGGAGGAGGCCTCATAGGGCACATACTACCGTGTGGAGCCTCAGCACCAGAAAGGGCGTGGAGACAGGGCTGCAGAGAGCCCAGCACCAGAGAGGGAGCAGCAAGAGGGGTGCGGAGAGCCCAGGGCCAGAGGGCGCAGCAACAGAGGTACAGAGAGCCCAGTGATAACAGAAGGCTGAATTAGGCCAAGACCTCATTACAGGGCCAACACTGATATACCATCTGCAAGGCAAGGGGCATGGTAAAAGGGGCAGTTTTGGAGCCGCACATCTAGCCCATAAGGCTGGGGCCACACAACTAGCCTGTAAAGTCAAGTGTAACTTCAGTGGAATTTGCACTTGAACTTTAGGGAAAATCAGGGATTGTCCAAAAGTAGACAGATTTAGTTATGGTCCAAAAGCTGACCATGAAAGCATTACCTCTTTTTTTTAAAAAGGGGTTAATGATTTCCAAATCTGACACAGTTCCAAGTGAGATGATCATTCTGGGTTTCTTGAAATGAATTCTTCTGTATCATCTGTAAGGCTGGAGCCACACATCTAGCCCCTAAGTCCCCCAACTTAGAGTGGGACCCAACAAGGGGTCTAAGAACCCAGAGGGTTTGGTGGGGTCCATTAGGACTGTGACTGTGCAACAACTTGGGGGCAGCCTCCCCATCTATTATTAAAACCAACAAGATGTGGCAGGTAAGATTAGAAGGCGCCCACAGGGTGAAGCTGGCATGTTACCGAGCCCTAGGGGCATCACAGCCATCCCTGGTGACCCTGCACCATGACAATGTGTCCACTCTTGCCTAAAACAGCTTGGCCAGTATATCCTGCTTTAATTTAAAAACAAACAAAAAAAAAATCAATTCAGGGTGCTACAAGATCCTTTGAAGGGATGTGAGAAGCTGAGACAAATGTAGACTCAGGCTCTTCCCTGCCTGGCCAGTGGTCCCCGCAACCCCAATGCCTGCTCCTCTGCAGCATGCTAAGCACTGTAAAAAGTCTGTTAGTTTACAAAATGAACTCAACTCACAGAAGTTACAGAGGGGTGTCTAAAGTCTAGTGAGGAGTGCCTTCTATCTGAAAAAGTTGAGAACCACTGCCCTAGGTAAAAAGAGAATGTGTAAAAGTTAAAGGTGAATTGAAGGCAGGTGT
Source organism: Crocodylus porosus (assembly GCF_001723895.1). Classification (NCBI taxonomy): domain Eukaryota; kingdom Metazoa; phylum Chordata; order Crocodylia; family Crocodylidae; genus Crocodylus; species Crocodylus porosus. The sequence continues at coordinate 55,821,712 of NW_017728943.1, read as the reverse complement.
CAAACTCATCTACCCCACATGCCAAATGAGTAGTACAGGGCCATTCTAGAGCATAAATCAAGACTACAGACACCCCTGCTCCCTATCCCTATGCCAAATCATTTGCTCCAGGTCTATCATTCATCATTCTTCCTGCAAGTATGTACCACAGCTCTATACGGGTACGCTAACACCACCTACCTATAATGACTGCACATGTCATTTGACTGAATCACAGTATATTAAATTATATTCTCCAAGCAAGGTGAATGCTCCATTACACTAGATGCTATACAGATAACAAATGAGAATGCAGAACTGAAACTAACAGTCCCTGTCCAAATCGCTTATAAACTAAAAGCAGAGTAAGTAAAATCAATACCCTTAACTTCACTCAAATCACTGACACCTAGTCCAGATCACTGAATCCTATAATTTCTACATTAACCGCTGCTTAATAAACAAGTAGTTCCATTTCTGAATGGTTTTAAAGGTGTAGCTTCATTTAAAAATATGATAGTAACCCAAATTTTAAAGAGCCAATATAGGAATAACAAGTGATGCATATCCGTTACAGGAAAAAGGATGCCTACCTTTCTAACAATTTCAAATAAGCCTCCTCAGCATCTATTACTAAATGTTACAGTACTCCTGATTTCAATACAAAGACGTGTTATGGGGCTTGAGTCAATGAAGGAGATTGAGGTGCTCCCACACACCCTGGTTAAAATTCTGCATTGAAATGGAAGAGACAATTGACCAATAACAGACCAGGTTTGTTAAGTTACAAATGATGGAAATACTTTCTCATGCAAGATAATAGGTATAAAAATCACTGCAATTTCCCCAAGTTACTTCTTCAATCTATAAGCAACTTTTTACATAAGTGTAGCTAACTGGAGATTTGAGGAAAAAAATAGGAATTTTAGGGAAATCAAGGATTGTCCAAAAGTGGACCAATTTAGTTATGGTCCAAAAGCTGACGATGAAAGCATTACCTCTTTTTTTTTTTTTTTTTAAAAAGGGGTTAATGATTTCCAAATCTGACACAGTTTCAAGTGAGATGATCATTCTGGGTTTCTTGAAATGAATTCTTCTTTACCATCTGTAAACTGTCACTCTTATTCTTCCATACATGTAAAATCATACACCAGTTGAGCAATGATTGTCCCATTGTGGATCAAAGTCCTGTTTTAATATGATGTAGTTCACTGAAACTGCACTTGAAGCAATAGTTCCCAGCATCACCAAAATAATTTTTGTCAACTTCGCTCCTTTAGAAAACAGCTGGAAAACAACCCCTTTGGGCTAACTGGGGAAACACAAATATTTCTTAACTGTCTTCAATGATCTTTCTGTAAACTGACATTTGACTTGCAACAGATGAAGCCAAGTAATCAGTAGACTATGACTGAAATTGGAACCATACATATGAAGCAAGTCTTGAACTTGCTTTTCTGTTTTACTTGGAGGTGCAGCATGAGTTTCAAAGCCCTGCACAACCTTGTAACATTCCCCGTGAAATCCTGACTGAATATGGGACATTGTAAAATCAAGTGCTACAAAGCAGATGCACTTAGAAAATGTGTTTGCTGAATTTGGGTAGCTGGGTTCATTGGTCCCTTTTTGGATGTTTCTGGAAACTTCTGTTTCCTGAATGCTCTAGCATCCACCTTTACATTTTTCTTCTGAAATTGCATCCAGAATAAGTGTATATTTCATCTAACCAGACAAACTGAAGTGAGTTCAGTGCCACTATAGTAAGAGATTTGTCTTCTGCAGCTGAAGACCATCTGACTGCTGCAAAGTTTATGTACGGATTGTCTACCATCTTCTGGATTTTCAACCTAGTTAGATACCCACAAGGAAGTTACAAATTTTGACTGTATCATCTAATTACACATTTTCACATGAGAAACTTTTTCTGTATCATTTGCAACCTTTCAAGTTGTATAGACTAGCATTTCTCAACCCATGGGTCGCAAGAATATATGAAAGGGTCACAAACCAACTTTAAGAAGTTATCAACAAACTTAAATGGATTCTCCTTTAAAGGAGAAAAACATGGGAAACTGGGTTTTCCCTTTCAGGCTGGCAGAGTTGCAGTCTACGAGGGGCTGCCTTGGGCCCCCGTGCCCTAGACAAACCCCACTATACCCCACAAACTGGGGGGGGGCTGGGACTGGGGCCAAGGGGCAGTAGGTCAGGAGTGTGGGGCACCAGGTCTGGACTGGCCACCGATCTTTACAAAAATGGGTCCTGATACAAAAAAGGTTGAGAACCGCTGGTATAGACATCCACACTGTACAGATAGTCCTCAGAAACTGAACCTTATGTTTCCAACAATAAGGGGACTGACTTCATACCAACTTTATACAATAATTAAATTTGTCCACTTGTCTGTGGCAAATACATTTCTATTCCAAACTAATGCATTTCTTTATTTGTGCAATCCCTAAAATATCCTGAAGTCCCCAGGTTGCTTGTAGTCAACTGGAGCAGGAACCAAAGCCAGCTTCCTAATAGCGTTAGTATTTCTGAGGCACCTAATCAACCAAAACGTAACATCCTTCCCTGTGCATAACTACGTAAAACAAAGCCATTCTTTCTGCTCATTAAAGTTTGATAATTTTCGATATCTTTATTTGTCTGAAATTAATGATAGTGTACTTCTGTACCTACTGCTGTTCAGCCTCTAAGAGCAAACTACTGTTTGACTAAATACACTGAAGTGTTAAAACAGTCTTGATTCTCTAATTGGAAAAAAAAGCTCAAGACAAATATGAAAGGCACCCCATGGTCGATGTCCTTCAAAAATATGGCATACTAAATTTTTAGTCTTCTTAAAAAACAGAACAAAAACAGGAGAATACTAATGAAAAGTACCACAAGACCATTATACTGAAAATGTGCCCTCAAGCAGAGGGTTTGACGGCATATTTACTCAACTAGTTTGTTTAGTAGCATCATATAATCTGGATATTTGAAAGTGGTTGAAAATAAAAGGCAGAGAGTTGAGATAAAAATCACAAGCCCAATTCTGCAAAATGAGAACTGAAATCACAGTGCTTAAAATCATGAAGGATATTTCTTTAAACATAGGGTATATAAATTACAGTAAAAGAAAGAGACTTCAACAAAGTAAAAATTAATGCATTATTAATATGACAACAAATGTTCATGAAGAGGTCACTGAATAGTACAATTAGCATGGAATTTGGTGGCAGTGACAGTATCATCATTAAAGGAGTACAGTATTACGTCTAAATCTGAGGATTGACAGTGATAGACATTGCTATAAAGGGTACTGTTATTGTGGCAAGCAACCATGCTACAATGAAAGGAACCACACAAGCTGCATATACCTACTGGTAATATGCTTCATCCGCCTGGAGGCATGCGTGCAGCTGTTGCCACCAGAGCCACACCAGGGCTCCAGAGTCTGGTGCAGCTGTTTTCAGCCTTCTGGCTGCAGCCACCCTGGGCACTGGGCACCTGCTGCCAGACATGGAGCCCGGGCTGCTCGCAGCAGGGCTTGCAGCCTCCCAGACATCTGCTGCGATCAGACTGGGCTCTATGGCCAGCAGCAGTTGCCCAGAACCAGGGACGGCTGTGGCTTGCCAAGCAAAATGGCCTTGAGTGCCATACTCTGGTACACATGCCAGAGGTTGCTGACTCCTTCCTGGACTAGAGGATTAAACCCAAATCCAAAAGGGAAACAACAGACCAATGGGAAAGCGAGCAAAGTGAGACAACTCCACCACCTGGGATAACAAGGAATAATGCTCACAAATTGACTGAGAGTAGGTTCAGGCTTGATATCAGGGGGCATAACTTTACAGTTAGGGCTGCCAGGCTCTGGAATGGGCTCCCAAGGGAGGTGGTACTCTCCCTTACCTTGGGGGTCTTCAAGAGGAGGTTGGATAGATATTTGGCTGGGGCGTTATGATCCTGGCATTCGTTCCTGCCCAGGGCAGGGGGTCAGACTTGATCTGTTCAGGTCCCTTCCAACCCTAGAAACTACTAAAATATTGTATTAAGTGCTTCATTACTCCTATTTATAGAATGTACTGTTCCTAAATAAACATTTCCTTCAATCCCTAGTCTATAAAGTCTTGATTAGCTGCTGTCACTATTACAGGACTAGCAGTCTCTCTTCTTCGCAAATTCCTTTCCTGGTGGCACATCTCACAAATTTATCTACCTGTGATGGAATACCACAACTCTCCCACCATTACAGAAGGCCTTTAGCTACAGCTGTGATACAGAATACCCAGTGAGCTATGCTTTGCTATCTGGCACCTTCCCATTTCTGGGGTATAAATCTGCTTCTGATTTATATGTTTGATTTTTAGTTTTAAAACTTGATTATTATGCACCTGAAAGTTCCATTTCCCTCCAGTACACACAAGCTTAGCATTATGTTGTCTTTCAACATTCCTGATATCACAAAAGAAAAACTGTAACAATTAAACTGCAGAAAGTGTTTTATGTACATAATATGCCACACTACTTAGATCTTTGCTTGTGTTGCTTAATTTGCACAGTGTGCAGTTTGGCAGGTTCATCTCCCAAAATATGGCAGCTTGGCTTTAATAGTACTTCATGTTTGGATTAGATTTGTTTATATTAAATATTTATGAACCATAGCAAAACCTATAATAGTAAGCTTATGTCATAAGGTGGAGGGGATGGTATTTTATTAGAAGTTTTTGGTTTTCATGGCATTCAAAATTTGTAATTCAATAAATGTTCCATCAAAAAGTTATACTCTGGTTAGCAAAACTAGACTGATATAAAGGTCTTATTTTCATAACCAGCTATAAATATTATGCATAGCAACTGAATTTTCTATAACAACACAAGGAAGTGTGAATGAAACAGTAAATTTCATAGATTTCATAGACATCAGGGCTGGAAGGGACCTCGGGAGATCATCGATTCCAGCCCCCTGCCCAAAAGGGCAGGAAGTCAGCTAGGGTCATAGGATCCCAGCAAGATAAGCATCCAATTTGCTCTTGAAGGCGTTCAGAGTAGGTGCTTGAACCACCTCCGC
>NW_017728943.1:55815310-55816666 GCF_001723895.1 Crocodylus porosus | reverse complement strand
ACGTGGCTCCCTGGGGGGCTGGGCCAAGTAGGGGCCTGGGCGGGGGCTTGACCCGGCCCGGCTCCATGCAGCTGCCTCCTCCCAGGGAGCGAGGAGTTAATTAAATTAAAAACTGTGTGCCTGATAAGAAATTGTGCTTGTTTAATCATGGCTTCAGTACAAGATGCTGATTTTTCTTCACATATGGAAACCAACTATAAAAGAGTGCCATGTATCCCATATATCACTTTCATTATAATCCTCATCCCATCAAAAGAAGGTGGGAATTAACAAATTGTTAACTAACCACACATTGCAGGAAGAGTTACAAAACAAGCCAAAAGGAGGTATGAGGATGGTATGAGCTGTTTTGGAACTGAGTTATGACTGGCTATGGTCTTGGAGTGCATGATCACACGAAATGACCTAAGAGAATGTGGAGTCTTGAGATGTGCAACCTAAATACAAGATTCAGAAGTAGAAAGATTAAAATAAGGTCTGCCAGTAACTATTCCAGATAGACTTTGGGAGGGAGTTTATGAAGCAGTGGGACAGTCTCTTGCTTCTGATTCTTTTTGCTAGTTACCATTCAATTTTCAAAGCAATTCAGAAGAACTTTTAAAAACTGCAACTCTAATTTTAACCTAAAATTCTTCCAACATTTTTCACAGGTCCCTTACTTATAAACACAGTACATATCGTAGATAAGAGCTGCTTTTTTCCTCAAGAATAATTAAACCAAGATTTCAGCAATTAAAATGAATCCAGTCCTCTTATTGTTTCAATTATCCTAAGTGGTTTTATTCAACTTATAACTAAGGGAACCATAATTGAATGTGTCCTTTTTCTTTATTTGTGTTATATGTATTGCTATCATTACAGGACATGAGATCATGCATTCTGAGCTTTCTTCATTTCGTTTTAGTATTCAAAGGGGAAAGCTTACATTTCCTTTAAAGGGACAATATCAGATAGGTTATACCAAACAGTCACAACTATATATTTTGGAACAGTACTTTTAAAAGATGGAAATATTTGTTTACATAATATAATCATTATGCTGATGTTGATTTTTCAAACATTTTTTAGCTAAAATGTCATGACAGAAACTATTAATAGGTCCAAGCATTGCTGGAGACTGAGTTACTAAGAACCCCATGCTGGAGTGACAAACTTGGCTCTTACTGACCAAAGCTAGTTCAGAAAGCTATGTGAGGCTGGAGGGCCACACCCAGAGGGTGGTAGTGGATGGGTTCTTCTCGACCTGGAAGGACGTGGGCAGTAGGGTTCCGCAGGGCTCGGTCCTCGGGCCCGCACTGTTCAACATCTTCATCAGTGACTTGGATGAGGGGGTAGAAAGCACCCTGTTCAAGTTTG
>NW_017728943.1:55805748-55814655 GCF_001723895.1 Crocodylus porosus | reverse complement strand
ACCCCGGTGCTCTTTCCTGCCAAGGCAGGGGGTCGGACTAGATGATCTACCTAGGTCCCTTCCGACTCTAGCTACTATGAAACTATGAGTAAGGAGATGGTCTCCATCCACAGATATCAGCATTAAATACACACACACAAAGAGAAATCGTTGTTGGCAGCCACAAAATATATCACCAACACCACTTTCTCTCCCCCCTTCCATAACTGGTGTTGGGATCCTGATGTTGGGATCTATGGACTCTTATACCCCATCCCAAATATCATACATCCTGTCATGCCAGATGTGAGACCAGAGATCAGGAATCTCTTCACACCTCCCTACAGGAATCCCTTCATATCTTCCTACATCCTGTCTCCTAGGTTGGGGGGGGGGGGGGAAGGAGAAAGAGGGGAGAACTGGGAGTGGGGTGTGGGGGGCACAGTCTCCTGATTCAATGTGAGTGTCTCTGGAAGGAAGGCACAGCTGAGCAAAAGGCTTCCAGTTGTGGGAGGAGGAAGGAGGGCACTTGGCTGTCCTTGACAAACTCCAGAAGCTGAGAGCCATGCAAAGAATTGTTCTCTTTAGCTCTGGGCCTGGAGACAATAATTCCTTGAATGCCTTTCCACCTGCAGAGCCAGGAGACCAAAGGCAGAGTGCTTAGCTGGCCCCCCATGCTGAAGGGGATCAAAGCCACAAGACTTGGTGACCCCCTTGTCATGCAGCCTGGTTGCAGAGCACACTGCTGCATGCCATCACAGCAATTCTGAAGCACTCCAACCAGGGGGCATAATAGGTGGGAGAAGGGGGGGCAGCATCATTTCAAATACTTCAGAAGTTGCATCTGTCCAGCACCTCAGAGTGTAAAAAGAAATGAAAACAGTGCAAATAGAACAAGACAGAGGCAAGGCTGCAGCAAGGAAGATAGATAGCAGAAACCTTTAAAAACAAAAACAAGGCTAAACAGTTACATGTGGGACTGAGAAGAGTGATCTAAATTCATATCACAGATATTTCACCTCTTCATGGAAATGGTCAGAACGACTAAATATGAATAATATTATTTACCCTCTTTTTTTAAAGTCTCTATGGCCCAGGAATTAAAAGCTCTATAGCTGTCTTTCATCTTTGGTTGCTTTTTTTTTTTTTTTATATGAATAACTCTTGTCCTTCTGCCCCTCTGACAGGCATCACATTTCTCACATACAATGCACAGAATTTTTCCAAAAATCAGCAGCTAGAAATTAAGGTGTGCATTACAAGCACAGAAATATGGTAATGACATAAGCTTCTGCTGGGAGTGGGACTAAAATTAACACTTCATGGGCTCTATAGGAAGCAGCACAATTCATGAAAAATATCAAATCAATTTGCACCTTATTAAAACACATTTTACAGCACAGTCTTAGGTGATTTTATGTTGACTTTTAATACATTTGAGAACTGCTTTGGAAACAGATTTTCATACATTGCTCACTAAACTCTTAATTCCCTGTAGACTACACAACTAAACAGCATCAAACAAAAAGAAAGAAAAAAAAACTTACTTGTAGAAGTGTCCCGTGAATAGGGTTCTGTCGTATATGTGGACTAGTATAGTCTGGAAGCCTAGCCAGCAGGGATAGTAAAATAGATGGTATCTGGTTTACCATAACAAATGGAACGAGAGCCCGGCCTGCCATCTCACGTGAACGATACACAGGTGAGTGGCCACATCTGGAAAAAAAAAAAAAAAAAAAAGAAGAAATGTGATGTTTGTTACCCATGTGCAGTGCACTGCTATGGCTACCATTTAACAGTTTCATATGTTCACTGAATACAATTTCTTAAAAAAAAAAAAATCCAAAACAGACATCTAATATAAATGGCTAAATATAATAAATACCAAACTAAAACACTACCTCCACAAATCATATTTATAACACTTCTATTAGCTAGTAATGAAAATGATATATGTCCAATCATGTAAACCAAAACAGGTAAAGACTGCAGTTTGTTTTCCTTTCCTTGTCCTTTTTTAGGCAAATGATGATGGAACCATAGACCTACCTGTCCAGTAACACTCTGCTACCCATCATTTATGTTAATAGCAAACTTAATCATATTAGTTTTACTCAAGTAATTTTAAATATTCCTAAAACATTTTATATGCAGATATATATAAAATACAAGTCAGAATTATAGTAAGACCAAGCTAAGCTGTCAAGCTGTGATATACACTCTTAAGTCATTTACACATTTTCTTAAAAAATACCCGTTGTACACAACAGACAAGATATTGCAAAAATATCTTAAATGGTGTATTGATAAGCTTTGATAGCACACATACATGCAGGCTAAAGACATTTTAATATTTCATTATGATTTATATTTTAAAAGCCCCAAAAGGCCTTAGACTACCCTTTTATGGTTATTTAAAGTGAAAAATAGTAGTAGTGTATGTCAATTTACAGAAATTACTTACAAAGAGTCCTTCCCGCTCCCACAGGGCTGAATAAATTAGCTTAATTGTAAAAATGGATGCAGCTACAACAAGGCTGTATAGGTTTAAGATTGGATCAGGAGCATTAAAATGGTAATTTGGTGTTCCGCTATTTATTCAGCACATTACAGGTTTGAGAAAGAAATCTGAGTAGTTAGCAGATATAAGCAGGACAAAGACCACCTAAATATTTCACAAAAATATGCATTAAGAAGGTCACCTGCTGCAAATTCGCAAAAATTTCTACAGCATTTCCCAGCCAACTGAACACTTCCAGGCCTATTTATATTGAAGGGGAAAAAACGAACAGACACCCCAAGTATCTCTAATAATTAATGTATAGATATTAACTTAAAAGTTTATTTTACAGGAAAGGCAAAATACATTTCCAATATAAAGATTGTTTCCTAGCAAGTGAATTCAAAGGATCTTGATCACTTCACTACACAATAGATGTAGTTAATTAACAGCACAATGTATCTGACAATTTATTCATTTGGAGCCATACTGTGGCTCAAAGATACAAGCTTGTACTGGAAGAACTGCAGAGCTATGCTGCCCCAGAAGCACAACTCTTGGAGCTTTTTCATCCTCAGGATGATACCACGTCCTTTCCATGAGTCCAATTTTTCCTTATCAAATTTAAGAAATCTATATTGGAGAGGTGATAATAGAAGGCAGGGCAATCATTGCACTCTGAGGAAGTGCAAGAAGTAAGACTATGGGAAATCTTTACACCACAATTTAAAAAACAGTTTAACCAATTCTGCATACTGAACTTTTGGGTTTTACCTCTAGAAAGCCTCTAAACCTGCAATGACAAGTGTAGGAAAATAGCGGTTTAGTGATAGCAGGAAACCCCTACCCCTAACCCCCCCTTTTTTTTTTCTTCAGTATGAAGATGCTTCAATTCCACTACACAATAACTTCATTGCAGTAGATAGTGATGCATCTACAACTTGTTCCCATGTTTGTGCCATACTGTATTTTATGTTAACTGAGAGAATCTTGTATATAGATGTTTCTTTTCAAACACAAATAACTCTGACATGGTTACAAATGTTTAGTTTCTAATTAACAGTAACTGTATACTCAAGAATGCTCCTCATGGTGTTTATGACCTTTTACAAATGATGACTTCCCAAAGTAATCTGGCATCTACTCAGAAGAAAGAATGGAAAATGGGAAAAATGCCAGTCTATTCCAGCTAGATACCGTGTGCCAGGGCACTTTCTAAAATAAGATAGTTTGGAGGGGTTCCCCTGCCAATTTAACACAGTTAAATAAAATTAAATTCTATATTTTTTCCTAGTAATATAATTAAATATAGATTACAGGACAAATTTTAAGTAACTTAATTTCAAACCATGTCCTACTGCACCTCGCCTTAAACAGAAGTATAATCACATATTTTTGCTAAGTCATACAATTTTCCACATCAAAATTATTGCCGATTACTGTTATATCTACTACGGAAATGGCAAAAATAACTACAATAAATAATTATAGTTAACTAAAACAATTCCATGTGAGAGGTAAAATGTTCTCAAGCATTAATCTATGAAAGGAGTTAAGTGCCTAAGGTAGGATGTAGGCAAGTGCTTTACTGCTGCCATGTCTCTACTATGAGGAGCAATGGCTGAAGAATCTATGTAAAAGCATGTTACGTCTCTTCAGCCAATTATGCATTGGGTCTTAACTTCAGGAGGTGGATTGCCCTGGATCCACATCCCAACATATTTCCTAATTTTTTCTAGATTGGTTCTGCTGATTTAGGGGATCTCAGTAGATGAGGGAAAAGAAGAAATGCAGGTCTTCTTTCCCGTTAAAAAATTATATATATATGCGCAGTAGTGACTGAACAGTTTGACAAAAATTAGATCCCATGTATACTGGCATCACATATATTACTGCCCTAAATAAGTTCTAACTTATAGCACAAATAGTTAATTGATTCCAGTGATGCTATTCAATGAGTGAAATCTTTGCCTCATTGAAGTAAACTGCAAATTTTTTAGTGACTTCAGTGGGTTCAAGATTTTACACCATGTACATTCAAATTCCAGGAGTGAACACTATTATTCAGAAATCCAAAAATGAATAGTAACAATTTAAACAATCCTAAATTATTAGTAACAAAGTGGGCATAGAGTCAATCTTCTACTTCAAAAACAGGTATTCAGCTACTAATACTGTAGCAAATGTGAGTTAAAGTTATTGGCAAATAAGTTATAAATCACTATTTTGCTGCAAATTATGCTTTCATTAATTAAAGAAAAATGATTTGATGTAATCCAATAATTCTGGACTCTTTTTTTTTTTTGCCTACACAGGTCTTTAAATATTGGTTCAAGAGTCACTTTTCCATCTTACGTTGTGAGCATTTTGCCCCTCATATTCTGTCAGCTAAAATGTTCCCAAACATTAGCTAAGTTAAAACATAAATAAATGTTTTAACTCAAACAATTATTTTGCACAGTTGTAATGTAACAATCTAACCTTATATGTACAATCTGCTGCGATAAAGAACAATGTGTACCATGGAGTTTCAGTCAATCTGCTCTCTAGTCTCTCATTTGCTCTGGAAATGAAAATAAACTTTTACTTTGCAGTCCTGGGCTGGGCTGTCTGCACCAGAGAGCAGGGTTAGCCTCACCCCTCTGCTCCCTAGGTGAGGAAGTGAGGGCTGGCCTCACTGGCTGCCTCACTGCCTGCCGCCTCCCACTTCTCCCTGCCCTCTTCCCCCTCTCCCCCAAGGCAAACCCAGCTGGGGTCTGGGGAGAGGGGTAAAATTTCCCTTCTTCTGAGTATGGAGTTGCGCTGCCCTGCTTGCTTAGTGTTGGCTGTGACTCTGGACTACAAAACCCAGAGGCACCTGGAAACAGAAAGAGGAAGTAATGAGCAACCCTCCAGAGTCCTGCTGCTGTAATTGTGGACTACAAATCCCAGAGACCTTGGGGGCAGCAGGAAGAGGAAGCAAACACATGGCCCATGCTGGCTATGTGGCCAGAGAACTGTGGTCTAGCATGCTCCACTACAGGTATGTGGCTGCATTTCCTGAATCAAAAGTGAATGTCTGTGCATTTTCTTATTAGTTCAATCGTTGCAGCTTAGACTAACCTGCAAAGACTGAATCAATTCAGCCTCAGGCCTTTTGACTGTCTGTATTTAGCCTTAGTATCTCTCCTTAGCATTGTGGTAGGATTTACTGTGCCACAGAGCCTCACTAATATGTATTGATGAGTGGAAGACCAACTTAAGAAAGCTCAATTTTGAATATTAGAAAACAAAATTTTAAAATCATGAATACTGCCTTATAAAATATGCTTAGTTTATTTGGACAGAAAAACTGCAAAAATCTCACAATATAAGGTAACATATACTTGCAGAAGTACTTAATAACATGACATCTCAGAAGAATGATCCTTTTCAGGAAGGTCTAGCTGTGAAGAAGAGCAGCATCACAGAGCTCTATTAGGATCATCTGCTTTTCAAACAAAAGGAGAATATCAGAAGTTTCTTCTACATAACAAAAATGTCTCTCTAAACTGAAAACAGTTTGCATGTCCTGAAGTTTTGTATTCCTTTTTTTCCTGGCATACCTATATAAAAAAGGTTTTCTTTTTTCAAGATATACTATTGATAGAGCTCCATACATGTTTTTAAAAACAACAATATACTACAATTAATAACCTATCAGTGAACTTAATTCTTTTTTCTGCGTACCTGAAATGTGCACCTCCAGGGTGTTGAAGGTATTCCGATTTATGCCACAACCATATTAGAGAGGTCTACCAAAAGTACATAGCATATACTCTGTCACAGTTTATTTCTTAGCAACAACAGGGTTATTTAGACTGGGAATGCAACATTTTAACTGCAGTCTCTCATTCACATATCTCCTGTTATCAGCAACTAAAGTGAAAAAAAAAAAAAAGGATTTATTGCAGAAAAGTGGGAGGTGGAAAAGGTTGAAACAATAGTCAGGCAACACAGTCGGTGTAAACAAGCCATAAAACTCCAACTTGGGGTGGCAATTCTGGCATCCTTGTTAGACCACTTGTAAAGGAGACTTTCACAATATTTGAACCTGGCACTCCTTTCTATAAAACAATATTTCTTCCTCCCTGGCATTTTACAATAAACATGGGAAATGACCCAACAAATCAAATCTAAACAATCTCCAAAGAATACAAAATGTCAGTCAAAATCATTTAAACTATTTGCATCTGTACTGAAACCTAGGAGTATTTTAAAGTTAAAAATTAATTAACAGAAACAGTTTGTTAGTAGCAAGGCCAGATTTAACAAACAACTCCACTTTAATTGCTATGTGATCTTTCTTCTTAATTAACTGTGGGGATTTTCTTCCTGACATGGTATAAATAAAACAAAACATACAAGCAACTGGGAGGTGGGTGGAAGAGGTGCATCTTTTGGGCCTGTTAGCAGGCACTTCATTATTCAGAAAATATTTCCCAGCACTTATGCTCTTCATAGTTAACCTTTGTATAGGCAGGAGAAACTTGAAAACTGGTTTAAGTATAGAGAATACATATTTTCCTGAAGCTATGGCAACACAGTTCAATGGCCTGAAATATAAACTTGCAGACTAGTGAAGAAAGCACAGCAGGTACTTCAATGGCATAAGCTAAGCTGGAACTTGGGGCAAACTTGGGGTGGGGGGGATACACAGGTTCTGAAAGCAGGGGCAGGGCAGGTGTGCAGGTCCAAGAGCTGGGAGGGGGGACCCACAGGGCAGAAGGGCACAGGTCCAAGAACCAGGGAGGGAAGAAGGGGCAGGAGAGCAGCCGCCTTCTACATAATCCTGACTGAGCTGTTGCCAATACATGTGCTCTGCCCATCCCAGGTCTGCCTCCTGGCACTAAAAAAAAAAAAAAAAAATCCCTGCACTCACCAGCTGCAGCAGCAACGATCAGGGCCTCTGAAGGCTTGTGACAGAGCCCCACCCCTGTGCAGCACAGGGTAGTGGGTGGTAGCAAGGATTGCCCCCCCGCCTTGTACCTACACAGCAGCAGTGCAGCTCTACTTAGCAGGATGTTGCTTGCCATCTGGGAGCTAGGGCAGTTCCAGCAGTCACCCAGAGCCCAGCACTGCTTAGCCCCAGTGGACCTAGCACCCAGTGCCCTGCTGAGCTGTACTGCCCCTGCACCATGGGGCAGCTGCCAAATAGGGGAGCAGTGATCCCCACAGCCCAGGCGGCACTCTGCCACAAGCACTCAGAGGCCCTGATTGCTGTTGCTGCAGCTGGTGAGTGCAGGGCTGGTTTTGGGAGGTTTTTTTTTTTAAATGCCAGGAGGCTGGGTCTGGGCAGGAGATGGATCCAGGCAGGGCAGCCTTGGGGGCTTCTCCCATGGCTCCTTCAGCTGTGCCTGCCTCTCCCTGGGCAGGGGGAGCTGCAGAAGAAGCCCCTAGGGCTGCCCTGCCCAGCCCCATCCCCTGCCCAACCCCAGCCTCCCGGCACTTTAAAAGGAGGGCTGCAGGATTGTGTCAAACTATTCCCAGGGGAGGGTGCCTCGGAAATATTCCAAAACATCCCAAACATTTCCAAAATGTTTTGGATGTTTTCGTTTAATTTCAGAGCCTTCCATTTCATTTCAGATTCAGTGCACTGGGTGTAGAAATGGGTCAAAACATCTCCAAAACTAAATGGCTGCCCAAATTTTGCACAGCCCTACTAACCATATCCTGAGCTACATTAGTAGGGTGGTTGCCAGCAGATCAAGGGAAGTGATTTTCCCCCTCTATTTGGTACTGGTGGGGCCAAATCTGGAGTACTAGGTCCAGTTTTGGGGCCCCCAGTACAGAAAGGATGTAGGCAAACTGGTGAGAGTCCAGCAGAGGGCAGTGAAAAGCAGGTGGCTAAGGGACATGACTTCTGAGGAGATGCTGAAAGAACTGGGCTTACTTAGTCTGCAGAAGAGAAGAGTGAGAGGGGATTTAATAGCAACTACCTGAAGGATCAAAGAGAATGGAGCTAAGCTGTGCTCAGTGGTGGCAGATAAAAGAACAAGGAGCAATGGTCTAAAGTTGCAGCAAGGGAAGTTTAGGTTAGATATTAGGAAGAACTCTCACACTAGGATTATAGTAAAGCACTGGAACAGATTACCCAGAGAGGTTGTGGACTCTCCATCTTTGGAGGTTTTTAAGACCTGGTGTGAGGGAGTGGGGCCTAGGAGCGTCCGTGAACTCCCTAGCACCCCCTACTGTCACGTTAGGGTGGACTCAGCACCCTCAGAATCTTGCCCACCACGACTTTGATGACAAATAAGTTGTATGGGAGGCTGCCTCTGTTCCCCTAGTTGACGGTACCGATGTTCCTGCCCCTACTCCGAAATGGGGTATCTCTATGCGCCCCGCCTTAAGGGCTATGCATGCCTCCAACCTCCCCTTCAGCACGCCCCAAGCCTCGCAGCTGTTCCGGG
>NW_017728943.1:55796114-55805737 GCF_001723895.1 Crocodylus porosus | reverse complement strand
CTGGCTAGACAAAGCCTTGGCTGGGATGATCTAGTTGGGGATGGTCCTGCTTTGAGCAGGGGGTTGGACTAGATGACCTCCTGAGGTCCCTTCCAGCCCTCATTTTCTATGAGTCTAAGTCAAGTCAGCACAAGACTCAAGTTATATAATGAAACAGCAAAGCAAGATAAACCCTAATCATCAGATAAATAGAGGAACATGGATGTGGTAACACTTAGTTAAGCACTTAAACTCCCTATAATAAGCTATGGGAGGCGACAGGCATTTTGAAAATCTGCACCTTGAAAGCTTGGAATTCTTTATGTACAAAGGAATCAAAAACACTTTAAAAAAGCAGGCCTCTATTGGCAATTCCCAAAGTATTAAACAGGCATTCTGGTAAATTCAGCCTACATATCACAAAACAGTAACAAACTGACAAGGTTTGCAATATCTTCAAGTGCTACACTTTTCAGTTGTTACCCATGGAGAATGTCTCAATTTTACACCAATCCCCTGAAAAGTAATCTTCAGTCCTATATAAAATTATCAAAATATGTACTTAATGTGGAACCCAGCACTGCTTAGCTTTGCACCACTACTGAATATAGCAGTTCTACTCTGAAGAACTCATGATCAAGAACAAAGAGTCAATAAATCTAAAAGGCTTTCATTTAGTTTCAATTGTAATACCTAAAATTTATGACTGAAAAGGATTAGAAGGGAAAACAAATTTTTGTGTGGTCTGACAAGACTTTTATACATAAATGATTTCACTATTTCAATGATTGGCTTGTCCTCTAATGAAGAAGCATAATGATATATGTATCATGTCCTGGTCTTAAGTAATCTTAAACATACCATCTTCATCAATCCCTGTGAGAACAGCAGCATGAAAAGTGAAACTGAACCTAAAGAGACAACAGAAGTTAAAGAGACCTTAAAGAGGTACACAGGAAGGAGACACTCCTCTGTATGTCATAGTGTGGATCCAAGCTGATTGAAGATCATTCTTATCACCATGACAAGATCAGTAAAATTCCTAATAAAATTATCTCATAGAAGATTCTATAAAATGTATTTAAAGTATGCTCAGTGAGAAATGTCCATTTCTTAACATTTGGGTTTTTTTTTTTTTTAAA
Organism: Crocodylus porosus; assembly: GCF_001723895.1. Lineage (NCBI taxonomy): Eukaryota > Metazoa > Chordata > Crocodylia > Crocodylidae > Crocodylus > Crocodylus porosus. The sequence goes on along the minus strand of NW_017728943.1, from coordinate 55,804,616 downwards.
TCAGGTTGCTGCTGTCCCTTTACTGCCGAGGAAAATTGAAAGCTACAAGAATTTTAAATTCGACATGCAAGGTGCAAAGAACAGAGGACTTCCCCTCTACTGGTTGGCCCACATCCTGTTTATCAGTCCTTAAGCCCAGGTAGCAGCAGTCATCACACCTGAGATATTCCCAGAAAAAAAGAGCATGGGGATCTCTCTGTATGACAGCCAGCCGGCCACAGAGTGGAGAGGTTGCACTGTGCATTCCATCAAAAAGAATCTTGAATTATTCCCTCGTTTCACTCCATGCACTCAGGAACAAAGAAGCTTTGTTTACACCATCTATCAATCTGAATGATATGCAAATAACGCAATTTAAACCTACCCAAGGAAAACACGGGTTGTGTGCAAGCTTTGTTTAGGTATGAATCATGGAAAGTGAGATATTAACAAACATTATACATCTGTGTCCCAGGACGCGCCGTAAGGATGAATACTTACTGGCAGCTCGGAGTGCAGCAGATGAGGGGCGGAAGGCAGAGCCCGCGCGGCTCATCAGCAGCCTGTTTATCCAGCTGCGGCCGGCCGGTGACATCAGCGCCGAACGCTGGCCGGCGAAGACAAAAATGGCGGTGCACGCTGCAGAGCTGGCAGGGAGTCGGGGAGCAAAGCGGTGGCTAACTCCTACAGCGGAGGGCCCCCGGTCCACAGAACCCGGGGAGCAGGACCAGCTGGGACGAGTGTAGGCAGGAAAAAGAGGATCCCCTCGATGGTGCCTCAGACGGGACAACAACGGGATGCCAGGAACGTTGCTCGAAGGTGTCGGAGGAACGACCCAGGGAGACGGAACAAACTGCAGGTGGGAGAGTGGGGATGGCAGGACACCTAAAGAAGTCCGATGCGGGAGAGGAGAACTACAGGGAAACCCCGGAAGGTTGGCAGTCAGGGCAGATATCACCGCTGGAACCAGAGGTGCCTGGGAGTAGGCAGGAAACCAGACAACCTAAGGGATAAGGCACGCCATACCCCTTAGAGACCCAGGAGGGAAGAAAGGCAGTTAAGGGGGCAGGGAGCCCAGAGATTGTGGTGGAGCATTTTTTTTTCCCTTTTTTTCCCTTCCTTTTGGATTTTGTTTTCCCAGGCTCCAGGGATATCGGAAGAAAGTAGGTTATTGAGTCAGGTAGATAGTGCCGGAGTCCTGGGGTGACCCCACCTTAAGGGGTTCCAGGAATAGACACCGATCATTCGGACACCGCTCCACAGGAGGCGCGAGGCGTGTAGGGGTGGCGGAGCCCTGTGAGTAACCGCCAGGAGATCCGCGGGTCATCGAGCACGCCCAATGAACGACCCCGAACACTGACGTCCAACAAGTTGTGGCAGATGAGTGCGGGGTTGATGACTCGGATGGAAAACACCAGCTCAGGAGGAGACACGAACCCGTGAGACGCTTAACATCAATTACTCGAGCGAGGGCTGCACAAGAGCGACTGGTCGAGGCCCAGCGGTTACAGTCTAATGAAGACCTATCATTAAGCATAAGATGAATATATTGACCAGCCTTACTAACTAGTAAATTTGTATTAGGAATGGAAACTGTCACTTAATTTTCTCTTACCATGAATAACTTGAGGAATTACAATAGTTTGCATTACCTTAAGAATAAATGACTACTTTCATACACAGAACAAAATGTTCTCTTATTGTCCTCTTTTTTCCTAGAACTGTACAAAGTAACAGATCAAAAGGATATCACATCAGACAAGATTTATATAATTTCTTATGCTAAATATGCATAATCAAAGGATGGGAGGAGGGTTCAAGAGCAGTATCTCTACCATTGATTAAATGATGAACAGATCTTTTATAAGTAGGAACCTACTTAATTAGCAACTTTTCAGATTTCATGGAAACCATGAAATTGGGCATTGTCATGAAATCAGGCACTGTCTGCAAAACAACCCCCCCCAACCCTTACTAAAAATAAAATGCTGGGTCCCCAGTGGGAGCCAGCAGCCCTCCTGGCTACTGTCACCCTGCCTTGCAGCCTGCTAGCATGAAGGGAAGCAGCCAGATGATGGCTTACCCCCACCCCTGATTGGCTGAGAGGGCTGCTAGTCACTCAGCTCCACCCCTCAGTCAGTCAGCAGCAGAGTGTGGGCTGCACAACAGGCAGCCCTCTTGGCCAATCAGCAGCAAGAGGCGGGACTGCCACGGCTCTTTGGCCAATCAGCAGTGAAGGGCAGGCTCACCACAAAAGGGAAAATCCCTTTCACTTGCCATGATTTAGGTAGATGCTTATTTATAAGGCTTCCTAAATTCAGCACTTAGAATACTAAGCAACAAAACTGTATCATAACCAATTTCATTAACATAAAACAGTGAGCTGCCTCTTTGGAGCAAGTAGAGGTCACCCTTAACCAAGGTTAACTTAAAAATACTATTCATTTGTAACAGCTGCCCAGAAATCCAAAGTTTATTTTTATGCCCCATTCAAATGTGCTACGGAAAAAGTTCTTCTCAGAATTGCGTTAAGACAGCTATGTTTCATTGGCTAATGAGTGAAAGAAATCCTGCAAGTGACATTCCCAAAAATAAAGGAAAAAAGAGAGTTTTGGTCCACTCTGTATTCATTTATCTTAAAGATTATTCATTTGGAAGTCGCAACAATTCAGCTTTCAGGACACAATACTGGAAATAAAAACTGAAGGCAGTAGGAACTAGACTGAGCATTTAGGTGTGAAAAAAGTCAAATGAACACAAGAATGTTTTTGTGATGTATCCACATCAAAGACTTTTAGGTCTTTAATTTCATTCACTTTGAATTTGCCATTGGATCCAGTGTATCCAACATGACAACAAAGTCCTCTGGGGTCTAAATAATTATTTGCAAATTTTTAAATATATCCACTTATAGAAATTAAAACAAGCATTACATATCCAGACTGACAAGATGGGATAGCAGTTAGGTATTATTCTCAAAAGTTTACTAACAATGTTTACATTTAGCAATTTTACCTTAGAAGTAAGAGCCATAGGAAAAAGAGGGAATTTCTATCTTTGCACAATCAAAGTGTACTATTCTTTGAGATGTATGGGGCCGATTCTTCTGATACAACCTATGTTTCCTGCGCAGTTTTCCCCAATGTAATTTTATTACCTACCCTGAAGTTTTTTTTAAGTCATTTTAGAGTTCTGTAAAACATTCAGGTAACAAGAAAAAAAAATACTTTCTGTGATTCTATGCAAGATCCAAACTTTACCAGAAGTGGTGTGCTGGCTCTTGTGGTATATGACACTCAGATTCAAACCTTAACAATCAGTGGAGGTCAAGGAGGCTAAGGACAATGTGACCGCCGGACTGGAGGGAGAGTGGGGGGTCCTCCCCATGGGTAGTCGCCTGTGGAAGAAGGACCGTCGCTGGTGCTACTGGTTGGGAGTAGGTGTTATGATGTCCATTCCCCGCCCTAGATCTCGCCCGCCACGACTTGTTGTTTATGTTCAGTTAGGGCGGTTCCTGGTCACTCTGCAGCCCGGGGTCCTCTCGGCGGTCACACTGGGGGGCTCCGCCACTCCTTGCACCCCGGTCTTACGCCTCCTCTGACGCTCCCTCCTAGTGTGCAACCCGGCTTCCTATGGACAGGCCGATCGCCTCACCGGTCTGACCGACCCTAATCCAAGAGTTCCTTGGACCCTGGGTGACCCAGGGCTGGGTCACGGTCAAGGCGGGGGTTTCACTGCGGGGTCCTTAGCCCATGCTCCCCGGCTACATCCCTCAGCTGGGGGTATCCCTTTTAACAGGAAAACAAACCTGAAAAACTGAAACTAGGCCCTCACAGCCCTACTGGCTGGGCCTCTAACCCGGACCTTCCCGGACCCCTTTGGGCAATCCCTATCCTAGTCTGTGGTCGGAGCCAGCTGGCATCACCCTCTGCCTGACAGCGCCTCCTTAGCGCTCTTCCGTGTCCCTGCCCTGCCTGGCGCATTCCCGCACCGGCGCCCCAACCCAGGACCTGCAAGTCCTGCTTGTCTTGGGTTCACAGTCCCATAATTCCCCGCTGCTTAATTCCTTGTACTCGACGCTCGTCGGCTGCTCCTGCAGCTGGCCGTGGCTGGTATCCTCCCCTCCGCCTGGGTACGCTGCGGCTCCCCGCTAGGGTTCCTGGTCCTTCCCTCTGGGGACCTTGCTGTTTGCTCCTCCCCAGAGTCCTCGGCTCCTCGAGCAGAGCAGTTGGCAGCTCGTCCTGCCCGGGAGCTTCCTATCCCCCCTACTGGGGGGGTCCATGGCCCGTTCCCCTCTAGGGTCTTCTGCCTCAGCTGATGTGAGGCTCCCGGCTCATTCTTCCTCCCGTCCCGTCTCGGCGGCCGCTTTTATCACCGGCGTCCGTTTGCCGGCACCGGTGCCAACTTCCGGTCGCGTCAGTGTAAACAAGCGGCAGATGTCCCGCTCGGGCTCCGCCGCTGCCGTGGGTAAGTCCCGTCCTGGTTCCCCGGGACAGACAAGGGAGGACCAGAGCAAAATAAGAGTTAAAGGTCCTGCCATTTCCTCCCTAAAAACCTCATTAAGCAAACCATAAACAGTCTTGTATTCCAACTGTCAGAAGTTCCTCTCTCTCAAGTGTTTGTATTCACTTTTGTTCTATTTGTGTTCATTAAAAGGGCAGAACCTTGACATTCATTTTCATGTTATTGTATATCAGATAGTACTGCACAGGTATTGAAATTCCACAGTGTTGTCTCTTACTTAACCAACCATGAGTACTAGTTTACCACACAATACCTTTCATTTTGTTAAATACATAAATAAAAAGACATTCTGCATTTCTTCTGTAACATGTTATGGTCCCAAAACTATTTTTTGTGAGCTCAGGGTAGTGATTCAACACAGTGCAACTCCAGGTTTTGCAAATCCTTGTGTTTACTAGAAGCTGGTTTCATACTATATATTAAGATACCACTACAGCTACAAAATAATCCAAAAGCATAAAAACGGCTTAATCATAATTATCTTTTAATCTTTATAAAGATCAATGTGTCTATATTGACCAGGTATACTGTCTTCTAAAATGCACAAATCTCCAATTTTTCACCTGTTTAGTTGCTGTTGAGATGTGTGCACATCATTATTGTTCTGAGGATACCTTTTGCTTTCTTTTTATCCAAAATTGGTTGAAAAAAGAACTCTATTAGTTGAAAAATAGCTATTTTGATCTCAAACTTTTTGCTTAAGAACAAAAAAGAAAAAATAGAACCTTTTGGTATTTTACTTGTAGTACAGGTTTATTGTCATGAACAAAAAAATTAATCATTCTAGTAAAATAAGAAAGTGACTGAACATCAGTCACAGATTAAAATAAGATAGGCTGAATATTAACATTTTATTGCCATATTTACTATACCCTTGAATTTATGTAGGGTATTTTTTAAAAAAACAGATTTTTTTATGGTCATTTTTTTTGTCTCTTTAGAATGCATAGTTAGAAGAGTAAGATTATGCATTGTATGTCAATAAGAACATATATACTTAAAATGAATTATAGAGACATTATTAGTACACAAACTACATACACTTTTATTTGTGAAACAGGACAACAATTTAAGTGAAAAAAAACCCCTTTTCTTCTTACTCTAAAGAGCTTTCAAGTGAGAAATGAAATACATTTCTCTCCTCTTGTCAGTAGGATTTTGACTGTTATAGAAACTGGCCACTTCACAGCAAGTTGAATCAACACCAGAAACACAAGGAGCTGTATAAAATTCAGCCAATCATTTCCTACTTATGTATGTGTTGCACGGCTCTCAGGTGTCCTGCGACAGAGTAGAAATGGCTCAGGAGAGACCCCTAGTGGCGGAAAAGGGGAAGCACAGGACTGTGCAGGTGCTGGTTGCCCTAGAAACCAGGGAAGCCTAGAGCCAGGAAAGGGCGGAGCTTAGCCCTTCTTAAGCCCAGGCAGAAGGCCAGTTCCCCTCCAGCAGCCGAAGGAGGAGGAACTCAGCCTGGGCAAGGGGAGACCTCGGATGGTTGGGACACCCTGGTCCCTGCTGAGGGTGGATGAGCTCTCTCTCTCTCTCTGGTAAGGAGAGATTTCTAAATGTTCGGACCAGAGGGGGCTAGTTTTATGTTGTAGCCCGGGGGCTTTGCGTTTGTGTTTTGTTCAGCCAGAGGACTGGGTGAGGCTGTAGGGGTGTGAGGAGGCCTCACGGGAGCTCCCCAGTAATTCGGGGACTCCTGGTGCCCAATGGGCAGTGTCATGGGGGCACAGCTTTGTTTGGGGGTATGTTGACCCAGCCCCAGGGGTATGGGTCGGCGTAGAGCCCTGACTAGGGGGCAGTGTGGAGCCCCAGAGTTAGGGGCAGCAAAGAGCCCAGACTGGGGGGGGGTGCAAGAAGCCCCTGAGTAACGGGGTGGCGAGGAGCCCCAAGAGGGAGAAGGGGCATCGAGGAGACCCGAAGGCAAGCAAAGGGCCGGGACCTAATGCCATGGCTCTAGGGAGAGCACACCAACGCCATCTGCGAGGCTTGATGTGGTGCAGGGGAGGAAAAGGAGCCGCAGACGGCGCCCCCTGCCATCGGGGCGCACAAAAATGGGCAGCTTCCCGCTAATTTAAACCATTCATAAATTATGAGCAAGATCAAGACATGGCAGGCGAGAGTAGGCAGGCGATCGGCCCATTGCAGGAGACCGGAGCCGCACGCCCAGCGAGGCTCCGAAAGCAGCACTCCTGTTACAGTATGAAATAATTCTAAGAAAAGATTTTATCACATTAACTTCTGTATGTATACTTTACAACCCACAGATTTAGTCTCTCCTTATATACAGATTCATTATATAACCTACAAGTATTCTATGTTTCAGTTAAAACTTTCTGCTGCATTTGCCATCATGAAATCCCCAGCAATATCACAAGAGGAACCACAACAACAAGTAGTGTTATTAATTTGTTGAAACCACACAGGCTTAATTATGGATACTCCTTTTCTTAGTATCTGGCTGATTCCATACCAGCAAAACAAAACTAAATTGAGGTCATGTAAAAGGGAACACCGAAAATTCAAAAAAAAAAAGTGTGTTACTCAAAATCGCATTTTAACCTTGATAACTTGTGGAAACAAATTATTACTATATTTCACAACTGCAGAGTCATGGAAAAAAACATATGCCACCGCTTATTATCAAAGAGTTAGCAAAAACCACAACAAAGACTATAGCCAAAATAACTTTCAGCTATAGTGTGTCTCTACCTTTTCTTAGTTTTGAGGAATGATTTAGTTTAAACAATAACCAATAGGTCTTGCAAAGAGCTGATTTAAGTGACTGCAATCAAGTACATGCCAAGATAATTTTTTATATCTTAACTTATTCTCAGACCTCGGTACACAGCTCAAACAACAGGATCTGATCCTAAATCTTTTCCTCATCTCAGATGAGAGGCCTCTCCCCTGCTCAAAAGGAGCTGGGGTTCCACTACTAAACAGCTCAACCACTACTGATTCTTTTAAAAATCTCACATTTGTTGTAGTAATGGAACTTTTTAATACCACTACTTAGTTCTGTAATGATTCAATTATTTGATTAGAGTCTTGTACATAACTCACACCTGTTTTCCTTCCATTTTTCTGTCTCTTCCTATGTATACTTTTGTAAAGGAGGATACCATGCCTAAATGGTAAGGTTCTGGTACAGCAAACCATTTAGTTGCATAATTACCTTGAAGCATATCAATCATCTCACTGACTTCACTAGCTTGCTCATGTGCTAAAAGTATTAAAGAGTACAACAAGCTTACTCTATCATCTCCATCAAGCCTTTCTCAAATGAACTGACTTTCAGCATTTCTATCTTAGAAGTCAGATGGTCATGATCGCTTTAAATCAACAATGCAGGTATAATTCCCACATAGACAGCACAAATAAAGCATTTCACAAATCTGCTCAACAACCACCATTTGTGCTTGTTGATTTTGAAATTCAATTCAGCTTTAAACTTATGCTGTCTGGAGAGTTGTTACAATTTCTTCTATAAGACTTTTATAAACAGAAGCAAGCCTGGCTATCAATGATAATATTAAGTGAGAAAAAAGCTGCCCTTTTCAAAGGTGAACATATTCACCCATCAATACTGACTTTGGCATCAGGATTGTTCAGGGAAAACCCACAACTAGAAATGGATGTGTTCTGGGTGACTGTCTTAACCACCACGCCATTAACTAAACGGAAAATGTTTCTGTAGCTTGTTTTCTTTTGCCTGCATCATCTCATACATTCTAGAAGACCTACACTGAAATTGATAGGTGCCACAGTAGTACAACAGTTTCATAGTTTCTAGGGTCGGAAGGGACCTGAGCAGATCATCTAGTCCGACCCCCTGCCATGGCACGAAAGAATACTGGGGTCAAGCGACCCCAGCAAGATGTTCATCTAACATCCTTTTAAACACCCCCAGGCCAGGAGCCTGCACCACTTCTCTTGGAAGTTGGTTCCAGACCCTAGCCGCCCTGACCGTGAAGTAGCGCCTCCTGATATCTA
>NW_017728943.1:55783933-55796014 GCF_001723895.1 Crocodylus porosus | reverse complement strand
CCTCCCTGGTGATGACCCCTTCTTTCCATTGGGTGTAAGCCTCCTTTTTAGCAAGGAGACATTCCTGGATGCTTTTGGTGAGCCACGGAGGCTTGTGTGCTCTCCTGCTATGGACAAAGATAACATCTATAGCCAGAACTGAATGTTTTAAGGGATGGTTTCTTCTCATAGCATACATTCCAAATTATTGCAGCTACCCACAGCTCTGACCAGGACCAGGGACTCAATAGCATAAGACACCCCCCCCCCAAAAGTATACATTTTTTACATGGAAATTTAAATTAAACTTTAAATTCACATTAGTAACTAACTACTGTTGTTTGAATGGTAGAAGAGTTATGAGTGTTTCCAATTCTCCCCTTGCGCTGAAAATAGAAAAAGTTCTGTGGACTGTTGATAAAAATCACTCTCTCTCTGAAATGGCAGTTGTAATCAGGCAAGTCAGTGTTTGGTATCCTGTTTCCTGTTGGTGCCACAATCTGCTAAAATACAGCACAAGGAGGAAGGCAGAAAGGTAGGGAGGGGCACATAGCTGTGCAGCTCTACAGAAATCTTTACAGGCAATTGCTCAAAAGGGTACAATAGCATTTAGCAGGGAGAAAGCCAGTTAATTGCTATACCATACCATTCAGCTACTACAAAGTAGTAAGTCAACACCCACAAGTACATGTGAGAAAGAAAACAGAGAGAGAAACTGAATATTCTTTTTAAAAAGGTTATAAACAAAACATACATATACAAAAATATCTTACCCATTTAAAGTTCTGAAAACATACTGCAAGTTCTCAAAGATTATAGCAAAAGTCTCTCTCCAAAATGCACTGCACTAACCATCATGAGAAAAGGAGCATACTTCTACAGTTTTCTTTGCTGTTAGGGTCTCTAGTCACTGTCAGCCCCCAAACCTCACAGTCATTTCAGACTCCTGCTCTACTCCTATTGACTTCAAAGGGACTTCTGATTCTTTAGAATATCTGAAAAAACGGACATTTGTTTTAAGTGTCTAAAGACAAATTTAGGTGCCCAATGTGCACTCAGATTTTTGAATGCTGGCCTTATATTTTACATACTCACAAACACTTCTGATTTTATGTTTTGACCTTGTTGCTTTGTTACTTGCTCTGGGAACTGGGCCCAGTCCCTACCCTGCCAATGGGAGTTTTGCCACGAATTTCAACACGAGCAGATTCAGGCACTTTCTGACAAACAATCTGAGATATTTACATAAAATACAGCATGCAAGCAATATAAGCATTCAAACTTCAAAAGAAAGCTCAGGGGAATAGCTTTCTCTAAATAAGTGTAGTACAGATTTACCTCCATAGCCATTTTTAAAAATAAAAGTACTTATGAAACATAGCCAAAGTCTTATTACTATTTAGCCAGAGCCAGAAGGACGCATCAGATAAATAAGAGCTATGCTACTTTAGAGTTCAAGGACAGACATAATTTTCAGAGGTGCTCAGTCAAGGGGAACTGTGAATTGTCGGTTCCTGTCCACAATCCTTCCTCTGAAGATTTTCCAATACAAGGTCCCAACAGTGTTCACTTACCAACACATTTAAACAGCCAAGCTTAGACATAAAATAAGTGGTTTACAAAAACAGGTTACAGTAATAGTAATCCAAAAACTGCAAGAATGAGATTCCCACCCTGCCACAGGAGATCCCCACCCCAGGCAGGAGGAGCAATGTCCATCCCAACCTGCCACCCTGCCTCTACCTGCTGCTCAGCAGGAGTCAGGCCAGGCACTACCGGTGGCAGCAGCCCCTGCCTCGGCCTGTAGCAACTGAATCTGGGACTTTGGCTTCAATTTATACCAACTGGCCAGGATACCAGGACAGTCTACAAAATCCAGGACTCTCCCAGCCAATCCAGAACATATGATCACCCTATAATTGAGGGGACTACATGGGAAAAGGTGATGAAATACAAGTGATAGAAAAACAAGGATGAAACTGGAATGGCACCTGTGAGTTACTGAAGAGAATAAAAACTGAGGAGACAAATCAGTTCAATGACAAGACAGCATAATTAATGTGAAGATATCACCATAGTAAATACGTCTACAGTTTAATTAATTGGGAACAAACTAATTCAATTTGTTTCACCATAGAGTCAGAAAAGTATTAAATATTTTACTAACCAGAAAATCCATTAAAGGGGAATATTTACTATATTTTCTCTCATATAACATGCACGTTTTCCCAAAAAACAGCTAGTAGAAATTAGAGTGCACAATATAAACAAGAAATGCAGTAAGAGCAGTTTCTGTTGCTCAGGTGAAGCCAAATCTGCACAGATACACAAGGAACAGACTGGGGTCCCTAGCTGCTACTACTTACTGTAGCAGGCAAACTGAGTGTGCTAAGGCTCTTAGCAAGGGTAAAGGCCTTCCCGGAACTAAGCATTAAAATTGCACAGAGCACCTTACAAGGCACTGGAAGAAGTAAGTGCTGGAATTGGACTGCTAGGTGAGCAATGTATAACACTTTCCCTATAAATAAAGAAGATCACAAGTACAATGGGATTAATGTACCATGTGAGAAATGTGCGGCTTGGTGCCAGGGGATTGGACAATTAGGAAAAAGAACATGAAACTAATTTACACAAAGGAAGGGATGTGTGAATCTGGATCAAGAAAGACAGACAGCTGCTGTATCCTCCACTGGACTACAGAGGATCCAAATCATCACATACCCAACAGAAGACCTGAAGCACAGTTCCCCCGACAGTCACTGCTGAGACACCTACGGAGCCACTTGCCAGGTCATATTACAGGGAAGGAAACGTTAATATCAGCTAAAGTTTAACTAATAAAGTTCACTCAATACCATATAGGCCAAACTACTGTGTCAATCCTTTAGGGCCCTGGTAAAGAAATCCTAACAATTACATATTTACTGAAGGAAAAGTCATTTTTTCTTTCTTCTGTCTTTGAAAAACAAGGTGTGTATTATATCCTAGGGTGTATTGTATGCAAGGAAATATGTAAATATATATAAATACACAAGGCATAACTGAAAGCCATCTTAAATTTCAAACAAGAAACAGTAAACTTGAGCTATTATGTAACTTAGCTAGTAAAGAAGCAATTAAGTTATAGAATTAATTATAAAGCATTACTATTCAGAATAGTATTTCTACCAGAACTGGAATAAGTAATTATTTCAATATACAAAACAATGTTGCAGTAAAATATCATGTTGCTTAAAATAGCTTACTAAATATTGACTAAGTGACATCAAAGGATTACTTCACCTGTGAGCAACTTTTTGATATAACTTCTAAAAGTGAACATGCTTGCTAACTCGAATCAGATATTTTGTACCTGTTCACTCTTAAGTTACTGTTGTTCAAGACGTGTACAGAACATTCCAAACCATCTATACAAGTCTGATTTAGTGCCTAGTAAGTCTCAAAACAGATTTGCTCCTAACAGCCTATCTTTGTGTTAACAAAGGATCCAGAACGTGGTGAATTACTACAATATTAAATTATGTAAGTATATGTAAAAGGACTCATATCACAAAGGCCACGTCTATATTACAGGGGGCAAGCATGCATGTATGGTATAGGTGTATGCAAGCCTGTTTATATTATGGGGTGTACGCACACACGTGTGCGTGCATGTGCTTTAATTTGCATGTGTGTTTGAACTCAACTTAGGTCCATATACCTGCTACGTATGTTTTTGGAATATCCAGGCTAATATGTAAAAACATTCGTCAATTCCAGCTAATTAGTGGTTAATTGACTTGACCTTAAAAACTGACTTCTTTAGAGGCTCTTTCTCAGCTTATTCTACAGCCTGCATGCAGAATAATAACATGCACCCCAGGAAACCACTAATCCTTATTCACTTTTGGCATCTTTTTGGTAGTTTGAACCACTGAAGCTATATAGTTACAGATCTTACAGCTTTTGCATGTGACTTACCTACAATCACCTTTCTATTTAGATTTTTATACCATGACCATCACCTTAATACAGAGGTTCCGTACTAGCCTATTTGCACAAGAACATGCTACTCTGATGCCAGGAGTGTAGGAGGAAGTGTAGAAAGCATAAAGAGAGACATATCTGGCCACACCATGACCTCTTCAATCACCTGAAGCTTACAAAAGGAATCTTTCAATAAGTGAAATCCTGACATACGTAAGAGCAAGTAGAGGCAACATAAGGATACAGTTAGCAAGGAACACAAACAGTACAAAGCACTGTATGTGGTAGTAATGTTGGGGTGATGCATCCATGATGGTTCAGAAAAAATGTAAGGGGGCAAGGATTTTTGTGCATGATAGGTTTTATTGGACCAACAGTATGTTGGGAGAAATAAAGGCAAAATTTTGGGTACCACTTAACCCTTCCTCAGGTCTCTGCTCAGAACAGTTACTTGTGCATAAAGAGGTAAAATCATAAAGATGGAGAAATAAAATCAGGTACAAGTAGCAAGGGACAGAGCTAGCCTGCACAGACATGATGATGATGTAAAATTACTTGGCCAAATATCATCTACTGCCTGCTCTTAAAATAAAATTTTGTTTAAGGGATGAACTCCTTGAAAAAAAAAAATCAAAGTATCTCCTTTGGATTAGATTTGTGCTCCTCATTTTTTAATTTAAAAACCCCTATTCTCTTGCTCTTTCCTCCCAACTCTATACAGTTTCATTGCTTATGGACATCCCTAATCTCCCTCACCATTTTAGAACTGGCCTACATAGTTTGTGTTTTGGTAACAACAGTGGACAATATTCTCTATTCTCCTCACATATGTTCACCACGACAAATGTACTTTATTTCTTTCCCATATGAGTATTCCCTGTCTACCAAGGACAACAACAACAAAATCAAAATAAATATTTAAATATTAATTACAAAATCACAGTCAATATGTTCAAAATTCAGACACAGCAACACAAAACTTGGAGGAAAAGAGCAGACCAGAACCAAGTAGTGCAACTCTGAATGGCTCCACACTTGCCAACATGAAACACGTGCCTTGTGTAGAAGTTTTCCAACTTTTTAAGCAGTCACAATAGCACGTGTTTTTACAGAAAGATACAGTCACCAGATTCCAAATGATATCAACTACCTATGTGTATTTCAAAACAATTTTTAGCAAGAAGCAAAGTTTTTTGAGGGAGGTAATATCTTTTACTGGAAAAAGTGAATAGCTGGGAGACATGTTAAACAAGCTTTTGGGCACAAACGGCCCTTCCTATTGTGTGAGGAAGCTCTTCATTCCCACATATTTCCTAGATCAACTTGGCTAAAACATCACCTCAACTCTGCTATAATTTTTTAGCAAATCCTTCTAATTTCTAGTGAAACTTAACTCCACAAGATTTAAGTAAAACTTAAATTCACAACCCACAAGGGTTTTCTTTAATGCTCTGTATTGCAATGTATGTAAATGCGACTATGACCTAAAGTCTGCCTCTAACACAGGAACAAAACTAGCTTCACTGAGTTAAAAATGAATGTAGAATGTATAGTTTATATATCCAAAGGTATAATCACCAAGTGTTTTCAAAGTGTTTAAGATGGGTTTGTGTCATCTTAAGTTTGATTCAAAAGTTATTTTTTAAAATGGATAGTATGTTATGGCATAAAAGGCTAGATTCTCAGCTCTTTTAAAATATGTATCAAAATGAATGGAGCAATTCCATCTTACTCCTCCCCAGAACATTCAGCGCTGGACATTTCATGAACATGTCACTCAGGAGAGCATGAATACAAAAGTAACTCACATTTGGATCACTTTACTAAAATAGATTTTTTTCAGTGTTTTCATTTTATACTTGGAACATCACCTTCAAATTGTCCCCCTTAGTCATCAAAAACATTCTGTACATTCCATTGTACCAAAACGTAATCAGTAAAGTAGACACAGCCAACTATAAAACAACACCTTTCAAATAATTTTAAGAAGTGAGGTAATAAGTTGTGAATCGATGTGTTCTTTTCCAAACAATATATCAGGGAAAGAAAACACCACCATATTTGTAATAGAACTCTAAATGTTCTAGTTTAGCAGGGAGTAGCAAATGTGTACTAGAGGGAGACTGAGATTTGTCCTTGTAGCATGTAATCCTACTCATATTGTGCAATTCATTTCAGTACGGTCACAGCAACCTTAACTGTACTCCCACCAGATGGAAAATTCCACTTCAGCTGCACTGAAACTGTTGAAAAGCCTAATTAGAGTTCTTCCAACCAAATACAGCATTGTTAAGGCAACTGCCCATTTACTTGCAAAAATACCAAGTACTCTGTCCATTCCCTCAGATCAACAAATGAATGCTATTTTTTGTGTTGGAGATCTTTTAGAAGTTTAAAAATCAGCTACGTTTAGATTCATAGGGTGATTAACTTTAGTGTATTGTTGAATAAAATCCTTTAGTATTGCACTTGCTGTTCAATCCTGGCTCAAAATGATTATTCCACAATAACCTTTATCACCAACTGTACTCTTAAAAGCAAATCAGAAGTGGTTAGAAAAGAGAGAGTTCTGCTTTAGTTTATTTGCCCCCCATGGAAGGGGAAAACCAAAAAAGAAGAAAGGTGCTTTTGGAAACCACTACTGCAAACCACAGCTGAAGCACAGTCACAGGATATAATGTACTAATCATTGTTGCGTTCTCAGAACTGGTGTCTACATACACTTTTTAAAATTATTCTAGTTAAGACATTCACACAAGCATACAACCAAGAATGTAATGTACAGAAGTGATTCAATAAAAATATTTTGGGGGGGATTCTGATGATATTTTTTATCTGAAAGATTTTAGAAGTCTTCTCTATCCTTAGATTCATGTTCTAAAACTCTAAAGTATCTGCCAATCCCAAGAGAAAAAAAACTTGGAAAAAAAATTATTGCTCTCCATACCACTGCTACGGTAGCATCGCTGCAGTCCATATGAGTTAAACGAAGGGAAGTCTCTTGTAATACAGCTCTCTTAAATGTTTTTACCACATCCCTATGAAAGGGCTTGATAATGAAAATACATACATAACAGTTATTAAAGAGGTTTACAGTGCTGCAGCTTTACACTGCTGAAAGGCGTTTCTTGCTAAAAACGAGAATGAAAACTGAACACGAAAATCAGAATAGCTTAATCTGAAGAAACAGTAAAAAAAGATACAGGAAAAGCACTGGGCTTCATCCTACCACACTTCAATGGTCCAGCTCAAGGGTAGTCAATCTGCAGCATACAGACCAAAAATGGCACAGGCAGCATCTGTGTCTGGCACAAGGGAGAGGACAGACAAGCACAGTGGCAGATAGAGCAGGGAGCAGAAAAGAGAACAGCAGATTGGGCAGGCAGCAGACAGCAAAGAAGCAGATCTGGCAGGGAGCATAGGGCAGGGAGCACAAAAACAGAACAGGTGATTGGGTAGGGGAAGATGATTGGAATGGCACTCAGGAAGTATGTGGGGCTAATTTGTGGCATGGCTGCCAAAAATGTTGGTCCCTTATGGCCTAATCTATATTATAAAAGCCTAAGACTGTCTGTCTGTCTATCTATAACGCTTTATTCATGCTCTGACTGGCTGAAAGAAACAGCCAATATGAGTGCTCCAAGATGGGGGAGAGCCACCATGATTCTGAAGCCATGCAGAGGATCGGATAAGGGGACCTGCTCTCTGCAAGAGGCAGAACAGTGGCAGCATGGGGTGTTAGGTCGTGGCACTCCTCCCCAGCCCCCTCCCCCACCGTCATTCTTGATGGGTAATTGGCTAGTATATTGTACAAAGACAAAATAACAGACCATTGGATACATTTAATTGATAAAGATAATGCTAGATGGCTCCGAGAAAAATGTTCATGAAGTTCAAGCACAGCAGCAAATATTATGAGTACAGCTAAAATAGCTTATATTTTAAATACTGTTACTACAGTTTGCTTACAGAAACAGCAGATGGTACATTATCTAATTCCTACAAAAAACAAGGGACACTGTAAGATACACATACACTATACCTCTATGCCACTTCTGCTTTGAAAAATAAATTATAGACTATTATTTGCCATAAATAGAAGCTTAAGTAATAATCACAAGGTCTTGATAAAGAAACAAATATGCACTGGTTTAAATACTCTAAAAACAGAACTAATGATGAACTTTCTAGTCTTAATTGGTGGTATTTTGAACAGCAAAAATCTATCTTCCCATATCTGGAAGAGCATCTAAGTCTCTCCTCTTAGCTCCCAAACTATTCATGCTTATTCCCCCACCTCATTCTCTCCCTCTGCTATTCTACCCACCCAGAACTCATGACCTGGGAGCTAAAAAGCTGGGTTGAAAATCTTAATTTAATCCCCAGATAAAAACAAATTACCTTTTAGTGTTATTTTACCAAGACAAGACAGTGGGCCTGTCTACATGTGCAATTAATGCAACACAGTCCTACTGAGCAGTAGTAAGCCTTCCCCGAAGCACGTCTACATGTGCACTCTGTTGGGAACAAATCTGCTACAAACAGGAGTTGGTACAAGGCTGCTCTTACCCTGCTCTGGCCCCCTGCAGCAACCAGGGGGAGCCCCAGGTTCCCCCAGCATGCTAGCCAGGGGGTTGGCAGGGAACACAGGGGCTGGTCCTGATGCTCATGGGGCTCATGACAGCTGTCTCCTCATCCCATGCACATCGGGAGGGGTCTTGATGTGCACTAGGCCGGGAATCAACGGCTGCTGCATCTGATAGAGCTCTCTGGGTTCTGTGCATATCAGGATAGACAGCTGTCAGCGAATCTGGTGCCCAGCAGGGATTCTTTCCCAGCAGGGGGCTGGCCAGGAATTGTCCTGTTTGTGAGGCAGCTGTCAGCAAGCCCCTGGTGGGACAGAGATTCCCAAGTGGGACAGCTCCCAGCCAGGTCCTGCTGGGTGGGGAATTCCCACCCAGTTGGGGGCTGCTGCCACCTGCCCCACAAGAGGGATAGCTCCTGGCCAAACCCGTGTTGGGTGGGCAATCCCTGCACAGCGTGGGGGCTTGCTGGCAGCTTCTGGCAAGCCCCTGGCTGAGCAGGAACTCCTAAGTCCTAGCACTGCTGAGCTCCCAGCTCCTGTGGGGAGCTGGGAGCTGTACAGAGCCAGGATGGGTGGGCACGGAGTGACATCTTCCCAGCATTGATCAGCTTCTGGCTCCTTGGGGGAGATAAACAGCACCAGGACCCCCCATTCCGTGTAGCTAACTGGGAACAAAATTTGCTCCCAGTCAGCATCTACAAAAGCAGTATTGTGCAGTAGCTAATGCGCAGTCAATCTACTACATGGATTTACAAGAAGTAGAAAACCACACATTAACCTAATTTAGTGCGCAGTGGCTGCTGCAAAGGTTACCTGGCGATGCCTTACTGCATAGCAGATTAGCCTACTGCGCAGTAAGACATCTCATATAGACATGCCGACAGTGGATTAAAAGCAACATCACCATTAATGTGTATTTTAAATGGACTTCTAAGTTCACTCTGAACTAAGTTTTCTGCGGCAGCTAAACACTTCTCAAAGTTCAGCAACATACTATTTTGCCTTACTAGGATAAGGGTCTTGATCAGTTAAGACACACCAGGTGCATCTAGATGTGCAATTAGCACATAGCAATAAACTCTGGCATGATTCATGCTGGAGTTTATTTCTCCCAAGTGCAGCATTTACACAGACGCATAGAACCGCAGCACCTTGAGCCAGGGCTGAGCAGATCTGGCTGTCAGGAAGCCCAGTAGATCAGCCTGCTAGCTCAGGGCTGCTCTGCCCTAGTTCAACATGCCAGAGAGGCTGGTTGGGGCACAAGGGTGTTACCCTGTGGGGCTAGCCAGCAGGCAGCCCCCTGCAACCTTGTGCCCCAGCCAGCCCCAGTCACTGTCTACATGAGCACTTTGATGCACGTAACTACTCCACTGTAAGATAGTACTTGTCTGAGACGATACTAGCCTACAGTAGAGTTACTTTACTGTGCCCTAATATGCTTGATGCTTTACTGTGGAGCTAATTACTTAAGCTCCACAGTAAAGCACATGTGTAGATGCACCCACCACATACTTTAGTATGGTATCTCAGACTGCACACACAGATTGAAATAATCTGGGAGATTTCTCCCAAGTTTGTTCTTCTGGTAGAAAAAAATTATCCAGAGCTGTGTGTACAGACATTTAAATACTGAGATCCAGAAGAGTAGAGATCATCCAGTGCTTCCAGGTTGCTGGAGGACTATGTTCTCTTCTGGGAGAAGCCACAGCATATATAGGCATTGGCTGTCCCACAAGAAACTCTCCTGGAAATGATTTAATCCTGGTCGTTCCCAGGTTAGTTTTTCTCCTGGAGCAGCCATTTTTTCTCTGGGACTAAAATCCTACACATCTGCACATTCATGATTTTGTGTAGGAGAGCAAAGATTCTCCTAGGAGAAACTGAATGTCTGTATATGGCCTCAAACAGTGACTATATATCATCTTTAGATGTAAGTTTTTAAAAAACTCACATATACACACAATGTAGCTAACCACATACTTTCGTCATGCTGTAAAACAGAATTTTTTATGATCTTTGCATATAAAAGATGAATTAGTATGAGATAAAAAAGTTTAATGAAGTTAATGTTATGTTAATTATATGTTAAAATAAAAGAGGGTTTTCCCTCCAATATAAATAAAATTACACAGTATTTAATAAGCTGTTTATCAGGTGACTGAATGCTTCAAAGCACAAAATAAACTGAAGAACTAGTCTTGAAAGAGGATTCCTTTTACATGAAAAATCACCAGAAAACATATAAAAGCTTACAGAAACAGATACCTTACCTCATAATGAAAGGAACAAAAGGTGCCATACTGAGCGCTGAATAAGTGCCATCCATTGGAGATGGATACAGCTTACCCAGGATCAAAAGCAAAAGGAACAAACTTGGATGGAGCTTACATTCGCCAATTTCACTAAATTAAAAATTACAAGAGGTATCTGGTTAAAATTAATGTTCTTACAACGTATCTGCTTTGACATTTAATCCCTCATGGCATACCAGGAAATACTGCAAATAATATGCAGGTATACTACACCCTACTGCTACTATGCTATGCATAAAATAAAGCCTTTCAGCTTTTAAGTGTAAAGTCCTCCACAGATGAGAGAGGTTATTTTATTTCCAACACATACAGGAGACAGTGAATCAATTAAATCCATTTTTATACACATTTCCTTTTGGAAAATAAAATTCAGTTTGAGAGATAGCAAGACAATGATAAAATATTAGTCAAACTATTGACTGTATATTATTTTACATGTTTATTTTAAAAAATAATGTAAGAAACACTGCAGTTAATTGTGTAATCCAGAAAGTCCAATCAAAGTTGCATGCTAGGTTGGGACCAAAATTAGACACGTATTAGCCCTTCTTCAGATGGACAAGAAATGAGGGGGTGAACCGTGGGTTTTATTTTGGAACTGATTATATCATCCATGCTACATAGATTATTTTTCTCATGATAACACTCAGAGATCTCAAATCCAGATTTGGGCAAAATGAGATAGTCACTGCACAGATACAGGCCAAAATTTCCAAATACAGTAGCTTAAATTTGGTGCAACTCTATATTTAGGCTTCAACAGCATATGGTTCTCAAAACACTTACAGAGAGAAAGAGGTGGCAGTTTAAACCAGGGGTGTCAGACTTGCCTTATGCCTCAAGATAGATCTGGACCACAAGGTTCCTTGTAGGCTGGATTCAGCCTGAGGCACGGGGCGGTTCCAGCACAGTTCACATGCTGGCAGCTGCAGCCATGGCTCTACCTCCATTACCTGATGCAGGTAGGCCATGGCATGCACCAGGGCCAGAGGCAGAAGAGACAGGGCAAGCATGTGAGACAAGCAATTGTGGTTGTATATGCCCTCACTTGCCCTACTGCTATCAATCATCAATGGTCACTAGGGCCCAAAACCTCTGTAGTCTGCAAAAGGGCCACTCCCTCCTGACCAGTTCTACCTTCCAAATAGGACCAGAGGAAGCCTTAACTGAGACTCTGTGGGTCAAACTTCAAGGAGGGCAGGGGGAGAGGGATCTGGTGGTAGGGGTTTACTACAGGCC
>NW_017728943.1:55781666-55783909 GCF_001723895.1 Crocodylus porosus | reverse complement strand
TCACATTTTATGTCCCACCACATGTAGCAGAACTTTAAGTGCAATCTTCTTACCTGTCCCCAGAGCTGGCTACAATTTCCAGTTGCTTGAGAAGGAAAGGATAAAGAGTTGGAAACCGAGAGAAAAATTCTCTGCCTGTCATTCTGCAAAAAAACAAAGGGTGGGGGGAAATCACAATTAGTATTCTACAGTAACCTGCCCATTTCAAAATACCAGCCACCTAAATAAAACCACAATCCTGTAATCAACACAATGCCAGGACAATTGCACAGCCACAGGAACTAGCTGAAGAAATGGGACTCATTTAAAAGATATAAATAAAGGTCGGGACTTGTATTTACAATAGGAACTGTCGGGTTCTCCGAGATTTTGAAAATCAGGCCGACACCACCAGATGCAGGTAACCCCCCAAACCAGCTAATTTTCCTATTTTTAAACATCAAGCTAAAATGAAGGCTGCTTTCCCTAGAGATGCTGTTGCTGCCCTGAAAGATCGCCTCCACACACAATGAATTCTTGCCAATGCAGCTCGCTGGACACACTACCTCAATTACTGCCTGTTACCCAAGCTGTATGTGGCAACAAAAGCAGATCCCTTCCCGTGGTGAATGAGAGTGGAGGTGGGATCCGGTCTGAGATCCTATCTAAGAAAGTTCTGTACACATGGTTGATCCAGGTGTGCCAAGCCCATGTCCTCATGATCTGTCCTGATATAACTTGGAAATGGTGCCTGGTGACAGCAGTGCCAAAGCAAACCTCCCTGGACTGAATGACTGTATATAAGCTGCCCTTTGCCAAAAGGACTGGCTACCTCCAGTGGAGACTGCTACATGGGGCCCCAGCTAGTAGCACCTTTGTCCATCACTTAGACCCACTGACACTGGAAGTAAGAATGCTTCCACTGTTTTTTTTTTTTAACTGCTCCCAGCTGCAGCCACTCTTTGCTTCCCTCAGCACTTTGGCATGCTGTACTTGGATTTGTCTGAAACCATTTACATTTTTTTGTCCTGTACTGGGTAGCCAAGTGGAACATGATTTGCCTAGCCAATTTCCTGTTGGACCAGGCCAAAACAGTGACCCTATAGAGAGTTGTAGAAAACAACTTCCAGGGAATGGCTCTGATAATGCCCTGTAATGCTTTCAGTTCCATGTCTGGGTATGCCTCTCTTCTGAGTTGGGCACATCACCATGCAACAGAACACAGATAGATTTGTGTCATGCTAGGACACCAATGGGGTGTTCTCAGTAAGGTGACAGATGGCCAGCAAGTTCAAAAAAGTGTGACCAGGTAAAGGGTGTGGCAGAAGACCACCTCTGTTTCTCCCCATAAACTCTGCTCTGTGACAATTTGGTTAGGATGGGCCAGCAGAGGATACACACCTTACACTATCTCTTTAGGTAACCTGAGCTGGAGACATTCCCGAGGGAGGGGGGAAACCTGCTCCCTCTGCCTGTGTGACTGGTATCACTTACCTGGGTGAGGGGCTTGGGCACCCTGGTGGGCTAGGGACTGCCAGTCTGCCCAGCAACTAGTGATGAATTTCAAATTGGTTGGCTGACAGCCAACAGGTGCTGGCCTTCATTGGACCAGGTAAATGAGGTCATACAGGTTATATAAGTTAAGGACTGCCCAGGAGGAGGGGGCAGCAACCAAAGACTCAGAGAGAGAAGAGCTGAACCATCTGAAACTTGCTCTCCCTCTCTCAAAACTCATGATCAAGGAACTGCCCGCCTCCAGAGGGAATCTCCACCTGTCTCTGGATGATACTTGTAAGTAAGCTACCTGAGATACAACTTGATATATAGCTTGCAGTAACTCAGATGCATGATCAAAGGCTGCCCAGCCATGGGTGTTTGCTCTATGGGATTTCTCTGATATTGCTCTACCCTGTACCCTATTCCAACCCTACCCTTTGTAACCAATAAAGTTCTCCTTTGTACCTAGTGTGCGAGACTTATTGGGAGTAGGTCTAGATTATGCCTTGGGGTCCCCTTACTTCGGCTGACTAAGGGAGACCATTACTTGTGCTTCTGACTGAGGGAAGCATCCCAAGTTCTTGAAGTGAATCGAGTACCCTCAGGGGTACTCAGTAGGCCTGTGTTTCCCAGGGTGCACAGAGCCAAAATCAAGCCCAGCCCTCAGTGGTGGCAGTGGAACCCCCAGGCTAGTGGGTGTGCTCCAGGAAGGGGGTCAGCCAGACATGAGATGCCCCCAGGGAGGCACTCAGAGCCTGGAAGGTGGT
>NW_017728943.1:55779602-55780801 GCF_001723895.1 Crocodylus porosus | reverse complement strand
AAAAAAAAAAGAGATACAGGAAGCTTTCTTTCTGTAGTCACATAAAAAGTGAGTCTCTAACCAAAGATAGACTTGGAACACCTGCCACAGAATTCTGTTTTAGGAAGTTAGATTTCACCCAAGAAAAGGGAAGAATTTCAAATCTTTATGGTTGAAGAAAGCCTTCTAAATCTGAACAAGTATAAATTGATGAAGTAATAATGACAATTTAGAATACCAAACTTGTTAGATATTTCACTGATCCATCTAGCAGAAACATCCAACTTATTGCTTATCCCACAATCCCAAAAGGCATTTAAACACGTGGGAAGGGCTGGGGCAGCACTTTAATTACAGTGGCTCCGAGAGTTGGAGCTGTTAAAATTTCCAGCTTCCCTGGTCCCAACAACTTGGGAGCAGCATGTATAATATCTCTACAAATATCTCAAACTAAATAGCATAATGGGGCATTTATACATATGCTTTGGGAGTGTGTACTTGAATGAAAGTGCCTGGAGTGGGTGCGGGGCTCTGAGAGTCGCTCTAATTAGAGCACCAGAGCCTCTTGTGTATCAGCTCCCTGCCTGAAAAATAGCAGTGGAGGCACTTTAACTAAAGCGCATCAAGCAAGCTTTAAATAAGGCGCTCCTGTCACCATAATTCAGCGCAGGGATGCTGATACGTGAGACACTGGAGTCTTGTAGAGCACAGTAATTACCACACTCCAGCAGACATAATTATCAGGTCTGCTCTGATGTGCTGTAATTACAGTGCATTCCCAGAGCAACCTCATTGCACACGTATAGATGCCCATGGATACCTTACTGGTTGCAGAATTCTTTTTAACCCAATAAAACCTAAACTTTTAAGCCATCATGTAGATGCAGCTGAATTTCTAGACCATCATGCTACAGAATTCAGCAGTTACCTGATATATTTGCAGGCATTATCAGTGGATGTTCACTGAAAAGCGGATCTCATGTAACATATAACCCTCCTCTCACGGGAAAAATGGTTAGAAGAACAATTGTATGCTTTGGGACTTTAAAACAAAATAGAAGTCCAATTCAGCCCAAATGCACAAAAATACAAAATATACAAAGCAGCAATTCATATAATCTAAAAAAATCTAAGTACTGTAATGCTATAAAAAACACACACAAATGAAAACATTACAAAACAAAAAATCTAATGCATCAGTCAATTTAAATTTTAAAATT
>NW_017728943.1:55773105-55779187 GCF_001723895.1 Crocodylus porosus | reverse complement strand
TTGCATGTGGCCAACCTAAATTTATTACATGATTCACCAATTAATTGTACAATATAGGTAACATGTAGTAGGGGCCACAGGGATACTCCCAAAATCAGTTCTTGGAGTCTCATCTATATTAATGCAGAGGCTCTACAAAAACCTTTATTCTGCACTGCATTTTCATTTTAATACATCCAATTCAGGCAGCAGGTAAAATCAGTCAAGCACATACATGACAAGTACCATTTAAAAACAAAAAAAACAAAAAAACCCCACCTTCCAAGTGAGCATGACTTTTCCAAGAGAGGGTTGCATAGTTACTGTTATTAAGAGTTAAATCCCAAACTGTCCAATGGGAACCACCTTCAAAAACAATATCAACATTTTCAGCTCTATTAAAACAGCAATCCTGTGTAAAATAAGTGTCATCTCTAGTTTTTTGATGACTGCTTAAAAATGCGTAAATATATTTGATTAGGATGAAATATCATAACTGACAGCTACAGTAACATAAGCTTTTAATGCCATGACTTGTTTAGCACAGGTAAGATTTATACATCCATAAAAGAGCCTGCAAATGAATCCAAGGGCAGAAGTTTTAAAAATATTTCAAAGAACTGGATGATTTTTAGTGAATTGGAAGCATAAATATTCAAGGGGGGGGAGGAGGTTGTTTTGTGTAAGAACATAAGGAGGTGTTTTTGAATTCCCAAGACGTAGTACTACAACCAGCATTATCAAGACTACACTTCTTGTTTTAGAAACCCAAATACAATTTCCCAGTTTATAAACTGGTTTGAGTATTTACAGTAACTATTTATGTCAAGGGAGCTGATTAACACCTCTGAAAAACCATTCAAACAACTAGTTAATTTAAGGGTTGGCTCCTGTTGCAAAAGGCCTACTTAAAAAAATAAACTGATGAATAAAATATTAAAATTAGGCATTCAGTTCTTAGAACATTAGGCTTAAAAAGCATTTAGTACACATAGATTTTATGCAGTTTATAGAGAGCCAGAGGTGGAACCCCCTCCTCCCCCAAGAGACCTGGAATTGAAACGGGGAAATCACATAATTTATGGTTACTGACCCAGAGATTATTTTGAAGTAAGGAATCTAATCTAAACCTGACGGGTACTTGTTTGTTATGTGTAGAAGATGTGCCTTGAAAGTACTTGGACAGAGTACTTATTGTTGCCTCTGAGCAGACTAGTCTGTTAGGCAGTGGTTCAAAACCAGGGAGCCACAGGTGACACACAACATTAGTGAGGTATGCGAATATTACTCACAAACTAAGTCCAGAAATTACAATTAGGAAGTCAAAGTGTCAAAACAGTTCTGACCTGTTGTGCTCTTTCCGAGTTCTTTGCAACAGATGAACTGCTCTATTGTCATATTTACTTGAATCCAAGACAAGGTTTCCCTTCTCATTTAACATGGGGAGAAACAAGTCTTGCCTTGGATTTGCGTATCAGTGCCGAACCTGCCCCAGGCCAGGACTGGCACAGCCATCACTGCTGCCTGGCATTAACAGCAAAGCAGCGACTAGGGCTGGGGATCGGGCAGGGGATGGGGAAGCAGAGCATCTCAGGGATTGGGCTGGGGATGGGACAGAAGCAGGGGGCTGGGGTGGATGACAGCGTGGATCAAGGATCAAGTGGGAGGGCAGGCAGTATCAACACAAGAACAGGGGGCAAGTGGAAGGGGAGCAAGGTATGGAGGGCCAAGTTGCCTGCCCCCCTCCCTGTGGTTGGGTATAGTTTAAAATGACTAATAATTAGAGTCTATTATAATTTTCCATTTATAGAATTTAATTACTGGGGGGTCATCTCAAATTCAAAGTCATGTTGGATTTGAATAAATACAGTATTTTTCTATAGTGAAACAAATGAGTGAAATCAAAGAGCTGGCATTTTCCAAGGGGTCCCTTGACTCTAAAACAGTTGAGGACCACTGCACTATAGGAAAACTTTGGCCACTTCCTGTTCATAGACTAGATGGCCTAGCAACATTATTGGAGACAGGATGAAATAAGAATGTTCTGTAACGAGCAAACTGTGGAAACTTCAAGGGGGAAAAAAAAAAGAGGCCAAAAACAGAGTGGTGGAATAAACAGAAAGTAAAATAAGTAGATAAATTGTTGTGGAGAATAGATATTTTTGCCTGGTTGATTTTTAATCAGTGGTGGTATCAGGGACATCCACAAATAAATGTTCTGTCAGGTATCTCAAGAACACAAAGAAGTTTTTTTTTGACCTAGTTAATAGTACGGTATTTGACTCCCTCTTTGCACAAAACAGTGGAAAGGTGAAGATTTTAAAAGTGCACATGGCATTCATTCACATGATTTTCATTCAGTTTAATGCACGAAATGCCCACGTATTTATAAAATAGCAGTTGAGATTTTCATATTTCAGCCAATACTAAAGATCTGGATCACCTATTTCAGTGACAAATAAAACATCCCCTCTCCCCAGCCCACACACATTGTCTCAGACTCAAAAAGAACTACATCATGCCTGAAAAAAAAGCAAGTATTCTGCAAAGTTACTTACATACTAACACACTGATGAAGGTTAAATGTTCATCCTAGACTGAAATAATATTAAGCTACCAAAGCAGTTCTTCAAGAACCAATTTGATTTACTTTAAAAAGGAGCTGTATACAGAGAATGGATCCAGAGACTAAATAAAGAGGACAAATTGTAAAGATGACTAATTGATGACGGAAACAGTTACTGATGATAAGCTCAGATGCAGATCTTGCCACTAGGAGACCACTTTTAATTAACTGCAATTAAACTAACATTTCACAGGTCACAGGATTTTATAGCTACACACCAAAACCACTGTTAATAAAATAACTAACTGGAAAGAGTGCAAAGGCACTGTTATCCAATGCCCAGCTTAAATTGTTTATTACTGACTTGACCGCTATTATTTTAGCTTCTCTTTTTTTTTTCCTATACGGAAACAGAATATTTGAAAAGCCTGATATTTCAAACAGAATTAGCAAGCTCTAAACAACGTGGCTTGATGCTGAGTTATTTATATTTCATAAAATAAGGGTCACTTCATTGAAAGCAGAGGAGTGAAACAGTGAACAACAGATGAGCAATTTGTTTTCTACTGCTACACTCATGAAGAATATCTAGCACCTTCTTAACCAGAGACACTAATCTTGAATCAGAGCCTCTTGCTTCTAATCTGGTCATATATCATCATGCATATACTTCAGTAAACAAACAAGACAATTTCTGCCCCAAAGGTCTTATAGTAGCCACATGTTAGATGGTTGTGTAGAGAACACTTTCTTTAGAATAGTTTTTTAATAAATGCAGCACGCTTCAGGAGTAAGATTGACCATGAGACTTTTAGAGGAAAGGGAGTATTATGTTCGAGGGATTGAAATCAAGAAGGATGGTTTTCCCAATTCTATTTTCTTTGCCCCAAAATAAAAATACAGTACTTCAAAATATTCTCCATTGGAATGAAGGGAAAGATTCTTCAAATCCAAGTCAAATTCCATCTGCCACTCAAGTAACAATTCCATCCACTCTCTTCAACACTTTTCCTTTTTCCAGTGTTTCTGTTCATATGGACATGCTCCACAATTAATAAACAGAAGGAACAGTATTAGGACACTATCTAGAAAACATTTTTTATGAAATATAGGGAGTTTTTGTGATGTGGCAAAACGCAAGAATATGGAAATGTGCATGCTGTGTTTGAAACAACATAATAATCTAGTATGGAATCTGATTTCTTTAAATATTAAGATGGTCTAACAGTAAATTGTAGGGATGCTACCTGTAAATTGTGACTTAATTCCTTCATTGTGGTACTGCAAATAAAGTTAATAACTGAAGACAGATGAAAATCATAAGCTCTCAAAAAGAATTTACAGAAGAGTGTATTTTAAGTGGCAGCAATACAGCAATGTGCTGTATAAAATTTCTTAAGAAAAATAAAAGTAAAAAAAGGAACAGAAAAAGCAGCTTATCAATTCCAGAAAAGGCTCAGCTAAGAGTTTTTACAGAACTTTTACTGTACTTTTGATTATTCACAGAGGTGCTTGTATAGCTTTACTGTTTTTCTTAGTGGAACATAAGCAGGCTTGCAGCAATATAAAGTCCACATTCTGACTATATTCTGTTCCCTTTTCCTGAGCTGATGAAAATGTTCAACACCAGCATACTTTCTTAAACAGAATGTGTATGTTTTAACTGATTTTAAAGTGTATCTAGTTTATAACTTCACTCCAATTTCTACTAAATTTTGACCATGCCCCTTAAGTCAAGTGTTTCCCCTCCATTTTCTTATTCATCCTACTACTTCCATGAATTCCTCCTGGTCAATATGACATCTCCAGAATCATTCTTCCAGGTATTATTTATCAGTTCTGATTAAGAGATATTCTGTTGTCTTATGTGTAGGTTGAAATCAATGTTTATACATTTCGTTGTCTTACTGTATTACTGTATTTGGTGCAATGTAAACCATTTATCAGCTTTAAAAAAAATCTTGGACACAGTGGTGGTCTTTGCTTAGTGCTAAGAACACACAGTGGGAATACAACTTTAAAAAACTGCAATGACATTTTGTGCGTATGTAGCATTTTACAATGACATATGTCACGGTTATCTGTTTCTCTCACGTCTCTTATTTCATATTTTTCAGAAGAATTAAAGGACTCCATAACCTTGTATCCTACCTTTACAAAACACATTTGTGAATCATCTGCTTATATTGTGACAGCCTAGAGAAGAGAAAAAAAAAACTATAGCAGGCAAGGTTTAAGTAAGACAGTTGACCTTCTGGAACTATTCAAGTTCCCTGTAATATACACTCTTACAATAAGTATCAATAAACTGCCAGAACCTCACAAAACCAAAACTAAGATTAAGATAAAGGTTAGAACAAAGTATAAAATAGGAAAAGCATAAAGGGAAGAAGCAAAAATAAAGTAGTAACACTTATAAAGGCTCCTTAAATTGCATCCAAGAATTATACATATTCTTACTGTGCCAACAATTATACTGAAATTACTTAACCCAAAAAATTACCTATCACATCCCATATAAAGTTACAACATAGAGACTAGGAATCAAACCCAGCCCTGGCATAAGCAGGCACAAGTCCAACTGAATTTTAAGCCAGGCCCGAATTTGATGCTGATACTTGCAGTAGCCAAAGCTAATGATTAATTATTTATATGTAGCTTACATTTAATGTGTTTGCCTCTTCTGTCTTCAGTAAATTATGAAAAGAATACATAAGAATCAGTATTCCAACACTTTCCTTATTGCTTGTAATTACAATGGTTAAATGATTAATTGGTATGTCAACCCCCAGCAGGAACCAGAATGCAGCACGGCAGGTGAGAGGGAGGAGCAGTGAGGAGGAGGGGAAGGGGAAGAGGGGACTAGTACCTAAGAGTTAGGCTCCATGGACTCCAGAGCAGCTGCTTGCAGCCTATCCGCTGCCTGCCGTGAGCAGCCTGGGCTCCATGGCAGGTCGCAGGGGCCTGCCCAACACCCAGGCTACTTGTGACAGGCAGCAGGGAGGCTGCAAGTGGCTGTACCAGGATCTGTGAAGCTTAGCTATAGATACAAATCCCACCCCCAGCTTCCCTCCCCTTGCTCCTCCCTTACTCCTACCTGCCTTCCAGTTCCTGCCAGTACGGGTTCCCCTTCCCTACTTCCTTCCAGGCTGTACCCCTCCCCCTTTAGCTGCACACTAAATGATAACTGGCAAGCTATAACTGGCTTCCTAGTTAAATGATTCACTTTTTAAGTGTTCGCATTCCTAGTATACAAATATTTAGAACCAATTTTGGAGGACAAATAAAGTAATGAAGAGCAGTGGAATAAAATGTAAACTGAGTATACCAACCAATGATAAATCACATCTGACTAACTTGATCCATTTCTTAGATAACGGATTTTCTGGATTTCATCTATATGGATTTCAGTAAGATATTTACTACCCAACTATATGGGAAACTACTAATTAAAATGGAGAGTTGAGGAAATCAGTAGAAAACCTGTAAGGAGCAGAAGGCTAAAAAGGCAATGGCTACAAACTCAGCTACACAGGA
>NW_017728943.1:55762315-55772870 GCF_001723895.1 Crocodylus porosus | reverse complement strand
ATTGGATGCTTATCTTGCTGGGATCCTATGACCCCAGCTGACTTCCTGCCCTTTGGGCAGGGGGCTGGACTCGATGATCTCCCAAGGCCCCTTCCAGCCCTGATGTCTATGAAATCTAAATCTATACTAATGGAATTCCTCAGGGTTTGGTCTGAGAACACTCTTAGAATTCTAGGGCTGGAAGGGACTTCAGGAGTCATGTAGTCCAACCCTTACTTACTGAATTCTTTCACTAAGTGATGTTGGTATGACAAAATTAGGATTGTGCTACCAGAATTTCTAACACCACCAAGTTAGGAAGTTTAATGAAAACAGAGAGGAATCAGAATATCAGACAGGAATAAACAGATGGCTTTGAGGACTGCAGTAATAGAAATGGGATAAAGTAAAACAGAGTAAAGTGCAAAGTCACATACCAAGGGACTAAGCCACGATTTTCTGCTTTAAGCTCAGAGCTTACCACCTGAAAATGACAGCAGATGAGAAAAATCTAGATGAATCCGTAGACTGCAAGAGGACAGTGTGATGCAAGTATGATCTTATAATTCATCAGTTGGGCTTTCAGACTCCATTTCCACAGAGGAGCAGAAAACAGAATCTGTATCTAGGAAATGCACCAAAGAAGCTTTAGAACACATGGGACTAGTGAACATAAACCTAACACAAGAATCTGAGAGAGCAGTCAGACAGGAGGAGCCTCGCCAGATCTTGCAACTCTTGATAATACAGTTCTCTTCTTTTAGAAGTCACTCTCTGGAATCAGTTCTTTCCATTTCGCAGGGTAGGGAACAATCAAATATTAAATACTTTGTTTATTAATATATTAAAGCTTTTCCTTTTAAAACTAGGCTACACCGTGCTGCCCGTGCACTCGGCAACCTGCCACTGGGGGACCCCCGCAGTCGTGCCCCACTGGTGCCCCTCCAGATTTCGGAGGCACCAGTCACCCATGAATCAAGCTGCATGAAAGCTAACACTGCAGTATAAAATCCACCATACTAAAAAAGCCAAGTTTCAAAAGGATCCTGCCCTCTTAAAACAAGAGTGATTCTCTCTCTCCCCTCCTCTCCCCTTACCATATAACTTCTTGAAATTTGCTTGCTGGGTTTTAGAACTTTAGAGGTAATGTGGTCTTAGTATCAGTATGAAGCAATCTTTTTGGCACTTCAAAATGCCAATCAGATGTCAGAAAAGATGTGTCATTTCTAGCTAATGCAGAGAAAAGCACATATTTGCATACCCACTGCCAGTTAGCAATCACTTGGCTGGCAGACTGGGAAACATCAGTACTCCAAGTCTTACAGATTTAAGTGGATAGTGATGGACATTTGGGCAGTCCACTGTAAAGATCTTGTTAGGAACCAAGTTTATATATTTTAGTAGTTTCACCTGAATAATTTTGCACTTAAAATAGTAGTATACATTTGTTAGGCTTAGGTATTTTGGTTTCTTTAATAATGTCTCTAGGGCACTCATGATCTTAGGTTTCAAGGTTGAAAAATATCACATTCATAAAGAGAATTTTAGTACACTAGCATCATGACTATAAACCTAGCCCTTCTGGAGGAAAAAAAGGGAAAGAACCACATTGTGTAAATTCTTGTTACTAATTAAAGAAAAATTGCAATGTAGCAGGTAATTAAAAGCCCTGGGCCAAAGTTGTAAAAGGATCCTCTTGTCTTTGTTATTCACAGAGTTATTACACTACATAATTTAATTATAATACATTTCTTCAGTGAGAACAATGGGTACTAGCCTTTCTACTACATCATAATGTTGTAAGATAGGAAATTTTTGAAGGGGAATGGAAGAATCATTATGCATAAGTGGAATTTACAGTTTTTGTAAATGTAACTTTTGTTTTTTAAGGAATTATAAAACATACTTAAATTCCAGAACAGTAAGCAAAATAGCCTGAGTTCGCTGACTTGAGAAAACATTCTTTTATACTGCATAGTTCTAAAATAAATACTTAAAAGAAACAGAGAACAAGCCATTATATCTTGGTTTTCATTTTCCTTCTGATAGAAGTGCTAGAATAAACATTCTTACTAGCTTATGTTGCCCATGTTTTTATGAAGTTAATAACTGAACTGTCAATCAAGGCCTATATAAATACAGTAGTTGAATACTTTCTGCGTTAGAAACACTTTTATTTACAAGAGTGGCTAGCCAAGATTTCCAAAGGACAGCATGGTCTGTTTTTGCTTTGATCTGTTTTATGTAAAAGTTTCTTTATACCTTTTGGTTTGCTATTTACGATACCTTTATGTAATTAGGTGTGGAAAAAGCAATTCTGCAAAGCAAAATGCTTAAGGAGAACAGTCACAGAGGATAAATCTGCAATGAATTGTTAACCAAAATACCCCAAAATATTTATAATACTCCCTTTGAAGACCACTCTTTTCGATACAAAAAATAGAAATGTAAATTGTTTGCTAGAATAAAGTACAGGGCAACTACTTCAATTCAGGCTCACAGCTAGTAACCTGGTCTCAGTACTGACATACATATCTATTACTATATTTGTATAAATAAAAAAAATTATAAGAATCTTTTTTGATTATTTACTATAAACTGTTTATCATTTAATCCCCTGTTGGAAAATTTACCACTACATAGATCTTTCAATTGATCTAATCTCTCTAAAAGTACTTACTTTTGCACTGAAACAGAAACGCTTTTCACTGTTCAAGATGAACTTCACTGAAGGGGTTTTATACCCAATGGGCGTGTCTACATGTTGCTGTACAGCGCCATTGCTACAGCACTGTCATTTAGTACTTCTAAAACTACTAAAGCATGGTCCAGTACAGGCAGTTACTGCAACGTGTACACAACGTATAATTAGATTTCATCACTATGTCGCCGTACCAGCGTGCTATACCAGGGGAATGCGCCACTATGGTGGCATAGCTGCTGATCACGTGTAGACCCACATGATCACTGTGTCACCATAGCATACCACACGGCAAAGCAGCACATTGCTACATAGCCACAGGGTGATATGTAGATGCACCCATGTATATCAAAACAAAAAGTCAAATAACTTGGTCAGAACTGAGAAAAATGGAAGCATTTCAACACTAGAAATTTAAAGGAAAACATTTTGGAGAGATTTACATACTTTTTTCCACTAAAGGAATTTTCAGGCATGTTAGTAAGAATAATAATTAGTTGTCTTTTTCTAATCTAAAACAAATCTTTATCAATCTTACGGTAATGCATATACAAATATATATGTACATGTGCATACACTACCTTTTATGTGAGATATTTTACTTAAATAATACTGATTCAGGACAGCATCTGGGCGTGTGCTCAAATCTATCCCTATTCAAAAAAGCATCTAAATATATGCCAAATTTTTATCACATGTTTAATAGTGCATTGTCTTGATGAGATTAAACATATATATTAAAGCAATGCTGGGTACCTAGAGTATTTTGGTACATTTAAAATAGAAGAGCACATTCTTTTAAGTGTTAAATTCATAATTGAGGTTGGTTATAAAATCTAAAAAGATATTATATACCAAAAAAGTACTACATTAAAAAGATTAAAGGTTGAAAGGCAAGCATTCAAAAATTTAGAATTTTTTTTTTTAGATGCCTGAATTTATATTTCTCATGCCATTAATGTTGCTGGTATGTATATGCATTCTGATACAGTTTTTAATTATTTGGTCACATATATTGTTTTTTTCCCCACAAAAACCATGCCTCAGCATACAGGATAGATGTTTATTACCAGCCAGACAAAATATTAACATGTCAAATGAAATAGTCAACTTGAGAAATTAAAGTATGCATAGAATTCTCTCAAAAATGGAATTATTAAAAAAAAAAACCCTTTAAAAAGGGACTGTACTATAGTGTGTTATTCCTTGGAATATTGTGTTCAATTCTGCTAATTATATCCCCAAAAGAATATATAAGATACAGAGCTGGTATAATGATGGGTGACCAAAGTAATCAGATAAAGAAAAACTTCCACATAAAGAACAAGAGAAAATATTGCTCCTCAAGGAAGTAAGGGAAATGCCAGGAGCATACAAAACAAAAGAAGGCACAGAAATATCTGATATACTTTGTCTATTTATCTTCACACACTACAACAGGGAGACATTCAATTAAGTTGAAAGGTAACAATTTTAACAATGATAAAAAGATGCAAGGACATTTTTAGGCAATGCTTATGGAATTACTTTCCACAAGATAGAAGGCAAGAGTTTACAACATTATTTTTTTACATCTGGGCATTAACACAGACAATAAGAACATCCAATAGTTTGACACAGAGATACTTATGTAACAAATTCTGAAATATCTGGAATTAACACTTTTGGGGACAGGATACTAGTCTAGATAGATGAATATGATATGACTAATAACTATGCATTCCTAATTCATTCACAACCTATAAAAACCCTTCCCTGCAAAATACCAGTAGTAATAAAGTTGATTATTACCAACTGAGGAACACAACCGTTAGTGAGGTGTAAATTCTCAATGCAAGAAAACTTTAACAGAGAATACACACTACACTTTTCTGTAATATGAATTCTTTTATAATAAGAAATAAGACATTTCCTAGAGAGTTTTTCCATTTTACTTAATTTTTTATCACCGGTATAAAATATGGAAATTGGTCATATGGGAGTTCATTACATCCAGCATTTCATTTTGCATCTTTTTGCACAAAATTTTCAGAAAATTTATGTTAATGCACAAACAGTACTTGTTACTCTTATTACTCAAAATACATTTCATTTTCTAAAGACTGAAGCCCTCATTTTCAAATAAGCATTATATTACTGGACTTATAATCAGTAAAAGTTGTAACTTAACTTTGTCTCCTGCAAACTCTGCATAAACTTTTCAATATTTTCTTGAGACAGTACTGAGATTAATCTCTTGAAGAGAAAAATAGAGAACAAATGCGTCCCGTTTCCTATCAATAGGAGACAGAGGATAACTGGACTGTCCTCTATGATGACCACCCTACATAGGGCTGAGTTATACCCCCTCCTCTCCACTGCTGGGTGAGGCTGAAGCCAGAATTCCCCTTGCCCCTGACTGGCCAGATAGGGCCGTGTCGTGCACATGCCGGACTGGAACCACCAGCCAGATCCAGCCTGCAGATTGCCTGGACCTGCCCTTCTGGCCAAAAACATTGAGCACCACTAATCTAGAAAGTTTTGATTCAGGGACTGTACCCATAACTCCCATGCTCCTAGGCTAAAGGTAGGGCAGGGTGGCATCTTAGACCAACTGACTCAGTGAAGCATGAGATATCATAGGCAACAACTATCTTTGTCAGACTGGCAAAATGAAAAGCTTTTTTTTTTTTTTTAATAGAAGTGCTATCCTGCCCTACCTTTGCCTGACTTCATAACAACACGGCCAACCACTTCTCTTCACCCATCTTAGATATTTATATATGGCTTATTACCATGGCATCTAAGCATGTTTTTAATTGTATTAATCCCATTACACATACTCCGATGTGTAACGGAATCTGAAGTGCTCTTATGGAATCTGAAGCACAGAGGTTAAGACCAGAGCCTCATCAAGGTATTTAGGTGCTTAAATTGTTTTTAAGGATATAGGTCCAAACAACTAAAGTCATGCAGGAAATCCAAAACTGAAACCA
Organism: Crocodylus porosus; assembly: GCF_001723895.1. Classification (NCBI taxonomy): domain Eukaryota; kingdom Metazoa; phylum Chordata; order Crocodylia; family Crocodylidae; genus Crocodylus; species Crocodylus porosus. Next base: position 55,767,215 of record NW_017728943.1, on the reverse strand, counting down.
CATCTCCTGGTTTCCAGACTCTTAACCACTACAAACATCCATCCTTTCAATATAACTGGGGGACAGACAAGAGAGGCCCAACAAGATTGCTCCCTTAGAGAAAAAGGGTTTCATTTGCTGAGGAGACACAATAACTGTAAGAGTAGGACCAAGTAAGAGTAAGAAAAGGAAGCCAGCACACTAACAGCAGAAGGAGCACTCCAGAGTTTAGGTCTAATACTGCTGAAGTGCTGTCAAAACTACCTTTCGTTTTTACTGGGAAATTTGAGTTTCATTTCTCAGTGAAAAGTAATTGCCCTGGGATTCAGAGTCACCAAGAACATGTAGCAAAGGCCAATATCTTGGAGGAATTTAAACAACAACACAGTGGGCTTGAACTGGATTCATTTTCAAAAGGGAGGAAGCACAGTATTGGGTGACATGATCAAAGCAACCAGACCATTAGATAGACTACAAAACACTGCATGAGTTGCAGCCTTTCACCTCACATGACTTTATTCCTGAGCTATAATACACTGTAAAAAAAGTCTAGAAGTCACAGACACAACAGCTCAGATCACCGGCTTCCAGGCAATCCCAATCGGAAGTGGATTTTTTTTGCCCCCACTTCTATTTGGGCATCTAGCAGCAGTGAAAAGTATCAACTGAATCTGAGGGTAGGTAGACTGGAGCTGGAGAGAGGAGCTCCATTCTTCCCATCCACACTCAGTGAGAATGTCTAATCAGGAACACTGAAGAATGACCAAACATTGATGATGTAATATGAGGTTTTGCAAAGAGTGAAACTAAATGCCTTAATCTGATATACAGGTTTCCCTTGCTTTATGCTGTTCATAAAAACAGTGCATAACTCAAATTCGCATAAGGGAACCCACTTTACAATGTAACAAATAGAGAAACATTCCAAGACCTTGACTGTACTGACCCCCAGACCCATTTCTACCACTTTAAGACAATTTTCATACTCACCAACACACAAGCACAGGGTGGTGGTGAATGTTTAGTTGGTGTGAAGAGAAGGTGGTGAAGGCTTCACTGATGGACCAGGGACAGGGATAGCAGATAAGCTTGTGGGATGCTTAGAAGCCATACATGGGGATAGCAACTACAGAAACACGTGTCACAGACAAGGAGCGAGGAGCACAGATCCACACAGGAGACTATATTTTGGTGTGTGTCACTCCCACAATGCACTGCAGAAAGCAGTCGACTGGGCTTCCACAACACCAATCACCTAAGAGTGAATTTACCTTGCTTATAACGAATTTTTGATATAAAAAGGGTCATCGCATAAAAGTGAATTTGCACATAAAGAATCCGCACAAAGTGAGGGAAACCTGTATAAATTACTGTCCTCAAAAAAGGTGTAAACCTGTCAGCTATGAAATATACTATGTGTAGTGTAAGCATTTGAGAGGTACTCGACATACTATAACATCAAGATTTTAAATTAAAAATACCTCATTCAAAATAAGAAGAGAAGTTACACTAGGAAACAGCCAGGGGTTTGGATTAAAGTATGTCCCAAGACAGCTATAACTAATGTGACTGGAATCTACAATCACTAACAGATGGTGCATGCCAACATTGATTTTGATACTGATGCAGTGGGACTGTTCACAGAAGTAAAACATTCCTGAAGAGTCTCTTTCAACCTATTTCATCAAAAAAAAAATCTTGTGTTCTTTCAACAGATATCTTCCCCCTTCCCAACATTTTTTCCTTGAAGAAACATATTTATAATATTGCTGCTACAATAAATATTTCAAGGGCTGAATGCTAAATATAGTTACATTTGATTAATGAAAAGGGAACGTATTATTAAATTTAAATAGTTTCTCTCTAAATCTTGTCCCATTCCCCCCAGTGTATCACATGACAGCCTAAGGTTTTTTAAAACCTATGTACTTGTGCAAAATCTCAACGTCAAAGAGCATATAGAAGAGCTCAAGAAACACTTGCTTTCATATATTATATCAATTATATATTATATTATATTATTTCATAATGTGAATTTTATTCATTTTATTGGTCCGTGGGATAATTCTAACTTGTGAAGTGCTGAACACTGTCAAACTCTCAACAAAACCAAAGGGAATGCAGAGCATTCACTACCTTGCATGTAATCATTACATATGCAGAACAAGGGCTAAAATAAGTGTCAAACCTGAGTGGGGGAGACCAGAGCAGTAGTCCCTGGCACCATTTTTTGGTGGTTGTGAGGGAGAGGTGTATACAAGCAGTTATTGCTGCAGTGGCAGTTGATGTGCCACCACAATCAGTAAAACAGGAGCCAGCACTGCACGGGGTGCTCCACCTCTTGCTAGAACTAAAAAATTAGAGAGAATATAATGATCCTGATCTGGGGAACAGGTGGCTATACCCACCTTTGTATGCCTACATTTAAAAGAGCATCTCCAAAGTTTTACAGAGATTTGCAAGAAGTCCATATGGCAGTTAGATACCTTCCTATTAGGGCTATGCAAAATTTTGTTTTGGATTCAGACATTTTGATAGTCGAAACACCAAATCCAAAATGAAACAAAGAGGTCTGAAACATCTCCTAACTGAAACGGGTCATCCAACACATTTCAGAGCTGTTTTGGAGGCAGTCTTACAGAAATTGTGGGGGACATCTATAGCTGGTGGCCAGTGACAACAATCTGTCCATTAGGTCCCTACTATACCCAGGGGGCTTGGGAGCTGGGGAATCAAACCAGGGGCTGGGGAATGTTCAGGTCTGTGTACATTCCTCCAGTTCCTGGTTTGATTCCCCAGCTCCCAGATCGCTTCCCTCAGCTCCTCCCAGGAGGCGTGGGCCCCGGATGATGCAGGATGACAGCAGGCCCTCAGCTATTTTTCCAGCCAGCAGCAGCAACCTGCTAAAACCCCGCATGCAGATCTGGGAGTCATGCCCCCCAGGAAGAGCTGGGGGAATGATCAGAGAGCTGGGGAATTGAATCGTGAGTTCCGAACTCCCAAGCAGAAACGCAGCACCCTGCCGAGCTGCACTGCACCCACACCATGGTTTGGGTGTCAGGCGGGGGTGGGGACTGATTTTCACTGCCCCCCGCTGCACAAAGGGGCTCTGCTGCGGATGCCTAGAAGCCCCAACTGCCGCTGCCAGAGCCGGCGAGTGCAGGGCTTTTTTTTTTTTTTATCTCCAAAGCTCCGCACTCACTGGCTGCAGATGACAGCATGCTGCTGTTGCCAGCTGGGGCCAGTGACAGCACCTGAGCCTGCCTGGCGCAGCCTGCACCGAGTGCCAGGAAGAACCCAGGGCTGGTGTTGGCCCTAGCTGGCAGCCACAGCCTGCTGTCATCCCATGTGCAAATCCTGGGTCCCACACCCCCCGGGAGGGCTGCGGGGCTGTGCCAGACTCCTCCCGGGGAAGTGGGCCCCCAGATCTGTGTGCAGGATGACAGCAGACTGCTGCTGCCAGCGAGTGATACTGGCTTTACTTTGAACAGTTTGCAGTGAAGTGTCACAAAATTTCCTCCACCTATCTGCTTGAAATTTGGCAGCCTTCATAGCCACAGAAGGGGCTAACATCCCTGCAAGTTTCATCCAAATCAGACAAGAAATGACAAAGTTATGGCAGTTGTGATCCTCCATTAGCCTATGCTATGGCCAAAGCCCGTTGAAATTACGAAACAGCTCTGAAACAGTTTCAGCTGAAACAAAATGAGACAGTGATTCAAAACACCGAAACAAATCACTGTCCCTCTGAAACGCCAAATCTGAAACAATGAAACGCAGGCGTTTCACACAGCCCTACTTCGTATCACTGAAAGTCAGTATGTTCTAGATCAGGGTGCTCGACTCTGGCCCATGTGCCAGATCTGGCCCTCAATATTGTGCCATCTGGCCCACAGCCCTGCACACTAGATTGGGGACTCTGGGCTACATGGGGCCCAAACCGAGCATATGGGCCCCCAGAGCCCAATCCTAGCACACAGGATTGGGCAGGGGTCGTACAGGGCCTAAAGCCAGCATATGGGGGAGTGTAGGCCGCAGGGCCTGATTCCAAAGGCACCTGGACTGGGAGGCGGGTGGCACAAGGCCCTGGGATCTGATCCTGGCACGCAGGGCCTGATCCTGGTATGTGGGAGCTGTGTGTACCCCAGTCCTATCACAGACCATAGGAGCAGAGTGGGTCCTGATCTAAATATATGGAGGCTGTCTTGGGGCCCTAACAGGATTTGGAAACCCTAATCTATTGATTTTCCAAGTGCCTACTTGCAGTATGCTGACTAGAAGCAATGATCCTAAAATAAAACGTAAAGAACAAGAAATATCTAAAATGACCATGAAGCACAGCTTTCTTGTCTTTGTTTTAACTTTTCTTTTTCTTGTTGAACAAAACCCAGCATACATGTCAGGTCTTGGGCACACAGCATGATTTATAGTCACGTTTTCCTAATGGTTGTATTAATTCCATATCAAACTTACATGTGAAAATGTGACCATATTACCATATAAAATGGTTCTCAACCCCAGTATAGATGTTTCCTTAATTCTTATTAAGCTATTCAAGCTGTTCTACTCTGCATAAAGAAAACATACCAGGCTAGAGGGACACTGAAATGGCACAGTTGGGCTAGGGCCATTCCCTTGGGATCTGAGACCCAGGCTGAGGTCCCTGCTCTACCTGATTCTAAGCTCCCACATCCTAGTACGAAGTTATTTAAACAAATAATATGCTGACATAAAAATCAATGTACCAGTTTTGACCTGACCATTATTCACTCTACAAAAGCAGAAAACAGAAGAGTATTTAAAAAAAAATTAAAATAGTAGTTAGTATAGAGGTTTAATTACCATATGTACTCAGGGATAAGACAAGGGATTTCCACTCCATCTTACAGTCACATACAAGCCCTTCATATCAGATTCTCAT
>NW_017728943.1:55756239-55762215 GCF_001723895.1 Crocodylus porosus | reverse complement strand
TTTAATTTTGCCATTTTTCCTTCTTTGGCATTCAAGAACTTAACCAATACATGCAACAAAATTAAAACCTACAGAATTTCCTAAAGTTGATCCTGACCCCCTTTGCCTCAGTGCAGTGCAATAATTAATTATAAGCTAAAACATTATAAGTATGAAAACTCATAGAAGGATGTAATAATGTATTTAGTCTTAGGACTTGAGTAAACAATTATGGCAATAAAACACTTCAGTGGAGCTGCATTATACATGTCCTGTCCCTGAAAAAAGCCTACTTTTATTTAGGTTTCTAATGAACTATTACAATTTGAAAGCTTTAACAACATTAACCTTAAAATTAAGAGAAAATGGTATTGAGCTGAAAACAAGAATGTTGTACTGAAAAGTTTAAGGCTCCTGAAGGAGAGGAAAATTTCACTTTACACCCCACTGTCACTGTGTAACTGCAACTCTACAATGAATCCCAAAATAATGCATCAACAGTGACATCTAGTGGCTTTCATAACAGCAAAAATAATATAATAGTTGAACTAGTATTTTAGAGCAGTGATTCTCAATCTTTTTAGACTTGAGGCACCCATTGAAAAATGCCAGCTCTTGGTTTTCACTACTTTTTCTGATTACAAAAAAATAATACTGAAACTCTTCCGTTGCAAATAACTTGGAAAGACCACAACAGATCAAAGTGTTGCTAGTCCTACAGATTCTTATTTGAAATCTCTGGCTGCATCCACATGTGGTGTGGATGTTTGATTCCCCAGGGACAACTAGCAGTGGCGCACCTTGTGCCACTGCTAGCTGTCCCCGAGGAACACACATGCCGTGCATGTTCTGAAGCGCGGCAAGTTACCCTAGGTGGGGTAGTGGAGGCTGGCCCCAGCAGCCTTACCTGGGGTTCTGGGGGCCTCCCAGGGCTGCAGAAGCGGTGATTCTGCTGCACAGAGCCTGGCCAGCAGCCACAGTATGGGTCTGGCCAGCCCGACTCCAGTTTTGAGCAGCACGTGCTGCCCGTGCATGTGGTGCTCCTCTTTTTTCTGTGGGTTCTTTTAACCCCTGGATATTCAGGGGTCAAAAAAATGTTCTGTGCTGCTCCACTACAGCACAGTGAACAACTGAACACGCAGTATGTGGCGCCACAGACTCATCTGCAGTGCCACATACCAAACAGCTGTGCTTGTCTGGACACAGGCTCTGGGTCTATCATGCGAATCATGTTTACACACCTAGTAGTGCTAAAATTGAGTTGTACCCAGAAGCACCCTTGAAAGGATCTCAAAGTATCCCAGGATGCCACAAAACCCTGGTTAAGAATCACCGTTTGAGAGAAATAGTTAGCTGCATTGTTCTGAAGTCAAGCAGACTATGAAAGATTATGCCTCTGTGAACTAGTTGGTCTCTAGGGTGTTATCCTGCCCTGCCTATGTTATCATTTTAAACAGCAGTTCCATATGCACAATAACAAAAGGACTGAAACATTACCAATAAGCTAATGGAATAAACCATTTATAATTTTCCTCAATAAACATCTTCAAGTGCAGATGTGGCCATAAACCTGAAATCAAATCACTTAAAAGTAGATGTGCACCAATACATTGGTCCTTATCATATAGGCACAGATAAAAGGAAAACTGACATTACTGACAAATTGGCTATTTTGGTTAATGTGGCTGATAACGTCACCGACAAATGTTGCATGCATGTGCCCAGCCACAGCATAAACATGGACAGCCTGGCAGTCTGGACAGCAGTGTCCAGTTGGTAAGTGTTGGAAGGAAGGGGGTGGGGAGAAGGCAGATCGAGGCCCCCACAGAGAGGGAGGCAGTGGGGCTGGTGTAGGCGCTACCCAGCCAGGGCGGGGCATGAGTCAGAACCACAAATGGCTTAACCAGGGGCCATGGGGAGAGGGGCTGTTGGTCCCCCAGCTACACAAACCCCACGGGAGGCATGGGGGGGTGTGCCCCTTGAATTTGCATGTGGAACAAAGGTGGGCTGCTGCTGTAGGCTGGGGTCGGGGTGGAGCCAGGCTGCTCCCAGCAGGGGCTTGGGATGGGGCTGTGGTCCGGGCAGGCGGCAACAGCTCTGGGAGGGTGGACTACAGCGAATTTTGAGGTGGCCATAGCCCACCCTATAGCCCCCTCCTCCCAGCAGACCTGGCCCAACCCCCCCACCAGGAAGAACCACCATGCCTCCCCCAGACCCAGTGGCAGCTCACCCTCACCCCATGTGTAGATCCAGGATGCACATGCCCCCCATGTCTCCCCTGGGGGTGTGAGCTGTGGTGGAAGCCACCCCCCTCTTACAACACCCTCTGGACAGCCACTTGCAGCTCCATCCCGTGACCCACCCTGGGTGTGAAGTGCCTACCATGTACTAGCCCTACTCCCTCCCTCACGATGGGGGCCCCAATCTTTTACCCCTCCCCCAAAAGACTTACCAGCTGAACACTACTCTCCAAGCTGCCGGGCTGCATATCACCGATTGGATTGGTATCAGCCAATTTGGCTCGTTAATAAATCGGCCATCAGTATCAGACCAAAAAATATCTGTGAACCCCTACTTAAAAGTAATTTCAAGACTGCCATCAATTCCAGCCGTATCCCTTTCCTACCCCCAAATTTTTGTTGCTGTTCACTCATTTTCCAAAAGCTATTTTTCCATTTTTCCTTTATACATAGGATAAATAAATTGGCTATACAAGGAAAACTGACTACACATAACGTCCTGATAAAAAAAGCAATATATTAGAGAAAAATATGTCAACACTAATCACAATTAGTTAGTAATTTCTAGGTCTAGCATGTTAGGATTCTGGGTCCAGGTCTGACTGTTCCTGCAGTGATTTTTTTTATAATTTCTCAGTTTATTTGCTCCTAAAAAACAGTACACAGCTAATTTTGACTGCCTTGTGGATTGTGGGAGCTATGGCCTTGGTCAGAGATGCATGGAAATATAAGCTACTCAACATCTGAGGCAACATCTGAATTCACAGTTTCTTTTTCCCCTGACATCTTTCCCACTCCCTCCTAAAACATACATACATATTTTTTTAGGGATGAAAGTATTTGTATTTGAGGATAACAACCAATGAAATTTACTCTATTTGGTATCGAATTCCTATTATTGCAGAACAGCAGGAAAAAATTAAAAAACAACTGCAATCAACAACAATTGATCTAAGCTGGGACAAGAGGCTGAGGAGTTATTTAAAAAAAAGAGTAAGAGCAATGCCTTGTAGATTCAGGTACTCTATAAGCGAGACCAGGTTCTCAACTTCCTGAAAATCCAGGATGGTTCTAAGCGGCTCAGACAATATGGACCTTCCACTGAAGTTTTTTGGGAAGTGCAGATGCTAAGCAGTCAGGCTTTGAGACTCAGGCTCTGTCTGCGATGCTACCCTGGAATTTAGAAATAGTGCTTATTGCTTAGCAGTTGGTGTGTTTGATCCAACAGCTTAATTCTTGACCAAACAGTTTAAACAAATTGAAGTGTTTTTTGTAATATTATGCTTCAGATACATTTATAAAAGCAAGAAACATTTTCAAATTGTTCTTGGCTGAGGCAATGTTTTGGAAAAGTAAAGCTAATATCAGATGGAGCTTACCTGTTTTTTTTGGAATTTTCATCCTTCCCTCTTTTGACTCCAAAAATTCTTGTAATCAGGGCACTAAAAAGAAGTGTAGAGGCATTTCTTACCTAATACATAAAGAAATACAGAATAGGAATTAAGAAGCTTCCAAACAGCTCTTCAAATTTGTTTCTGGTAGCAATTTTAAAACCTAACAACACAGTATTTTATATTTCTGAACAGACAGATCTGTTAACCTAGCCACTGCATCTTTCTTGATGCAGAAGCATCAGAGAAAACTGAAAGGCACAGTCTATAGTATTCAACTTGAAAAGACAAGCAGTTTAATGGAGATCAATGCACCACCCAAAAGATGGTGTGGCTTAGTAGTTAAAATTTGGGCCTGGGAGGCAGAAATCTGAAATCCATCTTAACCTTTCCAATCTTCCTGTGTAATCTGCCACAATTTCCTTATCTTTAAAATGTGCCCAAGGATGCCCTTTGGTGCCTGTCCAATTTCCTTAAGGTCGGCACCCTCACCAACTTGACCCAATAGCATGAGCCTCCACCGTATCACATGGATTTTACTCTAATTGGGCACCCTTCATTCTTGCTGCTGCCATTCTATAGGCCAAATTCATAGCTCAGGTTTTGGGGTTTTTTTCTGAGAGCCTCAATATTTGGCAGCAGGCAGAGGGTGCAGGAAAGCACAGTAGGGAATAAATGGCCAGTTATGGCTACTCTGCATGTGGAATAGCAGCACGCCGCAGATATAGGTCAACTAGCTAAGGGACTGAAGCAGGTAGCTGCTCATTTACCCAGTTCTGAAGTTATCCTGCTTCTCTATCAACTTGGGAAGCCGCAAGGTAACTTAGCCCGCACAGGCTTTCATACTACCATGGCTAGCCTGCTTTCAATACACTGCAGAATAGCATGTGATGTAGCATCTCCTATAATTGACAAATTCTCTCCACTCCATGAGGTAAGAGACCTTCTCTTCCTCTCTCCCCAAAATGTGGTAAAAGGAGCTGTGTCACTATGTTTTTTGCCTCTGAAGGAGCCTCTTTACAACTGAGGCCATGAAAGGAAGAGCGCTGCTAAAATTCTTCTTCCTTCCCCTGCAGAACAATGCCATTTCTTCATTCTATGAGGCAAAATATAATTTTTCAAGTTCTACCTTGTTCAAAGAAAGGAGATTGTTGTTTGCAGCATGGGACAGGGAGGCAATGTTAATGCTATACTGGATCTCATTCTGCTCAGGGACAGGGGTTAGACAGAAATAATGTGCCTGTGAAGACCAGAGGAACACTCATCAGAAATTTAATCGGTTTCCAGTAGTCTGACATTTCACTGGAATTCAGAGCTTTCGAAATTTCCAAAATGCTGGGACCATCAGAGCTGATCTTGCTTATGGGCAAAGAATATCAAACTCATCATTCAGATGAAAACATTAAGAGGATAAGGCTTTCTGGAATATTTCAGTTGAGAACTACTGGTAAATTCACTGTGCTGGAAATACCTATCATTGAGGACAAAGTAAAAATATAAAACAGGTTTTCCATTGCTTTAGAACATTTATTTTCAACTCTGGAAGGTCATAAAACACTGGACCTTAAGAATCACATTCTGATTAGCATATTGCAACGAGTCCAAAACCAATGACCACAAATAGTGCAACTGGATTCTTACTAACATAACAAATACGAATCAAAATTTATCAGACAATCAGACACTTTTCTCTTTCAGAAGAAAATATACTTTTGTCACTCTTCAATTAGCAAGAAATTGCAGTATAGCAACCAAAAATTGTACTGATATAGCAAAATACTGAGGCCCAAACTGAATTTTCTGAATTCTTTCCTCCAATGATTGAAGGCACAAGAGTGGGAAATACCATATATTTGATATGTAGCTGTGAAAGTTCAAATTCCAGTAGCTATGATACTATTACTTGGAGACATTAGTAATGTTCTAATTAGCACCACCACATGCCTCTTTCACCCCATTAAAATGCATTAAGTATAAACTTACTGCCCAGACAGGAGATGTAAAACCAAGAATTGCTGCTTGTACTCCATCTGCTACATAGGGTATGATATTTTCACCTAAGCGTGTATCCCTAAACAACGCCCTTAGGATATTTAAAGCATGAACCTGGAGGAACAGAATATAAATGTTAGCTGTTCTGTAACATGCCACTTGGAGGGAAAAGTCCTCAACTTGTGTAATTTAACCACATCAATAGAGACGAAGTGAAAATCTTACATATACAGCAAAATCTCTAGCTGGACATTCCATTAACTGGAATTCCTGGCCGGCCAGCCGGACGCTGTGGGGGAAAGATTGCATGCGGCAGCGGTCACCACCACTCACCACTCTACGCTGCCGCTGCCCCAAGTTGCCAGCGGGGGGGG
>NW_017728943.1:55737220-55755249 GCF_001723895.1 Crocodylus porosus | reverse complement strand
GAGATTTGGAGCAGCGTATTTGGCCCTTGGCATCAGGCTAATAAAATGGGCTGCCTCCCAAATTTTCCATCTTTTTTGATACATCAAGGAGAGGCAGAGCAAACTGCCCTAGACAGGTGGGAGAAGTGATGTCATGACCAGTTTTGAGATGGCCCCCATCACACTCTTAAGTTCAAAATTTGTTCTTAAGATTTGATTTAAATCTGCCATCTCTAACAAAGGAAAACAATTTTCTTCCATCTTGCTACATACAAACTTGGTTTCTATTCCAAGTGGGAGATCACTTGGTAAAATTTTACCACTCGCATTTATTCAGTAATATTAGAGGCAATAATCTAACTACAAAACCTATAATCAAAAGGAATTTGAATATTCTCACTACACTTGAAGAGGCACGGAAGAGAGAATACAACGTCAACTATATGCAAGACTGGGTGCCTCTGCACATGCAATTAATACAAAGTGATAAATTCCAGAGCATTTGAGCTGCAACACACTGCTCCCGGGTGCAGCATCTACACATGCAACAACTGGACCCGGGGTGAAGCAGGCCCAAGCTGGCAACATGCTGAGGGAGTCAGCCCTGGGCTCCAGGTGGCAGCGGTGGGCAGCGGAGGGGCTTGACTGGGGCATGACAGTGCCAAAAGTGCAGTCATGTGGCTAGGCAGCAGGCAGGAGTCTGGCCCCCTGCTGCATGGATGCAATTTACACCTGTGGTCACCATCCACACGTGCGTTTCATTGCAGTTAATCACTCCACTGTAAGACAGTACTGTCCCTGACAGCACTATCTTATAACAGAGTTAATTAATTTACTGTGTCCTAATACTGGCACACATGTAGACAGTGATGCTTTACTGTGAAGCTAATTGGTCTACTGCACAAAAAAGATGAGGACTGATTTGAACTGAATGGCTTGAAAAATGGACTGCCATACTGTATTTACTTCTCACCTGTGGGATTGTACTTGTTGAATCATTCAAGGGCATAGCCAAAGATATCAACTCTTTCATTGTAATTTTCAGCAAGTTTATCGTACTCTTTTTTGGTTCTGAAGCCAACAACGCCTAAGGAAAAGGGTTAAAAGCAAATTACTACATATTCTAGGCACATTCTTTTACAATTTTATTTCAGCATCCATGTCTTTTTTTTCCCCTACCTAATATGTTAACACAGCCTCTAGTGACTGAAAAGCACCCTGGGAAATTTGCACAAGAGGTTCACTTGTAACCGTTTTGCTATGGTCCAAATTTTCTGAACCACTCATGGCTTTTGAATGACATTTTTTGCCATTTTCCTACACAGGTGAATTTTCCTGAGACATTTCAGCAATATCCCTTCACCAATTTTCAAGTTGAGTAAAATAAAAACTTAAATTTTCCCCCATTATACAAGAATGAACTAATATTTTTTTCAAAAACTAATTTACTATAGCAAAAACACCTATTGTACTAAGTATACACATACTTCACATTCTTGACAAATGCCTTAGCTTGGATTGAAAACTTATTTTACAGACACACATGATTTGCTAGTTTATGGACTAGGGAAAAAACAACAAAAATTTCATTCTGCAAACACTGGAGAATGAAAAACAGTCTTCATTTGAAAACCAGTCTTCATTCTAAGGCAAGATAAAAATCAGACTTTCTTGAAGAAAAAAGGCAAAATACAATAGGAAACAGTCTAGTGCTTATCTTATGTTAAGACACTCACCTGGGGCTAGGAAAATTCAAGTAGAATCTCTGCTCTGCCTAATTCAGGGTTACAGAGGCAGTTTCCCTCCCTCTAACAATCTCTCCTGTTTTTGACAGTTGACAGCATATAGGCCATGTGGGAAATCCAGATTAGGATCAGGGAATTGAGCATGCATCTCTTGCATACTGAGAGGTACCTTAAGTGTCAGGAGATTAGGTAGACTGAGGTGGGAAGAAAGTGAGACCTTGTCCCAGAACTGCTAATGTCCTTGATCTGTTTTCCATCAAAATCAATCCATTCAATGCAACATTTGTATTATGGCATAAGGGACTTTTTCACTCAAACAAGATTGTACTAAAATGTTTTCAACTAGTTTAGTTCTAAGTACAACCATTTGTAAATTGTCAGTCTCCAAGGGACGGGACTTTTGGAGCCCACTCAGCCAATCAGAGGCCCCACAAGCAGTATAAATTTGACCAAAAATAGGCAAAAATCATTAAAGAGCAAGCATACCACACACACACAAACACACACTATACTCACCAATATCTTATATGAGTTTATACATTTCAGACAGAAGCAGCAATAACAAAGGAAATTACTAACTCGAGTAGGTACCTGTACGTAAAATGGAATTCCAGCACTGCGCCTAGTGGCACATAGCTTAGATGAAGGATCACAAGATTTTATTTCTTCCAAAACACTGCACAACCATTGCTCTGGCAACCTCTGTAGACTCTCACTGTTACACCTACATGACACAAATAAGAATGGATAAGTAGCTAGGATAGAGAAAATCAAAACAGAAATATATATTAGACATGGCACAAACTGATATACCAAAATGTATACAGCAGATGTGTCCTTCATTGGATTATAAGAAAGTAGGGCTGGAAGAGACCTCCCAAAGTCATCTAGTCCAGCCTGCTGTTCAAGGTAGGGTCATCCCCAACTAAGCCATCCAAACCTATTACTGAAGGTTCATTTATTTTAGTTTTAAAACTGGATATCTCCCAAGGTTGACACAAGTCATATCAAACCCACACAAGGTGTCACAAGAAAAAGTGTTTTTGGTGAAAAAGGAAAAACTCTATCGTCTTCATAACAACGCAACTTAGTCCCGTTCCCTCAGAAAGGTGTGCACACATCCCAGTCAAGACAATGGAAGGGCGGTGAAGACTGGAGCCACTGAAACAGATCTGCTATTCAGTACTGTATACCTGGTGTTTAACAACAAGCAGCCTGGGACATTTTTTGACAGGATGGGGGCACTGAAAGAAGTGCTGCAAAGAAACTCCAAAAACTCAGATGGGAAACAAAGAAGGAAAGAAGAGCTCCAGTACGATTTCAGAAGACGTATTCCCTTGTACAGACGCAGCTACGTGGCCCTGCCCCTCTTCTTCTGGTGGTGTGACTAATAACTAGCTAAAATAGCTTGTGCACATGTGAAGAAGTACAGATGAACCTTGTGCAAATCCTTAGGGTAGAAGAGCATATGTAAACCTTCTCTCTACACACTGTAGCTGTGTACTACTAGCCAGAATCTGTTCCCTACTTTGGTCAGATTTTGCCATTTGATATCAACATATTATATAAATTCTGTTATGTTGATCAAACCAACTCAGAAAAACATACCAAAGCACAATAGAGCTAACATTGCTAACACACACAGTGCCTTCTGTTCCATGTAAACTTCCAAACCATGAGACTTCAAAAACCCAAAATCAAAACAGCAGAAAAAACAGTTCAGTTAAGGTCTTCCTGTGTATCTCTGAAATTAATTAGTGTTTCAAGGAAAAAGTCAAAACATTGTGAAAGCAGGAAATGCAGGGTTAAGATACTACTTCACATAATATGTCTTTGACTCTGCTCCCATGAGGACACTGATAACTTGCTGCATGGTTCTTTCGGAAGTTGGATCTATTTGTTTAAACAACAGGAAACATATAGGAAATGTCATACTGAACACACAAGTGTTTAACAGTATTTTTTTCAGCTAAAAACAAAAAGGAGAGCCAATTCATTATGTCCAGCAGGATCTCTATCAGTATTTTTCATTGTACCAACACTGCTCTTTACCAAACTGAAGGTGCTTCTGGACAGTGTAGAAAGGAACCCTGATTTGGACTTGTTTGTTTGTGTGCTTTGGTCTTTTTTTACTCTCAGAAACTTTAATATTCTTCTTGCAAATGACAGACATCAAGTAAATATAATCAGATTTTCCAATGCCTAATTTGACCTTGTCTCACAATCTGCACAACTATGAGTGCCAAAGTCACCACTATATGATTATAACCTTAATATCTGTTCCACAAATAAACTATTTAGAAAGAACCCATGAAAGCATTCAAATGAATCAGGCTGAAAAATGGTCCTCACATTTGCATATGAACAGATTGGGTTTCTTCTCTTACCACTAGCACATCTAGTCTCAGAAGGCATGACCTGATGTTCCTTTCACCCTTATAAAATTTTGCCTGGTTATTCTTGACAATGGCTGCCCCAGAAACAACTATACTTAGCATTTCCATATTAACAATAGAAAAAACAACAATACCTGCAAACAATAAAAAATACACCACACCTAGTACAACTCGTCATAGACCCATGTCAAACCCAAATACCCCAAAGTAAAGCCACAGAAAATTTACGATAGCCTGGAATACAAATTTATGGTCTCCTGAATTTCAGCTATTTTTATTCTGCAGTTTCCATTTTCATCTACTGCACATGCATCACATTATGGATCTACTATATAGACAGCATTACCAGCTATATAGATTTGACCCTGTCCCTCTGAGGCAGAAGAGTTAAGTTCTACTATATAAGGAACCCAAGTTCCATTCTTTGTTCTAGGAGAAGCGAATTTGTGGAAACTTTGCCCTGCCCACACCTAACCATGTTTGCATGTTAGAAATTCCATAATAGAGACCTTTCGTGCTCCCTGTTCCCTCTCAAACAAGTCAGCATCAAGATTTCAACATAGGACATTCAGAGCCAGGCCACAATCTTCCAATGCATGAAGCAATGTTTTGCAAGCAGGTTGTACAACTACCTGCTATACAGCGACAAAATGAAGGGAAAGAAGACTCCTTGTTTCTATTCCTGGCCTGGAAAAGAAACGTCAAACAGATCTTGAGAGACATGGTTACAGAAAGGGTAAACAAGCACAGGAATTTAGGAGGGTTTTTTTTTAAAGTAGCACAGCAGAATGACTTAGGTTCTAAACCCAGCTCTATTTTATCTGTAAAACAGGAGTATGATGTTTGCATAAATGAGTGCATAAAATAGTAGATGATGAAAGATGCACCGTGCTAATGGTCCAGTCAATAGCATATTTAGCAGTGGAGGTGGATTTCTCCCTCCCTTCTCAAAGTCTGCTACTCATGGCAGTGGTATTCCATGTGCAGAAACACCAATTAAATGTATCCTAAAAACAGATGCAAAAATCTACTGACTTTGTAATTATTAATAAACTATTAGGGCTTATTAGGTAATTATTATTAGGTTGTAAGCAGCCAGATAAGAGCTTTTACCAAGTCAGTTCAACGCTATGTGTTTCATGTTAATAATGCCACATAGATTTTTTTTCCTTATTTCTTTTTTTTTTTAACCTACATAACAAAGATGATTTTTTTTAAAACTGGTTGCTTGAGGACAAGAACTGTCAACAGGAAGCACTGGATCAAAGGACCTTGGATTTGCATCATAAAGCTACCAGCTCATCCGTTTCAAGTAACTTAGACTACTTAAACACCTCTAAGATCTACATTCCAAAAAATTCAATTTTAAACAAAAAATGCATAACTACCTTGTGTTTTATTAGTCATTGAAACATTAATGGTTTTCCATTGCTATGATTTATACTCTGCACTTAAAGAACAATGCCACAGTAATGAGTGTCTAAAACCAAAAGGGGCAAGATACTACACAAGCTCATGAGAAACTCTGCACAAGGTAAATAAAGTGCGTTTTAGTTTGAAAAAACAAAAGTGAATTGGCTACACAGGAGACTCTCCTTTAAAAGGCAAAATCAGCCAAGCTGCTTCTCCTAACAGTCCCTGGATTTGACCTCCTGAAGTCAGGTGTTCTTGCTGAAAAGCATTTCCTCCTAGGCCTTCACTTCCTTTTGCTTTTGAATCATAGTCTGATTCAGCTGACAGTCAGCACACTGCCTAAAGTCTATCTGTTTACTCATGCCAAGCCTGTATAAGGTCAGTGTGAACAAGTCTTGCAGCACAGAAATTCATTAACTAACTGATTTTGTGCTCATTTGAGGGCTTTGCGATAACTGTACAATTATCTTAAGGATCTTTAAGACGGTATGGTGGGCACAATCTAGCTAACACTAATTTTAACATCTTTAATCTTATACAGTAGAAATTAACATATACAATGAAATAGAACTGAAGCCATCTGCAATAAGTGCATGGATAAGATCAAATGTGACTGGGGGGCATCCATAGTCACAGGCCTTGAGGCCTAGGATTTGCACACAGGATGACTATCAGGATATGGGGAGTACTGGGCCAGTGTCCTACCTCCTATGGGTCTGGGAGGTAGGATACTGGCCCAACTGAATGGCTCCATGAATATCTGATGTGCATATATCATCATATATGATGATATATACATTTCCAATGTCCAGTTATTTTAGACATAAAATACACTCACAAAACATGAATCTAACATGTTGTGAAGACAGAAAAAGGCGCTATTATTTATAAGCCCTTTGGACTTATTTATCAAGTGTCTGAACTGTTTTCTTGCCATGAAGTATTTTTCCATCGTTCTTACACAAGTTGGCATTACCTATAAACCCTCTCGAATGGCTTGAGGCTCTAAAAATAAATACTTCTGTCCAAATGACAGGAACAGCCTTAAGCAAAAGAATTTTGGGAAGGAGCAGAACGTCAAGTCTACTTCTATTCCAGGTGTTGCCTGAGGAAGAAAAAAGTTCAAGAAAATATAATTTAGCTAGTAAAGCTAGCTCCTTAACACAGCCTTTTCAAATGCACTCTTTTAGTATTTTTTTTCTCGCATGAAAGCCATTTTACATCTTTATTAAAAACAAGTAAATGCTTCCACTGATGCCTCAGCACAAGCCTGTAAAGAGGATTAACCATTATTATTAATACAACTATAATTATACCAACCTATAGGAATTCTTTGTACCATAACACAAGTCCTAACTAGTCTCCCAGTTAAACAGTTGGGTAGCCTGTTAGCTCTTACAGAACACCTGGGTGGCTGAAATAAGAAGAAAGACAAGAGAAGTCAGGATTTAGACAAAAAAGTCAGAAGAGGAATATGCAAGTGGAAGCAGCCTTATCCTTTTCTCCATTTACTTTTTCTTTTCTCACCATGTTACATATGATATGATTTTACATGTTAAAAGCATTAGTTCTACTGCCGCAACTGTCACTCACGCTGTACCTACCAGCCAGGAGGATATAAGCAGAGGCAGGAACCTAGGCAACAGACACTGCACCTTCTCTATCTTTTCTAATGAACATTCAGAGAAATCAGTCCTTCCCATAGTGACACCACATATGTTCTATGCTATCGCCACACCTTTTTGCAGATGTTTCAAGCATTACTAGATCTGTGAACTGCAGCTACCCCTCATCTACCATCCTGACCATCTGACATTGGAAGGGTCAGAGAAACATGACTTCAAACAAGTGCAGGTAGAGCTCAGCAACACAGGACCAAAAAAAAGTAGAGATTCAACCTTGCCTGCAGCTGTATAACAGAGAAATCCAACTGAGTCATCTCTTCCTCTGGCCATTCTGCAACATAATCCTCACTTGTCCGGCTCCTTCGGTTTCCCTACTTTATCATTAGCTTTCCATTAGGCTTATTCTCATGACTCACGACAGTGAGTTGCTTTCCCAACCTTTTGGATCATCTTTTTAGAGTTTTGACCAAGCAGCAATTCTGGTGGTAACCTTAGTGGGTTTGTCTACAACACTGTTTCTCACACTCAGTTCCCTGGAGCCCTAGGGGTCAACAACAGTGGTTCTGCAAAGAGACTGGGGGTAATGGTGCAGCAGCTTGGGAGGCAGTGAGGCAACATTGCCAGGCCACATCACCTGGCTGTGCATCAGCTCACACAAGCCATGGAGCCAGGGGTAGGAGTTCTGCAGCAGCAGAAGTGATATGAAAGGGTTCTATGACTTCAGGAAGTTTGAAAACCACTGGTGTAAACTAGGGATGCACCAATAAAGATTTTTTTGGCTGATATCGATGACCGACCATTAACCAGCCATAATCAGCTGATACTGATCTGTGAGCTGATTTACAGGAACCCAGCCCAGCAGCTCGGAGAACAGCATCTGGCCAGTAAGTCGGAGGTGGGGGTCAAGGAAAGGAGCATGGTGGGGGCAGACTGAGTCCCCCACAGTGAGGGAGGGAGTGTGGCAGAGGCAGGTGCTTCCCAGCCAGGGCAGTGAATGTGACCCCGCCACAAGTCGGATGGAGCTACAGGAGGCTCATCCAACTGCTACTCACACCCCTGGGCATGCGCCCCTATGGATTTGTGTGTGGGGTGAGGGCGGGCTGTCTACTACAGGCTTCAGGCCAGAAGCTATGCCAGTCTCTTCCCAGCAGGGGACTGGGCCCAGGCTGGGCTGGGGGTGGGGTGGGAGGCAGGAGCACCAGAAGGGGTAGCTACAGGGCGAGCTTTAGCCACCCCTCCCAGCACCACTGCCACCCACCCCAAGCCCAGCCCCGCTGCTGGGAAGAGGCTCAGGGAGCCCATGACCCCAAGCCGCTGCAGCAGACAGCCCCTGCCCCTACCCCACTTCCTTCCTCACCATAGGGGCCTCCCCACCCCTAAGTCCCTTTCCCCTCACAGACTTACTGGCCAGGCACTGCTCTCCACACTGCCAGGCTGCATTTCTAACAGCATGCATGCTGCAGCTGCATGCATGCATGTGCCATTTATCAGCGACACTATCGGCTATGTCAGCCAAAAAAAGGCTGATTGTCAATCATGTTAATTTTCCTTTTATTGGAGCCAATCCAATATGTGACCAATATATCAGTGCACCTCTATTGTAAACTGTACTCCATGGGGCTGTATACTCAAGTTAACATATGTGCAAACGCAACTTAGACAAGTTAAACAAATGCAAATACTAATACTTCTGATTAAATGGCTTAGTCTTACCTCCCAAGTTAAAACAAGATTTGAACTTCTTTGTTAGGAATTCAAGATGAGTGCTTTCGTCTTCAGTATGTTACTCCAATATGATAAGAAATATTTTATGATACACACTGCAGTACAGGAAAGCACAAGGTAACATACAAATGTAATACTTAAATTGTGCGATGCTACATAATAAAAGGTTATTCCCAAGTAAATGGAACTTTCTTCCTTTACCAGTAATACAAGTATGCTGAAATACAATCCAATAAATTTCAAACTCCCCTAAAATTGTGTTGCTTTGAAACTGCCACAAATAATTCTACCTCCTATTGTCACCCACCAAGGCCCTAAAGTAAAAGATTATAGATTACTGATTTTGAAAAGGAGGAGGCTACTCTCTTACATTTGGCAATAATATTTCCTGGCAGGGAGGTTATTCTCCTAAGCAGCAGGTGGGCCTAAAGTTTAAGACAAATAATAAAGCCAGACAACGTAAAAATGGTGATCACAAACTCATGCACATCACCTACCAAGTTAGGAAACCTAATATGCATCAGACTGAGGTAGTAATTATTTCTGCCAGACCAAATCATTAAATTCTGTAATTAAAACATTACACAGTAACTTGATACGTAAATGACTTCAGCTGCAGTTCGAGTGGTTTTTGTGGCTTTGCAGATTTACCTTTTCTCCTTCCAGTTAAAACAATTGAATGCATGTCCATAAGAGTTACTCTGATCAGTTTCACTAAATACAATAAATCTGTGACAAACTGCCAAAAGCCAGGAAATTCAAAGTTAAGGCTAAGCCTCTCTCTATAACTCTTATGGCAGTACTACTCATCTAAATTAATGGTGTGTTAAGAATGAAGAGTCAACCTTAGCTTTGGATTTCCTAGATTTTAGTGGGTTTTGGGCATACGTTTCATATAATTAGAAGTGTTTGCTTTGCACACATATTCAGAATTCAGTGTTCCAATCAGTGTAATCCTATAACATATGAGGAAGAGGCCTTTTTCCAGGCATTGTTTTGCTTTTCCAATAGGCAAATTGTAGTTTGCTCTTTTTCTTTTGCCTGGTATTCATATTTTCTTCACGATAGTAACCACTGTTACTATCTGTTTATTGTTTAATTGTTAAACATTAAGCAGAGACAAGAACCTGTCCCCAGTAAGTTATCACCATCTAGGGTGAAACCAATTCCAGAAAATACCTACTTCATAAGAGAACCCCATTTAATTAAAGGAGTGAATAGAATTGCCTTACAGAGTCGTCTCTCCACTTCCTCTCTCTCCCAGTCCTCAGGATAGAAAGTAACATGAATGCCCATGATGAGCCAGAACTATCTAGAGGAGGTCTGGTCCAGGCTATGCTGTACACTGGTTGGGGCCAGAATTGGAATTGAATGAGCGACTAAGAGCCACAGCTGCCCGTTTTTTCTCTTCTGCAGGAACTGAGAAATTAATGGTCTGTCCCAGTGTTGCTATTTCACAAGTAAATAGAGTTTTAAAGACACGTTTAGGGGTTCTAGTGCACATTTCGTTCTCCTTTTTGAAAGCGGGCACTTTTAAACACCTATACTACCAGATGAATAAACTTGTGTTGGGCATACTTTGGAAATCATGATCAGGATCATTTCAAGTGGAAAGCACAGATGTAGCTATTGGTTTTAAAAAGATTTTATTGTCCGAGTCAAAAAAACCCACTGAACCTATTTTAAGTTCCAGTGGAAAAAACAAGTTACAAAAGCAAAAGTATTCAAGGTTAAAAAAGAGACTGGGACAACCAATTTGTAATGTGCTACCATACCCCATTATTCCATGACTATCACAATTCTGTCCTACTGGATTGAATTTTTGATGCTTAAGTCACAGCCAATCACAATTTTAGCTAATTGTGACCGAGTTCTCAGATTCACAGTTTTGCAAGCATGGTAAAATGGTGGACATGCTACCTAAAGGGAAAGAGGGCTAAATACTTTTGTTAGAAAAAATGCATGGGGCAAGGATTTTTTTGTGACATCATTGATTGAACCAGTTTTACAGCTGGGAGACCCGTTTTCAATAGCTTTTATTTAAATTGGTTGTTTATGCATTATTTCACGTGCCTATCTAGCTAAAAAAAGTGTTGGACATATGCAAACATTTTGAACTGGTCAGCAACTGAGCAAGTTTTCACTAGAATTATGCAACCAATGACCTGTTATTTTACTTTACATTGAATTTAATTTTTCAGTAGCTTTTTTATAAATTGACAATTTGCTTCAATTGCATATCTGCTAAATAGTTTCAAATTCTATGAACTCTTGTTATCAGACAGAAGGGGCATCGAAGGGGGCAGGTTATTCCACTTCAAAAGTCATGGAAAGAGTAGTACAACTTAATGACACAGAGAAGCCTCTATTCCCAGCTCCCCAGTGGAATTTCATGCATCTTTATGCACTGGACTTGTAGAGAACCAGTAACCAGCTGGTATGAGAGATTAATCATTTTCAATGAGCTTCAATACATGCTTTTAGTTCAGTTACTCTGAAACGACTCCTTTAAACACTTTGAATTTAGTGCAAAATAGAAAAGTCCTATAAATGGATACCTTAGTGGAGCTCAGTCATTAATGAAGTAGAGTGCTGCGATTAGAGCTATATATGAAATGCTATGAAACTCAAACTACTAAAATTTGAGGTTCCCAAACATTACTCCGTTCTGTGTTACAAAAAAACTCCAGAGCTTTTGGATTTTTTTTGGATTAAAAAGCCTTCCAAAACCCGGAAATAGATGCATCCAAACTAGCCAACAGCTCAGTCTTTAGGGCACTCATTTAGGGGGCACAAGGCCCAGGTACAAGCCACTGTAGCTCTCACATTCCAAGTGAGTTCCCTTATCTGTAAGCTATAGGAGTCTCTGTGTGTGGCACAGCAAACATTTGCAATTAATATTTTCCTACGATAAACAGCACAAGAGTGGGCTCAAATAATATTTTAGTTATTTATACCGAGTAGCTCAGCTCCAACAGGAGAAACTAAAAGACCCACTCCCAAACCATCCCTGTGGTTGGCATCTTGAGCTGTGGAAGGCCCACCTGAAGTCTCCCACATTCCAGGTGAATTCCTTAGTTCAGCTATCAGGTATTCAGTCATCTGTCTTATTTCTCATTCTGACCAGAAATTCCATGTCTCCAGGGAATCTCCTAATCACTGAGCTACTGGCTTTTCAGGGGTCTCACTTTATTCCACCCATTCTAAACAGAAGTTCAATCGTAGACTTGAGAAAACCTTAACTACAACATCTGAATTGAGACTGACTGTTCCTGCAAAATGTTTTGGTTTTGAGGAACTGAGATTCTCCAAAGAAAACAAACTTTCAACAAGAAATCTCAACCAGCTTTAGTTTCCAGAACACGAATTAGTAGCTGGATATCAGAAACACTTCAGGGGGAAATTCTTTCAATCTAAAATTGATAATGCAGGTTGGAATTCAGCAGCACTACACGTACTGGGCATGTTTCTCCATTTTGCCCAAATTCTGCTGAAGTGCAACAATGAGAGGCTGGCTGCCAGGGAGCCAGTGTCAACTCCCAAATTCTTAATGACATATGTCCAGCAAAAATTTGAGCTGTAGTGAAGTAGCTGTTAACTTCACACACAATGCTGCTCAGGGACCTTAGGAAGGGCGAACAACCAAATGCGACTTGCTCTACCACATTCTCTCCCTTCCTTCTCTTGCCACACTCTATCCCTTTGAAAAAAGACTGGGGAGGGATATTCCAACACAGGACCCTCTTGCCATGCCCTCCTTCTTCCCTTATAAAAGAGATGTTCTGGTGCAAAAGAAACAAAATCAGCGTATCTCTAACTAACGTATCCTGTAACATATATTACAGAACTAATGAAAGATAAAGGACTAATTAATGGGAGAATCTCTGCCATCTTTTAACCAGCAGAGATGTCTTATAAACAGAGTTTATTAGCCAGGACTGCTATAAGATCACTTTGCAATGAATAGTGACACAGTGTTGAAAGACAGCCAACTCATTAACAGCATAGCTTGGATACCAGAAAAATAGCTACGGCCAGAAAACGAAAGGGAAAAGATGTATCAGTGTTAAGTCCAAAAAAAGAAAGAAAAAGAAAGCCCTATTCCTTAAGTCTTAGCACAACAATGCAAAAGAAAGAAACCTACTTCTCCTATGAAGAAATAATTTGTGAAACCAGAGAAAAGCAGAGTAGTGCACAGAAATAATATAGAAGAGAAAAATCATCAATACAAAAGTCTTTGGAAAAATTGAGAGAATTTTATTGTCTTTTTATGCTATCTTTTATTAAAATTTATTATTAAAGTTTAACTTGCAGGTTGGTTATTCCATAACTATCCATGAATTGTTCCTTTGTTTGACATTTTCTTTTGAAACATTTAATATTGCCAGAAAGATGGGGACTGATGGTCTGATTACACAGGAACAACAGGACTATGTAAAGGTTAGTAATGCAACAACAATTTTCTGACTATACCCTTCATTTCCTACCCCTGCTGTTTGCTATGAGTTGGCATGTGTTTGTCTTTCCTTCTGTTGCAAGCTATTTGGAAAAGGGACTTGATTTAAGGGGCTATTAATTTATGTGGCTAATATTAAAGGTGTTTACCAGTAACTACTAATTTACTAAGTAATATTTAAAAAAAAAAAAAAAATCAGCAGAATTAAAGATACACACTAGAACATCCTTAACCTAAGTAGCTTCTTTTGTTGTATCCGCCGGTCATCTGCTCTCAGCCCATCACAGTCTAAACACTATGAACATGAACAATGTCTCTTACCTTTGAAAGTCCTAAACAAATCTAAGACTACAACAGGTCTCCTGAATCACTGAATCCAGTCCCATGCTATTATAAACAGACACAGCATGTAATTTTTTCCATGAACTGATCAAGTGCAATCTTTAAAATCTGTTTGCTGCACCATTCCCACAGGAAAGTTATTCCAAAAAAACCTCACTATTCTCATGCTTAGAAAACCACTTCTACATTTCCAGCCAAAATGTAAATAGGCTGGAATAGACCTAGTTTATGCTCACTTGTTCCTGTGCCAGAGTTGTTCTTCAGTTTAAGCATCTCTTCTTTCTCTGTTAATACCTCCCCCTCCCCATTCCTGCAACATGTTTACAGAGAACACTCCTGTATGTGCCCAGCCTTTGCCCTGCTAGACTTAACAAGCCAAACTCCTTTAGTCCCTTCTTACAGAACGGCTTTTTCACTCTCCTGATCATCCTAGTCGCCCTTCCAGCAGCCCCCCTGCATCCTCAATTTGTTTTTCTTTAATACAATACTGTAAGTAGCACTCCAGATGAGGTATTAACAGCACTTCCTCAGTACAATGGCACTAACACATACCTCTACTGGAAATACACAACTAATATCACCCAGAATCAAAATTTACTTCTTCCACAACTATATGATGCTGCTGACTTAGTCATACTTTGATCAACTAGTGCAGCCAGACTCTTTTCTTCCTTCCTCCTTTCCAACTGATAAGCTCCTCAACTTCTGAGCTTTATGGCAGTAATCAGAATTACTGATTCCTTAGCGCATGACCTCATATTTTGCATTATTAAATTTCAGACCATTTCTGTTACTCGAGCCTCAAGGTCATTCAACTCTGCTATGAGAGTCCAAGTTGGCAATGGCTCCCAACTCTATATATCTTTAGCAAATTCCATTACTGTGCTCCAACTTTTTGTGCTAGGATATCAATATCTCAGTCAGTGGTCAAAGAAAATCACAGTATTGCCAAGGCTGGCAAAGCAGCACTCCTGTCACCACATATCTTCTCTGGACTATTTAGGTCTTCCCCTTCCCCCACTGGGGTAAGAAAAAGCTCTGTAAATACTCAGAGTTTAGGGGGTCTTATTACCAGGTTTCAGTTCCTCCCCAACCCAGAGGAAACCAAATGCTCATCCTCTTCCAGCTAAGAGAAGTTCCATTAATTAGGCAGCTAACCATTTCCTAAGAATACTACTTTTCTTATCCTCCTTTATCTGCATCTCTCATAGCCATGTCTTCTCATACTCCACCTTTGCAACTTTACCCCTCAAGCAAAGCCTCCAATAGCTGGGAAACTTCTTCAGGCAACCATCCACTTTGGCAGCTGCCCTCCTAGGTATAAGCCACAGGTTTTTTATGCCACATTAGTCACAGCTGGTAAAATAGCAGATGCATTTACTGGCCCTTTCTTGGCACCCTCAGAGTGGGGTTCATAAACCCCATCATGCCAGGCCACTAATGAATATATAAACAATACCAACATTTCAAAACCTTCACCACTTAGCTTTTGGAAAAGCTTCATAATTACCCATTTTCCCAGGTCCTTATCCCATTTACAATTCTTGTACTAATCCCCATCTACTTCAGCTTAAATAATAAGGTGCTTACAGGCACTTTACTTTCAGCTTGGAACGCCACACCAAGCACAGCACATGCCTAGAGGAGGAATCACGTAAGTTTGACCTGGGTCGCCCAGCATCTGTATAGCTCATGCGCTTCAGCAGGGCTTTCTGGTGCTTTTATCTAATAGCTGATTGAATCGAGAATTAAATAAAAGCACCAAAAAGCTCCACTGGAATGTGCGAGCTACACAGATGCTGAGGAGCCAGGTCAAAAAAGGCACCGGGTTTTTTTTCCACATCTTTTTTCCACCCACACTGAATCAAATGCCAGAGGAATCAGATCTACCACATTTCCCTTGTCAAAACAAAAATAGTTACCTAGAAGGTTAATTTGGCTTTAACCTTGCTAAATCCAAGCTACATTTTACCCACATTTTACCTTTAAGAGGAAAAGAATACAACAGTAAGAGTGACGACGACAACAATAATAAAAACCCTCCCTGAAGTAATGGGAGGAGGCCGAGGAGACCTTTAAAAACAATGGTAGAACATACAACAAAACTATTAAACTTTTAAATCTACGGAATCTTCTTCCCCTTGCATCCCACATACAGGAAGGACACTCTTCCAGTATACATTTACTGTTTGCATGTGATTTATTCTGTGACTGGTGAATAGTGAATGCAATTTGGAGAGAGCTTACATCATTGCAATTAATTTTAACATACCTGTTTTTTGCCCAGTAATCTTAATTATTTGCCCTACAATCTTTTACAATCTCTCTCTTTAGCACAGATGTAGTTAAAGGTAAATCTAATAGCAAGACTTCATTAGTCATCTTCTATGTCCTTAGTTTTACAAATTCATTTTTTTAAAGAAAAAATGAAGCAATTAAGGTTAAATAAAACAGAAGATTTATTTCAGAAAGTTTAAAAATAGGATAAATGAGAAGAAAGTTTATTATAAAGTTGGTTAAAATGAAGAGAGAAAACTGTTTTATTCCAAAGACCTGAAACAAATCTTGGAAATTACCCAGCAAGGACCCATGGAATTATTTGCATCTCAGTCTGACTGTCATAAGAAAAAACAAGGACAAATGTCCAGGTATAGGCCCTTCCAGAAGGGACTCATTTCACTCATTTGTGATGTGATAGCACAAATTATGTTTGTTAATCTGTCCAGTTAGCGGGGAGTATACCAAGGTATAGAATAGTTATCTTTGGTACGAAAAAAAATCTTCCAACATAGGCGAGATGGTTAGCAATTTATTTTCTGAAGCAAACACATAGCTTGAAAATTGCAGGAGGACTAATATAAGAATTAGCCAAGGCTTGCTAAACTATAAAGAAAGCAGGTGCACTTTTATTTACTTATGTAGTCATTTAATTTATAAGCTACACTTTCCAACAAAGGCTCAGGACAGCATTCTGATCCGTGAAGAATAGTCTCTGGTGTGTCAGAGGTATGGCTGTGCTTTAGTTTATAATCTGCAAAATATGTTCCTCCACAAATTTTCCTGTAGAGAAGCCAAAGGTCTCCAAAGATCTCAACATGCCACAGTGATTACCTTCCTGTGTTTTTATACTGGCATTCATGTCAGATTTGGGGTTAGTCTGGCGCATGGCAGGGTTTTCTGAACATACTGTTTTTGCTTCATACACTAAAACACTGCAGCCCTGTTCACTTTAAGTCTTGTTTTTCAAATGTGGCATAACAGTGCCAAATCTGTGATAAGATGAAAACAACAGCCATGTTATTAGAGCTAGGATGACACTTTCTGTGCCGTTCAGAGACCTGCATTTCAGTGACCTTGGCAGGCTTTTTCCCCATGAGCTGCTACTCAGTACTATGTGGCTGTGCTTCCACCAGCATATTTTCTTTAAAAATTCCCCAGCACTGAAAAACTGATAAAACTCTAACACATGAATCGTGACAGAATGTGTATAAGCCTAAAAAGGGTTCCAAGGAGCCGTCAGGGAGCATTATAACTAGAGGTGCACTGATACATCGTGCCCATATTGGATCAGCACCGATATAAGGAAAAAAGACAGTATTGGCAATCACCTTTTTTTTGGCTAATGTGGCCAATAATGTGGCCGATAAATGCCCTGTGAATGCACACAGTTGCAGCGCAGCACACAGGCATCCAACAGCACAGCCTAGAAGTGTGGAGAGCAGTCAGGTCCAGCTGGTAAGTCTGTTGTGAGGGAAGGGGTGTGGCAGGGGGGCAAATCGAGGCCCCAGTGGTGAGGGAGGGAGTGGGGCTGGGGCAGTGGCAGGATCTGCACAACCAGGGCAAGGCACGAGATAGAGCCACAGTTCCTCTGCGGGGCGTGGTGGCTCCCACCACTACACATCACAGGAGGGCATGGGGGATGTGTGCCCCCAGATCTGCGTGCAGGGTAAAGATGGGCTGGTACTGCAGGCTGGAGCCAGGGGCTGTGCTGGTCTCTTGCTGGCAGGGGGCTCGGCTGACCTGCGCGCAGGGCAGGCAGCAGTAGCACTGGGAGGGGGGCTATGGCAAATTTTAGGGTGGCTGCAGCCCCCACCATACCCCCCACCGTGTTGCTGCCGCCCACTCCAAACACAGCCCAGCCCAGCTCAGCCACGCACTGGGAAGAGCTCGGCACCACCCCAGCCCCAAGCTACAGCAGAAGCCTGCCCAAACCCCATGCACAGAATCCAGGGGCACATACCCCCCCCATATGCTCCTGGGGTGCATACAACAGCAGGAGCAGCCCCGTGCCCCGTCCCGGACAAGCCGCAGCTCCATCCTGCATCCCATCCCAGCTGTGCAGCACCTG
>NW_017728943.1:55677154-55737022 GCF_001723895.1 Crocodylus porosus | reverse complement strand
GAGGGGGATGAGAGGGGGAAGTGGTATATGATGCGGGGGGTGATACGCCCATGCCCTGCCTGCAAGCAGCTTGCCAGGGCCCGTGTGCAGAGCACGTGATCCCCTGACAGCCAACCACCTAGCTCTCCTGCTCCCACCCCAAGCAGCCAAGCTAGAAGTGCCTGGAAAATCAGAGACAGAGCAAAATCCCAGACATTTGCTTGAATTTTAAAAACCTGCATGAACAGGAGGGCAGTGGGCCAAAAAGAGGACAAGTTCAGGAAAACCCAGATGCATGGTTTTGTTACACCATGCTGCATCACAGCTGGGAAGCAGAAGAAGTGGCAGTGGCAGCCAGGTCTTAGTGGCTGCCTGCCTCTGACTTGAGCTACGTGATGCTAGGACCCTGCTGGGAAACACTACCCACCTTCACCTTATGGCATGCTTTGTGATATGTTTCAGGTAATGTTCTAAATGGCACAATACACAGTTCACCCAACAGCAAGGAAAATTTCCAAGGCCACATACAAATGCTAAGGGGAAACAGCACACCTGCCATTCATTCTTGTACTTAAGAACTGCAGGTTCCAGCAGCTTCACTCCAATTTTCCCATGAATTAACCAGAACAAAAACAATTAAGGAAACAGATTTTTAGAGAGCCAGGTATTCAAACGCTTGAACGCTATTTCTAAACTAACCTGATCATAGAGCTAACTTCATATAGTGGGCAAACAATCACTATAATTCAATCAAACCCCAAAAGAGCATAGGGGATTTGGTTTTACAGTTAGCTACAGGACTGGAGCAACATTTTGTAAAATTAATACATTAAAAAAAAAGAGAAAATAAGAAATCTGTGGGTTGTGAATGTTGTACCTGGAGAGCGTTTCAGTGAGCTTCACAAAGCCAGTGTAAGCCAGTTCAAATGCCCCTCTGTGCCTGGACTGCAAGAGATGATGTTTAAAGTAATTTCCTATATCTTTAATCTAAAAAAAAAATAAGAAAGATAAATCATAATTTCGAATTAATGCTACTGCTACATTCACACATCCAAAATCCTTTGAAACTGATGTTTCAATATATAAGCACTACTATATACAATGTACGTACTACGTCGATCAACCGCTCATCTGAATCTCAGTAATATTTCTTCAAGTCAGAATAATTCTAAAACAAAAATAACTAGACCATAGCTAATAAAAGGCTTTACTTCAAAAAATAATGAAAAACACATAGACAATTAGCTCTTGCCCCTTACAATGAGGTGTCATTAGCTGAAAAATTATAAATAAATTACTTTTAAATATTGTAATTTCAAAGTATTAAATTATATTTTGGGACAGTTTATAGGCAGTAGTGCACTTGGAGACTCACTGACTTCCAAATTCTAATCGTATGACACTAACCTCTTACTGTTTTGTTTTGGATATCAAGAAAGGATTAAACTAAATGTCCTCTGACCAGTAAAAAAGAAAAAAATTTTATAGAAAATCATTTAGGAATGGAAGAGGATTCCTATTATAGTTTAAGTTATTGGCCCTGTACTTCTTTGAATTTTCTAAACCAATTAATTAACTTTAAAATGTTGTGATTTTATTCACCACAAGAAATAACATGCACTTCCCCCCGTGTGCACTTGGTGCACATGGAAAATTATGCATTTGGTAGATAAACCATACTGCTTTCAAGCTTCTAAGGAAAGTCAAATAATGGTGCAAAATAAAGTCTCTACTGTGCTCTTTTAACTGTTTAGTAGAGTGAGAACGATACTTAAAGTGTAAGATAGTAAATCTGCATCTTCACATTTAAATGTAGCTGATATCAATAAATCAAATTCAATAAATCAAACTGTAAGCTTCAATACATCTTTTGAAAAAAGGTCTCTTGCAGGATTAAATCTCACAGTTTTTCTGAGCTCACTCTCAGTAACACTCAAATGATGACTAAATCAGACACCAAACAGCATTTATTAAATGCATATAATCATAACATTTGTCAAATGACCTTTCATCTTTTCCATTTTTCAGAGTAAACTTTCACATATAACTTCAAGTAAGCTTTGGGACAAAATTAAGTCAACCCAGATTTTGAGACAGTATAAAAAGTACAGTTTAAGTGTACTGTGTATATTTGCGCACGTGCCAGCCATGCAGCATGTATGTGTGTGCACGTACACATGCATATGTAGTGCGCGTACAAGTTAAAACTGCTGACCATATTCAGAGCAAGAGCCTTGAAAACCAGCTGACAACACATGCAAATGCAGAGTGATCGACTGACTGGGAAAATCTCTTGAATAAGATAATCTGGCCTTTTTAAATTCACCAGATATAGTCACAGAAGCAGGAGGAAAGCCTGAAGGGCTATTTCTGTTTAGGTCAAGGATTGGCAACATTTCTTGACAAACAGCCACAACCCTCAACTTACAAGATGTTGATGTGCCATGGGCGGACAGCAGGGAAGCCCTGAGGGGCCCTATCCTTGTTGTGGCAATGCAGCCTCAGAACCTTCCCCGAAGTCTGTCCTAAGGTACATGTGCACTGCTACCAGCAACAAGCCAAGCTGGGCCTCCGCAGACCCTAATGCAGCCACTTGCAGCCTCCTGGCTGCTTACCTCAGTCAATCTGGAGTCTGGGTAGGCCCCTGATGCCCACCACAGAGCCTGGGCTGATCGCAACAGGGAGGCTGCAAGCAGCTGCATCAGGGTCCACGGAGCCCTGGCTTGGCTTGTTGCCAGCAATGGGTGCACACACATGGCAGCGGATGGTGAAGGGGCCAGTGCTGCACTGCCACAACAGAAATCGGGCCCTCAAAGTTCCCCTGTTGTCTGCCCTGATGCATGTGCACCAAGTAAAATGCCATACATGACAGAGTTTGCCTACCCCTGGTCTACGTAGTAACAAAGTTACGTGACTACATTCAGATAAGTAATTTCTTTTGCTCTAAGACCAACAAAAAACTGACTGGTTCAGATGGAATTCCTGATACCGTGTTTGTAAAGCAGCTTCATCCCTTTGTCCCTTTCGATAAACGTGCAAAGGTCCAGGCACAAGGACTTTGATCTACTAGATTATCCTTACTAACAAAGACGGCAACTGGTAAGCTCTTTGAGCTGCTATGGGAAGACCACACTGGCCCCACACGGGAACTCAGTCTTTGGCTTGATCATGGTCAAACTGGTGACCACATTCAGGGTCAGGAAGAAATTTTCTCCCAGGTCAGATTGAACTGGGATGTTCTGATAATTCCCATGCAGACTCACCAACAGTGCATGGTACATCCCTTGCCACTTGTCAGGCCATTTTTGCCAGTTATAATACTCTTGAGCTCCTCTATTTTCATGGAGGAAGCATAGCACCATTCTTTCCAAGGTTAGAAAGCAAGGCCTGCCAGGAGCACCCAACAAATCCAATCTCGTATTCTGATGCTAGGGTCCTACAAATTTCTCCCAGCATATGTTCCTTTAGGAGCAGACACTGACATGCAGGCAATAACACCACTTGGAAAAAAACAGCCAATGACAGCTACCCTAATAGAGAAGGACACCAAAAGCTGCTGGCCACCATTGCCCAACCTCTTAGATATGACATCACATGACTCATGGGGCCATTCCTAAACTGGACTGGCAGCAAAAGGTAAAACTGGGGGGAAAGCAGAAGGAAAAATCCATCAAGCAATGAAAATGCTGGCATCAAAGCACCAATGTCCAAGTTCAAATCATATCATGGGTCACAGGTGGACACAATGATCTCAGACTAACTACTGTTTATCCACATAAGAGTACCACCACATAATGTGGTGCAATTTAACACAATTAGTATAAAATCAACACAGATCCGAAACTAGAAAGAAAGGAAAACTACGAAGTGAAACTGAAAGATTGGCAGTGCCATATGAGGACAACTCTAGTTCTCAGCTAAGAACAATGGTATTAAATTTTCCTTAATGAGTTTTAAAATGTACCTTTACCAATTTGTGTAACAGTGAAAAGACGGGTGTGAACTTCATAGGAAGTATTATCATTTATCTACAATTTACCTGCCAATTACAATTTAAAAGTACACTCAGTTCCAAAATTTGGTAGCATCTCCCATTAAAACAAATTTAAAAGATTACTGATAATCTATGCAGGGCTGTCCAGCTGGCAGCCCACGGATGCACACAGCCCATAAGGGGTTAAGTTGAGGTTCCCAGGCTCCTACTTAGCCACTACTCCTCACATCACCCCTTCTGCAAGGGCAGGTAGAGACTCCAATCTTATTCATTTTTCCACACTGTTTAATAAAAATCAGAAGCAGCCCCAGTTCAATGTGCACATTATTAACTTCAGCCATTTAAGGCCAGGGTACATGGGTACAAACACAGCCTGTACAAGGAAACTTCATCTTCCCTTTGTATTGAGAAGTGTCAGTTGTGAGACAGGCAGAAGCTGGGGCAGGGTGGTACCTCAGATACTAACTGGTTCAGAGAAGCATGAGCTTTTACAGGCAACAACCTACACTCTCAAATTCTATTAAGAGATCAAGTAGGTTGTTGGCTATAAAAGCTCATGCCTCTCTGAACTAAGCAGCTTCTAAGCAGACACCATGCTCTACTCTCTTTGTATACCTTCTCTTTGTATGTAGCAAGGGCCCGCCACATCAGAGAGGAAGAGTAGATATCATTGATCTACACTAGTGATCACTCAGCATGAGCTCGCAGAAGTAGCCCAGTGAGCAAAAGACGACAAACACCCTTTCTAAACCCACAGGAGTTACTAGCCAGAGAGCCTTCTCCCTCACACACCAAGGGGCAGGCTAGCTTAGTAAAAATTTCTCAAAGGGGTATCTACTGCAGCTCATGTGTCCTCATTTTCACATAAGGGAGTGGTGCATAGATGGAAACTGGGAGAACTACCTTCATGTACATCAAACGGCTCTGGATCAAGCCCTCAGTACAACCTGCAGATTCAACTCCCATTAAAAAAAGGGATGGGATTACGGTCACATTTTCAATTGAAAGTAATTATATAAATATGGATAAACACTGTTAAACTAAAAAAAGACACCTACAAAAAAGAAAATGCACTGAGGTGCAAGTGGCTTGATGTCTTCTTACAGACAAAACATACTAAAACAGTTACACTGCTGAAGTAAAATTTCACCCTCAATATACTACTACCATGAAACTCAATCTTTAAGACTGCAACCTTTAAGGTTCACTTTTCTACCTGCAAAACACAACTACATAGATTATTTATAGATGAACAGTCAAACAAACAGTCTGCATATATCTACTTGCTTGCTGGTTTTATGGAAAAGAGAGTCCACTGTTTGAATATCTGCCTGAAACTCACTTTATTCCTCTCCATATAAAGATGTTACATTCTGCTACACAAGAATGACAGAGATTTAACAATAGTTAACAACAGTTTATTACCAGTCTATTAGAGTGGCCTCATTTTCAAGTGGGAACAAGGTACTAGTATCAGGGTTGACTGTAATGCTAAAATACCAACTCCTGTTTGATTTGGAGCAGATTAAGGAACATGATTGTGAAGGTATATTGATGTTCTATCATCTACACCGCACAGCTTTGCAACAGTGCAAGCACAGCTGCTAACCAGCTGAAAAAAAGACAATGCATGAATAAAAATATCAGTGTTATTTCCAAGGCACTGCATGAGATACCATAAGAAAATCAGATCAGCAGCATACTATACTGTTATTTATTTTGTCCTAGAATGTTGCAACCCCTTAAGAAAAAAATATTTATTTGAAAAAGGTTAAACCCAAAATACATGCTGCATATTTCAGTCCTCTATGCTGGAAAACTGGTTTTGTTGAAAGCACAATGAAACAAAAAAAAATCAATTAAAAACAGAAGTCCAATAAATACAAAATATTCCCAAATGAAATGCTTGTGGTAAACTAATTTCTTGCAAATTATACTCAAGTCTCTCTTGAATGGTCCCAGACAGGGCACTGACTTTTGTGGTATTTAAATATAAAAAGTAGGTGAAGTAGTCAAACAAATACAAAATATCTGTAATTTTATCAACCGTATTATAGAAAACATATGTAGAAAAAACAATATATTTCACTCCCCAGAATTACTGAATATTGAGTCTAAAAAAAAAAAAAAAAAAGCACAGTTTTAACCAGAGTCAAAAGTTCCTGGTTTCAAACTGGAAACAAAAAAACTGGACTGAGTCCAGAAGCACTGAATCAGCATTCATACTTCCAAACTGATATACACAGAACTAACCCCCAATGGCTGGAATTTCATCCAAGAAGCCTACACATGCTAAAGGTGCTAATACTACTAAATTAGGTTAATGTTTCATGGGTTTCTGCTATCAGAATATTAGTTACATATGACTTACTTTGTTTTGATTACTCTAGCATACCAATTTGTTGAAAATAAATATTGAAAATTTAAAAAATTATATTACTTTAGCTAAAAAAAAAAAAAAAAAAATAGAAAGTTCTACTGACACCACAGTAAATGGTAAATGAATGAATACAATATTTCCATACTTTCCCTATTCCGGGAAAATTTAGTAAATTTGGTAACCGTTTCTAAAAGTTAATGATTTTATAGCAAAAAAAGTATTCCTACCTGTTCTTCTGTTATCAATCCATCTGATGATTCTGATGTAGCCTTTAAAGGCAAAAGTTTACACAGCATCCCTAAAAGTAATGACACCTCCTTCATGCTTCTCCAGCAACATACCAATACCATCTGAGCTGTTACATCACATGTTTGCTCTTTACCTTTAAAAACAAACAAACTCCGTAATAGTTAGGGAGTAATGGAGTTATGACACAACATTCATTTTTTACTATAATTTTATTTTGAGAGTCTTAATTTAATTTTTTTTTTTTTTATAAAAATCATTTCCATATCCACAATATTTTAAACCAAATTCTCAAGCTAAACAAGATGCACTCATTCTTCTTTAGCCTAACTACTTCCATCTTGAAGACACCTGTAGTATATTATTCTGCTTCACAAGCCCAACAATATACAATTTTCTAAAGGATCAAGTATGATGTTTCAAAGGGCAGAAGTCCACTGCTTTGGTCAATGAAGCAATTGACAATAAACTACTAATAACAACTGAGAAGCAATTGTTAATAAAGTTTCACAAATAACTAAAACCTCAGGATTAAAGGAAAAACATTTTACTTTGTTTTGGAATTAGTTCAAATATCACTTAGAGACATGTCATTCACCACATCTTATTTGTTTTTTAACCAAGACTTCAAAAATGTTGGGATCATTCACAAGCATGAACTGATGATGATGCAACAGCCTCACCTAGCGGCCATCAAATGAGCTTCATTGAGAATTCAGAACACTATATTTACAGGCCCATTTACATGAAATAAAAAGCATGGGCCCAAACATACGATTTAAACTAGAGATAAGTGAGCCAATAACGTTCACAATTTTTTTTTAAATCTGTAGGTCATCTTGTAAGTTTGAAACTGGACACTGTAAACGGAAGTTTCCTTTAACGAACATACTAACTTACCATTCGATCAGCAACACAGGATAATTGGATTTTTATCTGCAACTATCTTTGCTACTGCAGGCAAATGCTAGACAACACAATACTGACTCACAACATCCCCTAAAATTTTACCAATTGACTCCAAGCTGAGGCTGCTTACTGTTCTTTTAGTGAACTGGCTTTTACTACATTTTTTTTTCACATTAAAAAAAATACCTCAAAAGTTTTACATAACACTGGATTGGAAGCCATACAACCACTTTGCAGCAAGAAACATAAGGTTAATTTGATTCAAAGGTATTTAAGATCACCTGGCTAGTATACCCAACACAGAAACTAGACTAATACCAAATGACTCCTTTTCACTTGTGGACTAGGAAAAATTAACCACATATAAATCAGCGTTTAAAATCACATGTGTGAACAACAAGCTTCTGACAGAACTGTCATATAAGTTAAATATTACACATAGCAAATAACTTCCAACTTCAATAAGCACTTAAATTATGAAATGTGCTGAAGTAAATATTCTGACTTAATTTAAAAAGGAGCATTTGAATTACCTCTCATATCTTCAGAAACATCAACTGGCTTGCCATCCACAAGTTTTTCCAAGTCTGTTCTGCAACCTTCTTTCAGAATTTTTGCTCGAGTAAAATAATAATTTGTATCACGGGGCTGTATCTCATGCAGAATCATCTGCAAATGGTCCGCAATTTCTAAGTATTAAATAAGGGAATATTCAAATCCGATTATTCAGAACTCTTTTCTCCATTTCTTTCACGTGCACAGAACTACTTCTGGGTACACTGCTAAATAAAAGTGTTAGCAGGAAAAAAAAAAACCCAAACAAATCTAATAAACCAGGCTTATTAGTAAAAGGAAGTTTCTTCCTTCTGACCCTTTAATTTGTATTAATACTCCAACAGATTTCTACATAGGACAGTGCAAGGAAACAATCTTTATCCAAAGTCAGATAGCAATTTAAGATTCTGGTATTAAATGAAACAGAACCCAAAGGAAAAAAAAAAAAAATCGAGCGAGTCTCCAAAAAGATTTAAAATAGAAGCAGTCACTGTTTGCTGCTGCTGCTGTGCAGTATTAAACTCATGTGACTAACACACACAATGCTATATCCACCGTACACAAAAGTAACTTTGTTAGAAATCAGTAGGATTATCTTGGAGTAGAACATGGTCCACATACTACAAACAATTCAGAGTGCTTGAAGTTCCCTACCAGGACATAGACTTGAAAAGCTTGGTGCAAAGACATATATGAGTAAATCAAAAACATTTGATAGCAAAATATATTTGGTGGTGTGGGGTGTTGGCATCTGGGGAGATGGACTTATACCCTACCCTAATTTCCCCTTAAAGAAAATGGAAACACTCATATTGCAGGGTATAGTCTCTTAGACCACATATCCCTTTATGACAATTTTGATAGTATTAGAGTATTTGTCAAAGGGAAGAGGATATATGAAGTCAAGACAAAGCTCAGCACTAGGTCTGACTGTAGCTACTTGCTGAAACAATACTGTCTCATTTTAAAGAATTCTAAATTCTATTTTTTTTAACTAAGAAACATGTGACAGAAATCTGATTTGCTAAGCAATTTAAAATACTGCTCATAACCTCAGATTTACTACAGCTTTCAAAAGTTATGTTACTTAACATTATGGCAATCTCAAAATCATTGCTAAAAATGGACTTATTTTACCTGAATCTGTGTCCATTGGAATAAGACCCTCGGGTGATGAACTCTGCACAACAGGAGCTACCACAGTAGAGAGTTTGTAGGATATCAATATAAGATCTGTCACCATGTGCTTCCACTCTGTCATCAATGTCAAGTTACTGTAAAAAAACATAATCAAGGAATATAAGTGTTATATTTAAAAAACGTTTTAAAATTAAATAATTATGACAGCTGCATTTTTAAACTGGTTGTTCCACAAACTGAAAACTATTATGAATTTAGCTCACATGAAAGAAGTGAATTGAATAGGTCTATAATAAAGAGTTGTTGAAGACAATCAGCACTATAAACTGAGTTGATAAATTACATGACGTGCTTTCACTTTCTTGTAAACAGCTCCGCCACACCATCTTAACTACACATAATCAGACTTCAGTTAGCATATTTTACTTACGTTAAAGGTAGCTGCTGCAAAGCTCCAGTTATACAATGTACTCTTCCATACAATGGGAAAGAAGCTGCTGCTTGAAGCAGGGACTTTTCCGCTTGGAATATTTCTCCCTCAAGTTTTGCTAACAGAAGTCTGACAACTAGAGAAAACAAAAGGTACACAGAAAAAAGGAACACTGATTTAAATATATATAGGATAAACTTGCATGCATGACATTTAGAGAGCAAAGTTTTGCATTTTACCAAATCTGCCATTCAACTTCATGTTGATTTTCTGTTTCTATCCAAAAAATATTATCCATATTTTTCAGTCCCTCCACGTCCAATAATAGCCTGGTCAATTTGAACAGGGTTAATTTAAAATCTTAGTCGGTTTGTAACGACTCAGGCGAAATCCTACATGCAGGTGTATTCATACACTTTACACCAAAGTCAACAGAAATAATTTACACATTTTAAAAAGCAGAATTAGGCCTTAAATGACAGTCTGAATGACAAACATGTAGGTGAAATATTCAACGTTCAGCACCTCTAATCAACTGCCTAAATAATCTTTCCATTTTTTTCAGTGGCACTTAACTCCTGCCTTATTGTTAGCTACAGCACGTAACAGCCAAACACTACTCTGGAAAGCATCTTTGCCCCCCACAACACTCGACAAAAGTATCAGCCAATATATAAAATCAAAAGTGTCAAAAACACATTAAAAGCCTTGAAGTGTTTAGATACCACAGGTGATAAGTGCCACAGAAGCGTTAGGTAAGGTCCACGGCTGGGGCTAGCATGTATTACGCATTTGTGAAGTGCATAAAACACAGCTCAGAATCTGGCCTCGCAACAAAAACCATTCAAATGTGAACAGATTAACCAATGCAGTGTCATACACTCCAGGCTGCAGACCAGTTGAAACAATGACTCTGAGCCTGTGCACATAACACATTAAACTCAGGTATACGTTTTGTGTACTAATGTAAATTACCCTGGGATCTGGACCAGAAAGACAACCAGTTTTCCCAGGGTAGCTATAATTACTGCACCTTGCCATGACCATGACTGAGCAGCATCTTTAGTCTGTTTGCACTGAGCAAACAGCTACCTGCAGGCAACTGCAAACACATGACACACAAAACATCTACACACCAGTATATTTTTACTCCTTTTTTCCTGATGTAACTCTAACACCTGATTTTACCAGGTGACATTGGTGCAGAGGCTGACATTTTGCGTTTGCTCCTATTTTACATCAATGCGATCGTGTCTTTGTCTGAGCCCTCAGAGAAATGAACTGATGGATCACCATTAATCTCACTGGGATGAGAGGTACAAAGCCAAATTGCATTTTAAATAAAAACATTAACTACTCAGTTTCTTAGCAATGAAAGTAAGAAACTGTATGTTAAGTCTACAGGTCAAGGGTAGGAAAAGAGGGCTTACTTACAAGTAACTCTAGTTTTGAGCTGTACTGTCCATATAAGCATCCTCATTGTGCATCCCCAAGAAATTTCTGCTTTTAGCCTTATCCATAACACTGCCTCCCTTCTGCTTCCCCTACATCAAGGGACTAAAGGAAAGTGTGGACTTTTTGCTCCCCAGTTCCCTCTCAGTTGCAGTCCTATACTGTGTGTGCCCATGAAATGTATGTATAAATGCTACATCTTTAAGAACTCCAGTTGCTAGCAAGGAAGTTCTCTCTCTCCTTTCAATGATGCCCCATACACATATCCTCACTTTTACTGACACCAAGAGAATGAGCACATCCCTTGAGATGGATCTTGGAGTCCCCTAGACTATAGACATCAAATTTGTCCCATTCCCTGAGCCGGCTCTTCATGAGCCTGACAGCAGCAAAGGCAGTGGCAGGGCAAGTCGCAGCAGAGGCAGCAATGGCAGACTGAAGTGCTGTGTCAGCACAGCCCTCACTTACCCTCCTCCAACAGCCATGTCCAACCAGGCCCTGTATCCCAGATTCTGTAGCCTCCACTAGCCCCACCCCTGAATTTCCTGGTCTGCCAGGAGCCCGACAATCCATGCCCAGAGGCCTCTTGTCTGACACCCCTGCCCTAGACTAACAGTGACCGAAGGGCCACGAAGTACAGTATTTGCCAAGGAACCTGTGATTGTTCAGCATGTGGTAAAAGGATATATTGAACTCAAGGTGGCTGCCCTCTACAGAAACACTGAGCTGGGATGCTATCGGGGTGTCTGGGCTCCGATACAAAGACGGAAGGACCACAGAGGGCAGCTCTGCACAGCAGTATCATAACACATACTACGTTAAAACACTCCCATGAGACAGTCTCCATGCTGACACAGCTATATCTTTAGATCTCTGAGCTAAAGAAACAAATAGTTGTGATGATTTTCTAAAAGAATAAATTCTGTGCAGATGAACGGGCTGAGCCTTTTTCACATCAAACGAAGATAGAGACATCTCAGCTGAGAAAGAATGAGGTCTGGAAAGGAACACCAGCACATTGATTTGTTGGGTGAAATGGAATTCAGTAACTGCCTTAGAAACTTAGGCTGAATCCCTAATGGGACTTTTTTGACTGCAAAACCCCGTGTAGGCAGGAAGGCTGTTTTTGTGGAAAGGTGGAACAGAGGGCATGTTACTGTGAGTTTGAGTGATGGCCCCATCAGAGACATGAGGACAAGCTTAGGTCCTATTACAGAACATGATTTCTCCTTGGCGGGAAAACACATGCTGCCCATCATACAAAATGGTAGGGCCTGACCGGCCACCAGGTGTACTCTGCCTGAGCCGATGGACAGATTTGCAGAGCAGAGCTTCAGCAAATACTCTTGTATAGCAAAAACAGGAGATCACTCAGGGGTCCTTTCCCGCCAACAGCTATATACTATGGTCTGCTTATCTGGATCAGTATGTCTCGTGGAATCCTCTGTTGTGTATAAGGATATTAATTATAAGGGAAAGGCACTTCTCTACTTTTCTTCCCCCACCCACTTCCTCCCCTCCCCTTGTTTTCTACCCTTTGTCTTCCTAATTTCCAGCTATTTACTTTTTCACAGACTGCCTCTTTTCTACCTTGGAGAACTCAAGTAGTGTCTCCTTTATTTACCTATGGCATTTCCCCCCTTGTTTCCCCCCTCCCTTCCCTTCTCTACCTTTCGTTTTCCTAACTTAATTCTCACTGACATCACGTCACACTTTTAGCTTCTTTCATTCCTTGGAGATCTCAGGACAGCAGAGACTCCCTATGTTTGCAAAGAACTTTCTTCCAACTACTCAGTTGATCTAATAAAAGATATCACATCTACCCAAAGAACCTTGCCTACCTCTCTC
Organism: Crocodylus porosus; assembly: GCF_001723895.1. NCBI lineage: Eukaryota > Metazoa > Chordata > Crocodylia > Crocodylidae > Crocodylus > Crocodylus porosus. The sequence goes on along the minus strand of NW_017728943.1, from coordinate 55,724,089 downwards.
TCACAGTCATCCAGTGTTCAGGCTGAGCGATTACGAAGATGACACAATCTTTCTTTAACCCAGCTAGTATCACCAGCAGCTAGGGCCATGGCCATTTGCAGTGAAGTCCTTGCTAGTACTATGCTGTAAGCACTAATAAGGTGTCTAAACATATATACTCATATATGCAGAAATGTTATGTGGCAAGGAGAGTCTGAAAATGAAGCTTAAAGACTCACTCCACATTTGAAAGGGGCTGTCCTACACAATGCATCAGATGCTGAAAAACCTTGAGATAGTTCAAGTCTTAACCACGGAGGACAAGGATCGGCTGACCTTCTGAAGATCTCCCAGTCTCAAAACCAGGACCCAGAGAATCCTCCCAATCTAGGAAACTAGACAAGTAGCTTACTCACGGCGTACTACAGTGCCAAAGCTAATGCGTGGCATTACTGGATGCAAGATGAACACAGCTTAAGCCTCAGAGAGGGGGAAAGCCCTAACAAATACATTTCAGAAAGCTTAAGGAAAAGTAGCTTCATTCCTCTACCACAGAAATTAAGCAGTTACAAGACACTGCCTACAAGAAGATGACCGGCCCCCTTCGTCAGGATGGTAATGTCACATAACTATGGCCTGCCCTAACTGCTAAGGCAATGTCTCTGAGGCCACCTCCAGGAAGGATATGCACACTAACAGTGACCTGAAGGAAAAAAAAAAAAAGAATTCCTGAAAGAAAGGAAGCGGGAAACAAAAAGAAGAGCAAGGGAAGAGGGAGAGAAGAGACAGACACATCATTGAGGTCTAGAAGTGATACTGAACAAAATTATAAAGTACTAAGCAAAAAAAAATTCAAAGTATCTTATGACATGAAGGCCACATTTACCCTTAATTTCTGTGCAAGATTGCTTACTGACAGCTGCATGGACTGAAGTGAGTACCTAGTTCTAAAGTTTTACCCCAAACTTATAAACCAAAAGTGAAAAATGGAATTCAACCTTCTCAACTGAATGTACTCAAGAGACTTACTTTAAGTTCAGGGGCTGGGTGGAATGGGGGGGGAGAAAAATCTTGAGATCTGAAGCAGATAAAAAGATAGAGATCAAGCTCTTGTTCCAGGCCTATCTTTTAAAGGTAAAGTGGCAATCAGGAGGCATCTAACAAATTCAGTAGGATTCAAAAGCATCTGCTGGTGCTGGCTCCACTGAAGAAAAATCAGACCACAAGTTGTAGGAATCAAAATATGACTGTAGGTGCTTCTGGGCTCCCAAAGGTTTGTAAATTTTGGACTGAAACTAGAGAAGGGGGCTGTAGACTTCTAAACCTTGATACTCTTCAAGAAAGAGCTGTACCTATCCACATTCTGAGAAGCTCACTAAGAAGGCTGTCAGAGGTTTGCCACCAAGACAACTTCGCAGTATGCCAATTGCATGGGTGACATACTGGCTACATCTGGTGCAGCAGCAGAATGGGAGCAGATTTTGGTTATCCGATACAGATTTGGGGTGGGGATCCCATCAGGCTGGATCATGTGAACGGTGACAGGATAGAACTTGTCAGTTGCAAAAGCAGGCCCAGGCCTTTGTAAATCCATAGCTGTGACCTGGGTGGAGACACCAGTGTGGAGCGCTCATGTAAACCACACTCCTCTCACATTTTCCATAGCACTGGGATATGGTGTGCTGCACCAAGGGATGACCTGCAAGAGCTTCCAGCCTTTGCAGAGCTGTTAGCCAAATTTACACAAATGCAATACCTAAACCTAAGCAAACTGCCAAAGAAAACAGGTAGACTTCTTCCTTCAAATAAGGCCATGATAACAGCCTGGAAGAAACCAGGAACCCTCCTGTTTTTAAATATACAAATTCAAAGCATCTTTTCCTTAGAACTTACCAGCTAATGTGTTTGTTTCCACAGTGCCTGCTGAGATGCATTCCTTTTTCAAAAAATTAAGGACAACAGGCTGATCTTTCAGGCAAATATTAAGCAGTTCTTTACGATGTATTAAAAAGTTCAGCAAATATGAAGCAGTTACACAGTCATATGGCTTGGCACTCGTGCTAAGATCCATTGATGCTCGGAATAAGTGATGTATGTCTCCGGAATCCTGATATAAAAATAAGGAGAGTTAGTAATGTGCAATATACAAGGTTTAAGAACTACAATATTACATCAACACTGCTAAATATTTTGGATCTTATTTCAGTAACTTTGCCAGTGAACACTTGCTAACAAGCATTGATTTTTCTTGCTCCTTATTACAGAAGCAGAGCAGAAACTGACACAGCACATGTGTTGCTAAATGTTCAGCAAATGCACAGCTACAAAAGTAGTAAAGATAGAGCCCTTTATTTATACAGCAGTGTTTGGACACAACACACCTCAGGGCATTTTGAAAAATGAAATATGTACTTCTGTACTGTAACAAGCAATAGACTTTACATAGAAAAAGCATTAAGTGGACCGCTGTAGAACAGCACAGCACATAATGTATGGTAAAAAAAATTCTCATCGGGAAGCAATTATTGCTTGCTGATCCTTGTGCACAAGTCTAATATATGTAAAAAAATGCAATAAACAAACCAATATCAGGTAAATAAAAAGGGACAGTTTGAAAGAAAATTCACTTCATACATGACAATCCACCCCTGTGGTGAAGACAAAGGCCATAACAACGTACAGAAAAATAATATTTTCGAGCAGGAAATACAGAGTATTTTATTCAACTAACATTAGTGAGTGAAATGATGCATATGGCATTCAGATAACTTGTAACTTAGCCAAAACATGTAGATCAACAACTTTCTCTGCTCAGTGAGTAAATTTTTGTTGAAAGGAAATTTAAAATGGAAACCTGTTTTTTTTTTTTTTTTTTAAGTATAGTTATCTTTCAACTGAGTTCTGTACCTGTAAATTTAATGTAGCTTTGTGTAGTTTCCTCAGGAGTTCAAATGCTAAAATTTTTACTTCCTCAAAAGTGCTGGCAAAACACTTGATTAGTGTTTGAACACGGGTACGATCAATCTCTTCAGCCAGCTGAAAAACTGCTTGTGCCTGACCTGTTCACAAGACATCAATGTCCCCACCACAATTTATTACCATCTTCACAGAACAAGATTTTGATCTCATTTTTATTCAACTGAACAAATGCAAACCCTAAAATTGTTACAGCTAGAGAAAATCACACATTATTTCTATGTAAACGCATGCCTCTAAATACTTGTTAGAATGCACTGTTGAATAATGCCATACTAGCAAGCAAACCATGACTGTACAAAAAGCCACTTAAAAACCTGCAAATAAAAATTCTATTTGTTCTCATAAAACTTAACTGTAGACAAAGTGGCAAGTCACTGCAGGATATAAGGGGGCAGCAGGGACTGCTTTCGCAACAGCTGGTCTGCACTAATTTTCCATGATTAATTAACCCATGGTGACTTAGCCCACTGTCAACAAGGGCTAAGCTACTACAAGTTGTCTTCCACTTACCACAGGTAAGAGCATGCACATCTGCATATACTACCATGCACGTGATGTACAAGAGAAAGCCCTGCTGCCTCCTTACACTCCACAGTAAGTTGATCATATAGAACCATGCTCTCACCATCACCAACTCTCACCCCGTCAGCTTTTCTTAAAGCTGCAGCTCTTGGAGGTATTTTAGATGAAAAGTTAAAATTCCATCCAAAAAAAAAAAAAAAAATCTAATTTGCATGACTAAAGAGAACAGCCAGAACAGACTCAAAGATCTGAAAACTATGTTTTTTAATTTCATAAATATATATATATATATTTTAAGAACAGTCTCATGGACCTTGGGGCATGGTAGATGACTAGGCTTGGCAAGATTTGATTTTTAATCAATAGACATTGACACATTGATTTCACCTGATACTCACAGACTGACAGAAAATATTTCCACCAGCAATCACTGACAGTTACATAGAAGAGACTTAAAAATGAATCCGGAAAGAAGGTAAGGAAATCTGGGGCAGGGGATGCTGCAGGCAGGCACACACATGCGCGCACATGCTGCACATGCACACATATGGTGACCACTGCAGGAGGTGGGGACTGTGCTGGCAACACTGTGCTGGGAGGGGGGCTGGAGAGCCAGGGCTGGTAGCAGTGGGGAGTCCAGTGCCACCAGATGTTCACTCCACCCAGGTCCCAGCCGGGGCAAAGGCCAAATTTCCACAGAGCCTGGCCTTGCCCCTGCGTGATTAGGGTAGGGGACCAAGAGTTTGACTAGGCAGAGCAAGCAACCAGCGGCACTGAGCTCCTGGGCACTACCTGCCCTGCCCCTCCAACCCCTGCTCCTGGCACGATCTTACGGCACAGCCAACAACCACCACACATGCATGTGCTAAATTGATAAAATAAAAAACCCACCCCTAATTTCACACAAATCCTAAAAATTTCACTGGATGAAAATCTAACTAAATGCTTAAAATAAAAATTGATTTAAAGTGGTTCAAATAATAAATAAATAAATAAAAGTCTAATTCTGCCAAGTCCATACACAATTTATGCCCTCTTGGAGTTGTCAAGAACTGAGATACAAATGCAAGAGGTACCTGTCATTTTGAAGAATACAACATTACACAAAAGATTATTCTAGCTACATTCCTAACGCAGTCTTTCCAGAAGTAATGCCTAGTTTCTGATTTGTGCAGGCCTCTACTGCAACTCCCACAATGACTGTTCATAAAATAGCCTTAGGAAAATAAGATTAATTCATTCATAATTTAAAAACAGAAGTTTTGGTGGAAGAGGAAATCGTAGCATGAGTAACTTTCCCTTAGTTCAAAACCAAAAGTAACAAATGATGTCTAGCTTCTTCCACATAATCCTTCCAATTTATGAGGTGAAAGCATCTTGTATTTAAGCTATTTACACAATCTAAACATAATGTTTACTGGTTACAAACACCATAAAACAGATTACAAAAATAAATACTTCAGAATGTTAAAATAATTCTAATACCGAGGGAAATATAGTTTTATTATTCTAACAGTTATCAGCATCAGAATAATCATTAATTAGTAATTACCTAATTAAAACACCTCCTCCCTCCCCTCTTGTTCTCAGTACTTTGAAAACCCACTATCATCCAACTGCATTCAAATCTCATCTTCTGTAGGTTCACGTTTCCAATAGTGTGTCAATATTTTGGTCTCCTTTACGTGCCACCAAAGAGACATTTTGTTCTGGAAGCAGCCTGGCTAGCAATGTTACATTCTCTTTTACAAAAAAATGTTTATTTTTGAACTTTGACACTGCAGGGGGAAAAAAATGGTTCAAGAAACAGGCTGCTATGAAACAAGAACAATGAAGTCAACAGAGCTTCTCATGGAGAAAGCTATTACTCAGATGGAGTCAGGATCTCAGGCTTGGGTTATAAATTAATTAATTAGTTAATGGAATTCTGTTGGTCTCTAGATACCATAAAAATGGGCAAGTTAAAATAGATTACATATTAACTTGGTAATTTATTCATATAAAACTAGAACTTCTTAATGTTTCTACAGACTAACTCAGGTTGAATAGTTACAAAACCTTTGCAAGAATAATCGCTAAATCTTTTGTGTAAATGGTATGCAATCCTATATTATTTTTTATTTATACTGCACGCTGATTGAAGAAGGCACCTACATACTATAAAAAAAAAAAATCAAACTCTCAGTACATCTACTGTGGTAGGTTTAAAATTAAAAGATGGACTGATTTTAAAAAAAGAGGGTATTAGGGAAGAATAAATTACAGATGCAACCCCTAGTAAAGGTTGAATCCTAATTTGAATTTTTGCATTTCAAGCCCAGAAAGAGCTCTGTATCAAAATTTGAGGTGCATATGCAACATAGTACATTGAAATTTTATGCCAAAGATATATTTAATAGTATTTTTATTTCAGACACTTCCAGACAATGAGCTACATAAGTGGTAGCAAAACATTGATTTGGGGGAAGAAGCAGGGAGCCTGAAAACTTTATTGAAATTCATGCTCAAAACAGAAAAGTTCATTAAACTACTCATATTTTATGAAGTCTGTACTTTGCATCCCCTAACCACTTACTGTTATTCCAAAAACTATGTTTTCTTATTCTACAAGAACTGTCATTTTCTTGTAGGAAAGAACAACATAACAAATTATACCTTAAATGTTACAGAAAGCAGGTGTTGGGGAAACTGATATATTTTGGGTGAGAAAATAATTAGTTAACAGAGAAAGACACTGATTTAATCCTCCTTAATCCCATCACATAAATGAAATCTCTCACCATTTGGAACAGAAAATATTTCAGCTATCAATCCCAAAATAGTTAATGCAGAAAATCTGGTTGAATGAGATGATCCAGGAAACAGGGCTTCAAAAAGTCTGTCACATACAGATGATATGAAATCCTGAAGATTAGAGAAGACAATTTGAATAGATTGTGTGCAACATGCAAGTAAATTTGCAAAGCTTGATACAGCAAAGCTTTGATTCAAGACACCACTCAATATATCTGTAAGGTTACAAGTCACTAAAAAAAAATAAAAATAAGAAAAATAAAGTCTTTCCCCATAGCCACTAACTAGCAAGTCTCTCTGTAGCAGCTTCTTTTATTTTCCAGGGTCAGTGGAGAAGAAAAGAATTCCTTTGCACTCAAACAAAATTATAGTCATTAGCAAAGCAGGTAAAATTAGGAACAGCCTAACATAACAATAATAAAAATAAGAGGTTATTATAGGACTCTAAACAGGAAATCAGAGGAAAGACAAGTACAAAATCCTTCAAACTCAGTCTGTCAATTCTGTAAGTCATTCTCTATGAGCTTTCTCTTATCAAGAGGCAACATGTTCTGGAGAATACGTATGGGGGCGGGCAGAAGTCAGGAGGGTCCTCATTCTAGCCTAGAGCAGAAGATGAGTTGCTTGTTTCATTTATTTTATATGCAACCTTTTAGCACCCTGTGGCATGTTTCAAGTAGTAATCAGGGGTTATTTATAAAGTGTTCTAATAGTAGTAGTAGCAGTAGTATTTTTACCAGCTCTAGTACTTACTTTATATTGCTGTAAAGTGCAATAAGGATCCAATTTTGCCAATTCTTTAACTGACTCTTGCTTGGTTTTATTTTGCTCCAATTTATAAAGCAGCTGGGAACTTTCTTGTATCCTACAAAACAACTTTTAAAAAGACACACAAGAAAACAGTTAATGAGATGCACTGAATGAAATCACTGTTTAAAAAGAGAGACTGAGATCATCTGCAGGTACAGCTGCTTACAGTTTCAAGGGATCAGTGCCTGTGGCCTCTGTAACAATTACACTTGTTATAAGACTCCTGACCACATTCTTCAATCCTCTGCTTTTCTGCCCTCCCTGATATCTTCTCCCTTCCAACACAAACCCAGGACTCAAAACCATGTCTTGCTCCTCACCTTCCCTCCTCCAGCAACCTCTCCTCTATCCCTAACCTCTTTACCTCTAATCCTACTTCCACCCCTAATCTTATGCCTCTCATCCACCCTCCTGAATTCTCCAGAATGCCCATTTCTTCACTAAGAAGATCACAGACCTACACCACTTTTCCATAAGTGCCTCCCCTGCAGCCTGTGGCCTCCCTAGAACCTGGTTCCTTTTGTCTGACCCCACCTCTGCAGCAATGCTTCTCTTTGAAAAGCCACTCTCAGAAATTCTCTAGCATGGATCACAAACTATGGCAGCGGTGAGAGAGACAGCTAGATGTTTTAGTCTGAAGTTAGGCAGAAGGCAGGGCAAAGTGGCACCTTATAGAATAACTTGTTCAGGGAGGCATCAGTTTTCGTTGGCTATTGCCTAAGGATGAGGTGCTGAGCTTCTCCTCCCTAGTCTGCTGCTTCCAAGTTGGTCCTCTCCCACATCCGCTACTCATTTACCTCTTCATCCAACTCCTCCACATTATCCTGGCATACCTTACACACTTATCCTCAGTGGTTTCTGATGCATGTGGGTGACCACACCCCACCAACCTATTAAGCGGCATGTTTCCTCACCCTCATCTCCTCATTCACCTTGGAGCCCTAGATCAACACACACTTGACAAAAAGCCCATTAACTGCTGGATCGCTGCATGATTCAAATCATGACAAGGATGCTTTCTGCTACTAAAATGTGTTTTTTAGTTCATCCATTTTCGTTATTGTTAGACTATTCTATTATTGCACTTTAGTTGAATACCACACTTGCTATCTCAGCCTCTCTTGTCTCATTCCTCAAACCCAGACAGTCTTCCTATCTCCACTTCTCTATCTGCAAAAGGATGTTCCCAGTGTCTTGGAACAGAAAACTGACTAGATAAATTACCTTCCTCTTTTCCCTCCCCAATGCTATGCAACTGTTTTTCCTCTTCCACTTGCCACAGTTACGCCATCCATCCCTGTCCCAAGCTCCCTCCTGCCCCCTCTAGTCTTCCTCCCTTATTATTTTTCTTAGCCTCTTTGCTCTGGCTCTTCACAAATCACAAAAAAACATGATTTTGTCTATCTTGAAAACAGATAACAGACAGCACTTGCCTCTTCAACAACCACTGTGTCTGGACCCCTCTTCAATCCAGGTTCTGCTCAGTGTACTTCACTAAAAACACTTTGAAAGTGTTCTGAAAGAACTTCTTCCTAGACAAAGCTCATAACCAATAATCAGTCCTCATCCTTGTCAACCATGCTTGTCTTCTACAACTCTTGCTCTCCACATCTCTGTCCTCTTTTGGCTCTCCTCTCACATATCTAACTTGTCATTCATTCATGCCCTTCAGAGGATCCTCCTCATCCCATCGCCAACTCTGTGTGGGTTCCAAAAGAATCCTTTTCTTTCCTCCTCCTCTGTTCAATTACTGTGCAAACCTTACTGGCAAAACACATTCAACTACTGTTTCTGTGATGACAAGTGACAAATATCCTCCACGTGAGACCTAACTCCTTTTGTGGACTAAAAAAACCTCAGCAGTCTCTCTTTTCATCTCCTGGTGGATGTCTAAATTAGCTCATGCTTAAACTGGATAAAATAAATTTTAAAATCTTCTTATAGCTCATCTTCCCAAAGAGACCATGAAGTGCACAAACACAATGACTGGTCATCTCCCTCATACAGATGATCTGGGTGTCTCCCGTGTCAGAATCATTTTGTAGTTATCACAACTAAGCTACCCAAACTTGCAGATTCTCTTGTGTAATGCCTAAGATAAGCATTCCTTATGTGTACTTCTGGTACAATTCTCATCCAGGTTCCCATTAGTCAACCTCTTAACTATGGCTCTGATTCTGTGGCTTGACAAATGCAGTTCTACTCTACACAGATGATTGCTGCCAAGATCATTCTCTCAACTCTTTTTTTTGACCAAATCACCCACTACAGCTTTTCTTCTCTATCACCTGAAATAAGCTACCTGTTTTTATCCTTTAGATACTTCAAAGTCTTTCCCTAACATGGAATTAGAGAAGCAGGGCTGGAAGGGACCTCCAGAAGTCATCAGTCCAACCCCCTGCCTGAAGCAGGACCATCCCTATCCAAACCATACAATACAATCCATAATCTATACCATCAATCCTGACAAAACAGACCTAACACTCCAACTTGCTACAGGTAAAGCTGAAGAAGCATGACAGCCAATGTCCTGCTTCAACAAAACACTGGCAATATATGCTCATGAGATCTGGGATACAGGGCAATGCCCACCAATAGAGGAAGGCAAATACCCCCATAGTCCATCTGACTATAGGGTAAAATTCCTTACTGACCCCAAATACGGCGATCAGTCTGACCCTGAGTGGAGGGGCAAGACCTTCTAGTCAGGAATTAGCTATCCTCTTTTATTCACTCTCAAAGTGTGACTCCTGTCTTCAGCCAGTAATGTCAAATCATCCACTTGATACATTTTCAAAGCACTCTTGCATTCTCTTCCAAACTGCCTTTCAGGGTTAGGAGGCATTTCCCCATAAACATCCACCTGTCAAATTATGCTTTGCAACCATGTCTACAAAAAAAAGAAAAAGCTCAACAGCAGCCAGGCACGCTAGTCTACCTTTATCCACCTGTTACCTCTTCCTAGTTAGGATCATAAACTCTTAAGAACAAGGATCTTTTTCTTCCTATATTACACAGCCCTAAGCACAACAGGGTCCACAACTACAATTTCCTAGTGCTATGGTAAAGCAAAATCCTAGTGCTATGGCAAAAAATAAATTATTAACGTGCTCGGAAGCTAATTTTCTGAAATAATAAATACATAAATTTTACTGCATTTTGTTTATGTTTGAAGATTACCTTTTTCAGTAGAGAACAAATCTGGTGCCTCACTGCAGGAGACTGACTGTTCAAATTATATATAATAAAAAAATGTACTAGCTGCATCTCTTCCATGGACACGATTTCTGTACTGCGATGGGTTTCACAAAGCAAACCTAAGGCATCTATGCGAACCTATAAAAACATTTGGAAGTGAACTGTCAACTTCATGATATTTAACTTCCATAATCAGCTTCCATAAGAATATTAAAAACAGTGTTTGAGGAGTTAAGCATAATGGGCATCTATACATGTGCTCTAGGGTGGACACTTAAATTAGAACAGCTCTGAGAGCAGCTCAAATAAAAGTGCCCACAAAATCATGTGTATTCAGCATCCTGCACTTCAAAATGGCGGCAGGGGCATAGTTTCATAGTTTCTAGGGTCGGAAGGGACCCGAGTAGATCATCTAGTCTGACCCCCTGCCATGGCAGGAAAGAGTACTGGGGTCAAACGACCCCAGCAAAATGTTCATCTAACCTCCTCTTAAAAACCCCCAGGGTAGGAGCCTGCACCACTTCTCTTGGAAGTTGATTCCAGACCCTAGCCGCCCTGACCGTGAAGTAGCGCCTCCTGATATCTAACCTAAACCTACCCTCTGCCAGCTTGTGACCGTTATTCCTGGTCACTCCTGGTGGTGCTCAGGGGAAAATGGGGACACTGAATACACGTGACACACAGAGACTGGTGGAGCATGCTAATTAGCATGCTCCAGCAGACTCAATTAATCGTGTGCTCGATTAATCAAGTCTGCTCCAATGCGTGCTCAATTAATTTGAGTCTGCTCCAATGCGTGCTCAATTAATTTGAGTCTGCTCCAATGCGTGCTAATTAGGCATCAGTCACATGTATAGGTAACCAGCGATCAGTCCCCCTACCTGAACATGTTGATGAACTAAACCTTTTTTGATACATCCAACAGACACAAGACCATCCCTCATGACATCTGCAAATTGTAGGTGTCCATAAGCCCGAGCTGTTCTTAGACATGCCATCAAGGCTCCAAGAGCTCCTCTCGTATTCCAAGACCCTAATAAAAAAAAAAAAAAAAAAAGAGTAAATGGACTTGTTTTTACCCATTGCAACACAAAAACTTAAATGCAGCTGGAACAAAAGTCCTTACCCCTTCCCATGTGGAAACTACCCTCTGAGAGAAAGATTCTCTCACGTATCCAACTACAATCCTCAGTTCAATTCCCAAAATGTTTCATTGCAAGAACACCAGAAAGGATTATAAAAGCCAGTGGTGATTCACAAGACACTGCTTAACAATTACTGCATCACAACTGAATCATAAACTTATAATTATGGCCCACAAACAAAAACCAAATGATTTAGCTTAAGAAAACTGAACTACTTAGGTTAATTAATTTCTTGTATACTAACGGTACAAGTGCTAATAAGAAATATTTGCAAAATAGATAATACTGTCGCTGACATTCATACAATTGTTATACCTACAAATTGATAAATAAGGAAAGTATTAAGCAAGCATTATTTCAAAATGGATGCAACAAAAGCTAAAATATTACTTTGATATAATTACTTTAAACATATGAAGAGAAAATGAAGGAAAGGAGCCTTTACATATACAGGACAGCCACCACTGAATTCTGCTTGACAATGCCGAGAAAAATCAGGAACCTAGAATTTCTCACACTGCCTTTCCCACTCATTCATACAAGACAAATGAATCAGAAACTGTATCTAAAATGTACAAAGGCAAGAATATGAAGATTATTTTCTTACCAACATTAGCATCACTAGAAGCCTGAAGAATTTTAATCATGTAGTTCAGACTGCCTGGATTACATTTTAGCAACTTTGGTAAATAATAATCAATGACATAAGTAGTTTGGTCAGGATTCCCTTCACACAATATTAGAAGAAGAGGGGAGACCCATGTCTCATGCCACTGGTCAATCCAGGTGCTTTCTTGAAATACAGCTGTCAGATGATTCTTATGATGTGAAAACATGGTTTCTAAAAGATCACTTGCATAAGGTGCTAGAGACTGATCACCCATGACATCCAAAATCTGCACTGGAATTGTTCTGTCCACTGTCAAGATATTTTCAATCCCCACACACTCGACGAGACAGCCAAGGGAAGCATATTTCCCTTTCACGTGCCATTCGAGGTTTAGTAAGTTCTCTGTCAACATTGACAAGAATGGGTCTGATTTTACAACAGATCCTTTAACAGTGGCTTGGTGAATCTGGAGGAGATTCCTGAAGATCAGTTTAGCCTGATGTCTAACAGCATCTAAAGGATGCTCCCAATGTGCATACACATACTCTAGCAGTTTCCCAGTTGTGTCTGAGCTTCCAGTAAGAGTGCATTTTAGACTTTGGGAGCTTGAATCAAGGACGTCCAATGCTGAACTAGTCCAAATTGCTAAAATTCTTGACAAGGACATAGCCATACTGGATTCTTTTAACCTAAAAAGGAAAGACAAATTAAAAAAAAAAAAATCATCATTATCCACCCATTGCATAGTTTAACATTTTAACACACTACAAAAACATTAGTTATTCCTCACAATACACCTCTTTCACCTCCCACTAACTGGACAACACAGGAAAACCTGAGAGTCTGAGTTTGTGTAACTTGGAAGCAGGATGAGAACTATATTTTCTGCTTAATACTCCTGATCTTCTAACTTATCACAGCTAGAATTCCCTGAACACTGGAAAGTAATCTAACAGACATTACTATTTTAAAAGATTCCATATAATTTTTCATTTTACAAAACTGATAAGGATTTAATACTGGCTGACATTTGAGCAACTTTATAATTTTTTTTAACATAATTGCTTTAAAAATCTAAAATGACTTAAAAGAATTAAAAGCCAAACTTTTTTCACTGTAATATAAAAAAATCAAAATTGAACTCAGTATACATGTTAACCTCCCCCCTCTCCGCACACTGAATCTAATGTCACTAAATGAGTTGCATTCTAAGGTAAGAAGTTTGTAGATGGATGTGGGATATATTTTAATCTACATTTCAAAAGGACTGAAATAGTGACCACACAGACAGTAAAACAGTTCCTTATAAAAAGTTAGCCCCACCGTAATCAGAAGGCAGCAATTATACATATTTTGCACATCCAAATATACATATTTGTAGGCTTTGTATTTTAAACATAACTCATCGCTGAAACTTGGATTTTCCAAAATCAACCTTATTTTTCAGAATCAGTTATTAAGCAAAGGAAGAATGGCCAGTCTGAACCACAATGATTTGTAATTTAAGAAAAAAACAAGGACTGCAGCATACTCTTAATGTACAAAATAAAGTTTCAGCAGCAGAAAGAGAGGTCAGAAAATGAGTTAACAAAACTTCCTGTTACAATGGACTTACCGTGAATTCAGAGATAACAAAACCAACACAATATCCAAGAGCAATTTCTCTCCATTTTGACCCATGCTGTTATTTTTCCACTCAAGCATGGCCAAGGCTCCATGACAAAGGAAGAGGAGAGTTGAATCAGAAACCTCTGCAGTACACAGAATTCCACAGCTGTCCATAAACCACTCTGGTACATCCGCACATTTCACCGAGCGAAGGAGCAAATCACTGACCTGCAACAGCAAAATAGCAGCTAGATTACTGCAAACTTCAAAAAGCAGGATAAAGTTGCAACACACTTGTTACTGGCTCTTTTTCTTCCTAATATGATGAAGGTATCTAATATTTCAATGTGTCAAGTGTGAAAAGAACACAAAAATCTTCATCTTTCCACAAGGGCTAGCCAAAATCATGATGCGACAAAATTAAAACAGGCACTATATCTCCTTGAAGGATGTCAGGAGGGCAGAGCAGGGTAAGGAAGGCAGGACCATGACTAACTAGAGTATAGACACTCCAGTCTATGCAGAATTAAGGAGAGAGATGATGCATTCATTTTCTTAATGAGCACTGTAGAAAGCATTGTGTTCCACAAAAAGTAACCAAGAAATTTTCTGGTAGAGGTCAACCAGAATTTATGGTGTCTATTTGGGGGCTGTTCAGGCTTTCCATGCTAGTCTCTTAGATGACCGTTTTTGTTATAATGTATATTTATTGTTCTTGTATATAAGAACCAACCAAAAAAAGAGACTGGTTTTGCTGAGGCCTGTAACATTGATCCCTGCCCCAAACAGTTTACAATCTTTAAAAAAAAAAAAAGGGAGAAAGAAAGGAAGAGACAGCGTGCAGAACACAGAATGAAAAGATGCACTGCCTGGAAAATTCTGTTAATCCCATGATATTTTTTTTACAGGTAGGTGCAGATGGAGAAAGGGGGGGAAAAATGAGCAAAATGGAAAGAAAAGTCAAGGGAGAGGGGGGACAGGGCATGAATAGAGAGAAGAAGCTGATGAGAAGGATCTGGTGGCACCTGAAGACGAAAGAGGTTGGAAGTGAATAGTAAACATGTGGCCCAGGAAGTGTAGTCAGAATTGTAGGAAGTTCTCCAACTGCTGAAGGTCCAATTTTCCCATTCAATTAAAAAAGAACTACCAAGTGCACAAGAACTGGCAGTAATAAAAAAATTCCTCCTTTTATTTTAAGAAAATATACTTACCAAAGAAGGTAGCTTTTCAACTGGTTCAAACAGAATCTTAATAAAGAGAACAACAGCTAGTCCAGAGGTAGTCTGAACAGTCTGCAATACTTCTTCTAAAATAACAGAGGGAGGTAGAAAAACAAAACACATTCTTCATTGTATGTTCGCTCTTTTGACATAAACTATTCATCAGAACTGTAGGCACATTTATTTTATTTTTAAACAATTTATAGTTGCACATTACAACTATTCATTAACTTAATTTTCTTATGTTCCTGAATCTTCTCTCACAGACCAACTACAGTCATTAAGCGACTTTGCAAACTGTCAGTAGAAATGTATAGCCAAAGCAATTTATGCTCACACTGTAACCTTACAGTAAAGCAACATATCTAAAGAAAACAAACATGCTCATTTATTAAACACTGATATAGGATTCTGCTATTCAGAAGCATGTATATTTCATTGCAAGTCTTCCATAAACAAAGACATTTTACAATATTCACCAGGACCATCTGTTAAAAAGATGAAGCTATTGCTATAGCAATGTCATCTATACATTATTTTACAGATATACTTCATCTCTCTTGGTGCCCTCCTGTATGTCATGCAGACTCCAAAATGGTGCACTATAAATCCTATTTTTCGAAAGACCCAATACTACTAACCATCAATGTTACTGGCTCAACTTCTAGGCCCTTAAACTAAAAGAAAGTCCAAAATGAAGACAACTTTTAATTTTGGTACTAAGACAACAGTATTTACTGAGCAAAAATTTGTCTATGGAATTTGAATACTGTTGCTACTTACCATCCATTAAGCAGTTTGTGAAACACTTCAGTAAACTGCACATACTTTGACAAACAAAAGACCCAGGTTTCAGATTCTCCTGAATATTTTCTTGCACTTTCTGGACTACCATCATTGAAACTTTAATGGCCATCAATAAATCATGCATCAATTGCGTCTGAGCAATACGATTTCCACTAAGCTTTCTGAAAACGGGAAGGAAAAAAAAGAGAAAAATCAATTACATTTTCTGTTCCCCTGCCCCCCCCATCAAGAAGGAAGAAGGGAGGAAGTATGGCCCTGTACATGAAAGAGGTCACATTTGACAACAGGGAAGGGTCCCTTGAGACCCTCTGTGTCAGGATACAAGGCAGATCAGGAGAAGAAGACTGGATGGTGGGAGTCTACTACAGGCCTCCCCCTCCCAAGAAGAGGAGAGCGATCAGGCATTCTCCAGAGAACCAACCAAGGCAACTAACCTAGAGACATGATCGCCCTGGGTGACTTCAACTACCCTAACATATGTTGGGAGGATCACTCAGCCGCCTTCAGCAGGTCAGCCAATTTCTTCGCAATGACAGACTACGTGTTTCTGACACAGGTACTGGAAGGGCCTACTAGGGGTAGGCTACTCTGAATTTAGTACTGGCCAAAGGAGAGGACAGCATAGGCAACCTAAGGATTGGTAATACTCTGGGAGACAGTGATCACAACCTGGTTAGGTTCACCATCCACCGTAAGACTGGGAAATCAGTCAACAGAACAGAAGTCCTCGATTTCAAGAAGGCAGATTCTGGCAAACTCAGGAGGCTAGTTGAAGAGGCCCTCTGCAACCAGAAACTGGATGATTTGGGAGTTCAGGGACAGTGGTGCTTCCTTAAGGAAGCAAATCTGGAAGCTCAAAAACAGGCCATTCCCATGTGGACGAAAAACAGGAAAGGAGCCAAGAGACCCATTTGGCTCAAAAGCGATATTAGTGAGCTGCTGAAAAAGAAAAAAGAAAGATACAAGCACTGGAAAAAAGGCTCGGCAACCAGAGAGGATTACACCTGTATCTCCAGGCCCTGCCGATATGAGACAAGAAAGGCTAATGCAGGCATGGAGATGAAGCTGGCAACCAAAATAAAAGACAACAAAAAGTCCTTCTTCAGATACATAGGGAGCAAGAAATAATCATGTTCTACTGTGGGCCCCCTAGTGAATACTCAGGGGCAGCCCACGGCAGATGCCTGTGAAAAAGCAGAACTCCTAAATATATATTTTGCATCAGTATTCCTGACATCAAACCAGGGCTGTACACCTGGCCAGAGGCCCATGGAGCATGGGGAAAACAGGCTACACAAAATCAGTCCAGAACAGGTGAGGGATCTCCTGCAACACTTGGATGTTTTCAAGTCTGGTGGGCCCAAAGTCCTACACCCTAGAGTCCCAAAAAAACTGGCTGAGCTTATAGCAGCGCCACTGGCCAACCTGTTTGCAGAGTCGTGGAACTTGTAAGTGGTGCCAGACAACTGGAAGAGGGCCAGTGTGGTGCCCATCTTCAAGAAAGGGAAGAGGGATGACCCTGTAAACTACAGACTGGTCAGTCTGACCTCGGTCCTAGGTAAAATCTTTTAAAAATGTATTAAGGAGGCCATCAATCATAAGCTGTGAACTGGTGAGATGGGATGGCCTCATCCTGGAGGGCGGTCTCCAGTGGTGTCCCCCAGAGATCAGTACTTGGACCTGTGCTCTTCAATACATTCATTGACTTGGACGATGGGGTGGAGAGCGCAACCATTAAGTTTACGGATGATAGCAAGCTGTGGGAAAATGGAGACACATTGTAGGATAGGGTCAGGATCGAGGACGACCTGGACAGACTGGAACGAAATCAGATGACGTTTAACAGGGATAAGTGCAAGGTCCTTCACCTGGGTAGGAAGAACCTTCACCACAACTACACGATGGGTGGTGGTCCATTGGCTGGCACAACATCTAAATGAGATCTGGCAGTCACGACAGACTGAAAGATGAATATGAGCCAGCAGTGTGATGAGGTTGCCAGGAAGGCAAATAAAACTCTGGTGTGCATCAGCCGATGTATAGCCAACAGATCCAGGAAGGTGCTCCTTCACTTCTATTTGGCACTGGTGAGGCCTCAGCTGGAGTACTGTGTCTAGTTCTGGGCACTGCACTTCAAGAAGGACATGAATAAGCTTGAGAGGGTACAAGGAAGGGTCACTCACATGGTCAAGGGCATGGAGGGTAGGCCCTATGAGGAGAGACTCTTGGAACTGGGCTGGTTCAGCCTGAGAAAGAGAAGGCTAAGAGGTGACTTGATAGCTGCCTACAAGTATGTCAGAGGTGAACACCAGGATCTAAGGGCACAACTCTTCAGGAAGGCACCCCAAGGGAGGAACGAGGCCCCATGGGCATAAGCCAATAGAGGATAAATTCAGGCTGGATGTAAGAAAGAACTTTTTCTCTGTAAAGGTCACCAGTATCTGGAACACACTCCTGGCAAAGGTGGTGCAAATCACCCCCCTTGGAGGTATTCAAGATGAGGCTGGATAGGCACCTTGTTGAGCTCATCTGAGCCCAATAACCTCCAGCCCATGGCAGGGGACTGGACTTGATGATCTTACAGGTCCCTTCCAATTCTATGTTTCTATGATTCTATGTAAATACTGTCTCTATATGCTCCCAGGAAAGCATGATTTGCCAATCTCAATTAGAACCAAACACAGTAAAAATTGATTTACTGGTTTCTATCTACTGGATGCTTAACTAGGGTAAAATTAAGGAGCTGTTTCAAAAACAGTCCATGTAAAGGAGCTAACAAACTGAACAAAAACAAATGGACAAATTCTACTGTCTCCTGCCACCTAGCGACACAGCAAACTTTGGGCATTCTTGTGCCCCAGCCAGCCCCAAAGCCACCCAAAGTCATGACCTGGAACCCAGGGCTCAGCCTACTGCCAGCCCAGGGCTGCTCCACCCCAGTTCAAACTGCTGTGGTCCCGGGCACAAGCATATACACTGGGCCCAGGAGCTATTAATTCTGGTACAAACTGCACCAGGGTTTATTCTGTGTCCTACCTGCACGTGTAGATGCACCCATTGTGGAATAAACATACAGGCATACACCCCACAAGTAAGGTGTACTGAACTATCAGGACGTTCAGTAGTTGCTACCCCAAGTGCAGGGTACATTTCTATGACCTTGCCTCCTCTAACAACTGTATAGTCATACTTATATTAAATAGAAAAACATCTTCCTGGGAAAGAGTACGCAGTGTTCTTGTCACGTTGCTTAATGCAGTACTGGAAGGCACCCAGATACTACAGGAATGAACCTGGTGTAAAAACCTATCAAACTAAGTTAAAAAAAGATCTCATAGGAAAAGCAGAAAGCAATTACTAGGTATATTCTCTGTATAGCTTGATTCAAGTATTCTTATGTACTATAAAGTTCAACCCCAATTCCATGATTTAATAATCTACAATGTAGAAAGTTTTCCTTCAAATTAGCAACTTTGATATGTCTTAAGTTATCTGCCTCCATCTCTTTTTTAAAGTCCAGCATACTGCATGATGGGATAAGAAACTCATTACTCATTAAAAAGGCATAGTTCTATGCATATTAACTTTATCACTGTGACTTCTCCATTGTTAATGCATGTACTGTTACTAAAAGAAATGTTTGCACCCAACTGTCTTTCACAGACAGTGAAATTGAAATGGTTAAATATATCTTACATTTAATGTCACTTGCCTGTTTTCTTCCTGAATTTCAATTAAAGACTTCTGCAGAAACTGAAGAACTGTCAAAAGCAATTAACAAAAAATGGTTTAAAGAACAAAATATTAGCATTTCATTCTGTTTTTAAACAGAGGAAAGCTTAATTTAAATTGGTTACAAATATACCTGCATTACAAAAAATGACCTGCCAAATTAAAGCAACATTACCAGCAAAAACAAATCAATCAAGTTTGAACTTCAGAACAGTCTCATAAGAGCTGTGTTTAAAAAGGTCAAAAGGAGGTAATGTGGAATGTGGAATTTTCCAGGTCTGTGTAACCCCTGCGCTAGTTAAAGAAATTAAAGAAATGTTTCCAAGGAATCTGCAGCATGCCAGAAGAAAACATCTCATCCAAACACAATCTGAAATAACTTGGGTCTTCCAACCCTTCTGGCCTTAAACTGACCTTTCATCTCCATAAGTGCCAAACAAGATGTTAGCAGGATGTTTAACATGGCATAGTGCACTACCACGCTGACATACCCCAAGCTAGCTGTAACACACTAGCTTGCTTACCTATATCTATTTGGAAAAAAGCAGTGCCATTAAGAGTTTTTACGACAGTTAGCTCTAGAGATGCCAGTGTGAGATTGTGCTTGGGCTAGTAAGTCCTGCTCCAAGCACAGCTACTTAATCTTTGCGTAGCCTTGCTAACATAACTATTCTGCTTCCAATTCCAGAGCTTGCACATGCAGTACCAGCTTGAGTATATGCAGTGCCACCCTAAGCCAAGTTAACATACCCTGGTCTCCAATTCCACTAAGAAGCTGAACTGAAGCTAACCACAGGTGATGGTTTTCAGACTTCTCAATCTGACAGTAAGGGGAGGATGGGAAGGGAGAGGAAGGAGGTGAAGAAGCAGAAACCTGATCCCCCCCCCGCCCCAATCGCCTAATGCCCCAGCTACTGCTTTCTCTGCTGCATCAGTGGGAAGGAGATGAATTTAAGAGATCCTTCCAATAATTAGATTCTATACCTGGAAAATTATACCAAATTTATAAATATTCCATATACAAAATATTGTGGGGTCATCTTAAATTCAGGGGCAAATCAGATTCAAGTAAATACAGTAAATAAAGATTCAAAAAGGTTTCAACAGCAACAGCAACACACCAAAGAAGACTAAAAATGGAAGATGCACCCAGGTAGGAAAACCATGAGAAACTACTGTGTCAAACATTAGCATAGAGAAACACCCTAAAAGAAATGATTCTCACTACACCTGTTAACTAACTAGAGTTGTTTAAAAACTGTTTTCACTGGTTGCAACTACATGAGACCCTTACTGCGCAATAGCGTTGTGGGGCACTAACTGTTACGCAATACTAACGAGCTACCGCACAACAATAATGAGCTGCTGTGCAGTCAGTTTCACCCGGTAACCATGGAGGGACGCTACTGTGCAGTAACGCCAGTTACTACAATCATTTAGTACTTGGTTCTGCAAGTACTAAATAACTCAGCAGTAATAACTGTGCAATCAGCATCTCGTGTAAACGTGGCCACTGTTGGCTTGTAGTTTTCCAAAAACAGTCAGAGCGAGGCTTATGCACACTGCTTTCAGCTAGTCTTAAAACTGAAACCGTATCTGCCACACTCTTAACACTTTATGCCTGCATTATGCTATTCCCAAGATATATAAACACATTAATTTTATTATGTCTACTAAATAAATAACATGACCATACCTTCTTTGAATAAGCTGCTAACTCCTGCTTTACCTATGAGGAGAGAAAGCATATTTCAATGACACTACATCAGAAGAGAAGGAGAAAGTCATCCCTAATTAACTGACTGAAAAAAAGGTAAAGGTGAAACCAAAACTCTTAGAAGCAACAGTTAGCTTCAAAACACAACTAAATTCAAACTATAAACATACCTAGACTGAAGTTCTCCATACAGGAAGCTAGACTGTCCAAAACTTTTCTGTATGAGTATATGTCTGTAGTTTCTAGTTCTTTTTTAAGGCAGCAAATGAAACTCTGCACAGCTTCTGTCATAAATGGTTCAGGAAGGCCATTGAGTGAACTACAACACAAAGAGTATCATCAGATTGCTGCAAACAAAATTGCTGGTTTAGTGACAAACTTACTGTTTATCCTGCAATCAAAAGCCATGAAGACAGGCCCTTGCACAAGTATAAACTATAATCTCCTTAAGCAGAATGCTGGTCATATATATGTATTATATGATGCCAACCATATACCCTTACTTTCATTAAAGTACATCTAAGAATAGCTCAACATCTAAGTCTGCCCTGAGCAAGTATTCTATATAGTTACTTATCATACACAAGTGTGAAACACAATAGAAGATGTGAAAGTGTTTTTGGTTGTATGCCATTTGAAAAACCTCAAAGGAAACCAAACCCGCTAGGCTTTCTCCTCCAAACATTTCCTTTAGTGTCTTCATCCAAAATATTAAGCAAATTTAGCTCTCTTATACAGTAAAACAAACAAGGAAAACAACGTAGAGCATACTGGTCTTAAAAGCTTCATTCATAAAATGTACTCTAGAGTGTCTGATCCTTCGAGTCTTTACTCTGGAGAGCAAGAAGGAATTTCCTCTATTAAGAACTGTGGAATCAGGTCTTTTATCATATTCCACAATATTACTGTATTTCCAGAGCTTAATTCCAATATTAATTAATTGGATAATTACAGACTGCTGAAGAACTATCTAGGGAGGTTTCTCTACATCTATTTTTATACAACACAGAATATTCTTCCAGGTATTTTTTTTTAATTCAACATAATTACTTAAGCTCTTTAAGGCGGCACTGCATTTCTTCTGACATGAGGCCTCAGTTATAAAATGCACCCAGAGGCAAAAACAAAAGGCCTGCAAACTTCAGGCTGCAAGAAGGGTATCTGGATCCAGCACTTTTCTCAGTATAAGGCAAATTAAAGAGAAAAGGCTAGGACTACTAATCCTCTTATCACACTATCCACAATTGTGATAGTATTCCAGTAAAGGAGCTTTCACATGGCATTTTTCTTTTTGTATTTTGAAGACAGATGCAATCAGACACTTAGCTAAGGACCTACCCTTCTCCAATCCCCATCTTCACTAACTGTGGACACAGACTGTAAATTAATGTCTTTGAACACATGACACAAAAGGATTTAACTTATTAGAGCATGTGCAAACTCACCATCCACTCAAATATCCATACCACACGTCATTCCCTTCTCCTACAGCTTCCCAAGGAGTTGAGTTAGCATATCAAACTCACATGCCCCATGGGCCAGTTTGAGACTGTAGGGGCTCCTCATGGGCCACAGCTAGATGCAGCACTGGGGCTACAACATGAGTTAATGCAGCCATCACTCACCCCCTGCTCCCAACATGCACTGCCAACAGGACTCCGAGCCCCGTGATTTCCATAACGGGCCTCACCCCTGCCTGCCCCGCAAGCCACATGACACAGCTCTGCAGACCATAAACTTGACACAAGGTTGATCACATCTCCTGCTCACAGGTTAAAAAAAAATTAAAATTAAATAGCGCTTTACTTTAAACTCAGCATGCCCCCATACTGAGCCCAGCGCATGCCCAGAAGAGGCATCACATTAGTTAGACCCAGCTCACCCAACATCTGTATAGATCCGGTGCTTCAGCAGGACATTTTTGGCACTTTTATCTAATAGCCGATTGAATCAGCCATTAGATAAAAGCACAAAAAAAGCCCCACTGAAGTGCCCAGTCTATACAGATGCTGTGGAGCCAAGTTGTACTAATGCACTGCCTCTTCCAGGAAAGCACTGTTGGGTTTTTTTCACATCCATCAGCAGCCTCTGTGTCCTACTTCCCACGAGGGAAAAACTTCTTGGATACACCACTAGGTCAAACTCAGTTTCCAAGTCTCTGTCCAGTTCCCAAAGGGTGCAACAATCCACTCTTTTGCTTGTCTCCAGGGAATGTTTTTGGATTGTGCAAAACCATGGTTTATTTGTTCAGTGCCACTTGTTAACATCATGTGCGCCTTTTCTGTAATACTGTTCTTGGAAATAAAGGAGCATCCTTACACAGCAGATTTTTCTCAAAAAAAGTAGAATCATCTGCTGGAATCATCTGAAGTACTACCCAACAGGTAAACGACAAAGAAGAAAGAATATTCGTCTTTGTTTCACATGCAAGTGTTCCCCAAAAAAATACCAATTAACCACAAAACAATGTCTACAGAATGATATATGGTATGGCAGATATGCACCTCATAGAGAGCAAAGGCCTTTGTGAACTTGAGCTCACTTGTGTACAAGCTGTAATTTAACAATGATTGGGCAACAGAAAAAAGAAATAAGGAAACATTTTAACTTCTCCGGAAAAACAGCTTTTTGTCATTAATTACTCTATGATGTCCAAAGAACAAATTAGAAAAATACTGTATTGGATAAGAACTGTCCATGGAACCATTATTCCAAGTTTCAACATATCAAAGGGTCAGCATTGTCAAACTTCCATCACCTTCTTGGAAAGTAAAATAAATGAATTTATACATACATATATAAATTAAACATCCTGAGACCGGCCACTCAGCATTGTTGAGGAAAACCTGGCACAGTTTTAACATTACATGCTGGGATCCAGGATATTAAACCCAAAATATTTAGTGCCTGCCAGCCTTAATACCTTATTTCGGACTGTTCTGTAATATGCCCTTAAAAAAATAGTTTTGTCAAATACCATGAGGCTGCACTAGAACACACACCCACTAGATTAAGCCCTGCCCTTGTTTCCTTATTCTGAATTCACTGCACTGCATAATATTTACTCTCCATGACAATGACCTACTTAACTTTATTAATTTAAATCTAATAAAATATTTTATTCACAATGACACATTCTATTTCCACTGCACGATTGCTAGCTTTCCCATTACTAGCCCAAATCTTGGCTTCAGCTGGCCAAGATTTCTTTTCCCCTATGTTAAACTTGGTCCAAAGGTTCTCAAAATGGAAAGGAACAGTTTTTAAAACTCAAACAAAACCACTAAAAATGTGGCTTGTCTCTAGAAAACAAATTAAATGTTTTCAATTTGACAATCTAGGGGTGGAGCCACTCCATCCAGCCCACAGACTGGGGCATTTTAGCAGTGTCGGGCTGCAGGGGCTTTGTCAACACTACAGCACAGTGCTGAGGAGCTGCACCAGGGCTATGCAGCTGGGAGCAACACCAATGCCATTGCTTCTCCATGCACATGGCAGCTTTCAGGTTCCTAGCCTGGGCACACCCCTCTACAACCTGATCCTAACACGGGAACAAGCAAAAAAAAATTTGTTACCAACGCACTGCCTAAGCTCTCCACCCAATATTGGACTGGAGCTGAGTTGTCCCAAGCCAAGGTTCAGCCACTGATCTACAGCCTTTAATCTAATGAGCAAATTCAAAAGAAAGTAAATAAATAAAAAGTAAAGGAAGCAAAACACATGTTTATGTGAACTCCAGTCCTGTTTACCTAAGGTACTTCCCCACCACATTTACTTGTTTTTCTTCAATCCTTTTAAAATGAATCCAAATCAACACTCTGCAGTACTTTGCTATTCTCATGAAGTATTGTAAATATCAGCCAGGGGAGATCAAAACTAAATGCACATTTTGGCTGATTTAACAAGGCAAGAGGAGATGCTGCTGCTCAGGACTGTTCTCACACTCCATATTTTAGATCTGCATGGTACTGCAGCAATATAAGTTAGCTTAAATCAGCCCAATGGGCCGTGAATAAAATCAGGCTTAATGAGGGAGCCATTTTACTACTCTTGTATTACTACACAATCATGCAGATACAACACTGCATCCAGCTTGTACCAGTATCCTTTGACAAATAATACAATTGTCACATCTGCCTATATCCCAAGACAACAGTCCCCTAAAAGTAGTGTCCATCTATACATTCTTTGCCATTTAAACAACCTAATTTTTTAATTCTTGATATTTCTGATGCATATATTCCAACACAAACTTCTGAGCCTGCTGTTTCCAGTGGATCCTTGAACTTCTTGCTCCATAATATTACTCTTGTCCCTTCCCCACCATGGATCTAGGAGGCGAAATCCCAAATTAAGTTAATGGCAATTCCATTTATTTCAATGAAGCCAGGACTTCATCTACATTTCTTTTTTCCATTAGATCACTGCTGCATCAATTCCATATGCCAAGCATTGTCATTCAACCAGAAACAAGACCCACCTTGTAAATCCTAACTAACACCAATGAGAGCTCAGGCTGCATAACACTTCAGGCCCATGCATCTAGAGTTACTGCAGATGCTAAAAAAAGATATGCACAGCTACATTTCTCTGCTTCCTTGATCCTAGATCAATCAATGCACATTTCACTAAACAATTGTCAGGCTACAGCCTTGAATCAGGGGCCAACACAGCCACTTGTCCAGGCCTGCCACCCCACAGCTGACCACTCAAACTGGGCAGGGCTGTCCTGAAGCCTCCAGCAAGATCTACCCACTCTGTTACCAGAGAGGCTGGTCAGGGTCAGCTAACCCTCCACTTCCCCCATATAAACCCCTATACAGGAACAGGCTGTGTCCCGGCAACAGGCTTCAACCTGACTTAAGACTGCTTTGCTGTTCCCTCCAGCTTGCTCTCTGCTCAATCTCTCAGGGCATTTGCACATATGCAAACGCTGCAGCACTGGGCGCTTTTGCAAGTGGTGGTGCTTTTGAAAGTGGTTGAGGAACACAGCAGTGGTGTGCTTTTGAACTAAAACTGCTCAAATGTGTTTTAGGTCAAAAGTGTACCACCACCATTTTCTCCATGCTGATGCGCATTTTACTACTCATGCAACTGCAAGTGGTGCAGCGCCACGCATTGTCAGCTCCCGTGTGAAGCAGACTCAATTAATCAAGTCTACTCAGAAGAGTCAGATCTCCAGCACATCTGAGAACTAAAAGGTATGTGTATAAATGTCCTACTTTTCTTGACTTGGTTTGCTTTCCAACTCTGCTTCCCTGTTTGACCTCCTGGCTTCCTAACTCAGCTCATTCCTAGACCCCATTCTCAGAATGACTTGGTTTCCTGACCTGGATTCTTCTGCTCACGCCTCCTGACCCCAATTGGTACCTCGATCCCCAAGTGGCCCCAGATCCGGCTACACATCCCAGCATGACAGGAATCAAGCACCCTTAACTTCCAATTCTGCAAATCCCAAATATCAACAGGATTGTATATAGCTCCATGCAGGAATCTGAGCACAGTAATGTGAGGGATAACAATAGGGTGCATGAAATTAAATCAGTTGTAAACTGATCTCAAACCCATTAAAGCTATATTAATTACCAAAATTAATGCAATAATACCTGTAGAGTGGCACCTAAGTATAGTATGAATATTGGCATTCCATCTAGGTATAAAGTTTTGTCTTTGACCATGGAAATATTTTGTATAATCTAACTCAATTCCATTTATTTTAATTATCTTAATGTATATGCAAGTTCTATCAATTATATTAATTCTTTATATTCACTTTCCACCACTTCAAACCACGAAATAGACCTGTGTGCCACTGCATATCAAAGACATTACACGCTCAAAAAATAAATCATATTTTAACTATCAGTAGAAATGAAATTTTTCTATAGAAGCCAATTAATTTTAAGGAACAAAACCGAATACACACATCCTTGTTAAAAAAGGAATGTCAGTTCTTATGATGAAATAATATACTCAAAAGATTCATGAAATAATCTGTAACATCAGAATTTTAGATAAACAGGAAAACCTGTTTTTAGTTTTTCCAATTTACCTGGCCAACACCTTTTTCAAAGGATTTTTTGTGCTCAGTGAAAAATAAATTATTCCTAAAATATCCAAACAGCTTTTAACCATGGGATTACATGAAGAGTTTACATCCATCTTCTTCAGTAAAGGCACAATCTGCAATCAAAAAAACAGAACACCAAAATTTAAATAAACACAAACTGTCTCCTCAGACATTACAACAATTAACTTCTCTTTAATGAAAAAATGTTATCAAATAAAAATAAAAAGATCATATGTACGCATCTTGTTCCCTCCCCCACCCTGCAAGTTTCAAACATTAAAAATTCAAAAATGTTTTGATTTGCATCTTTTCCTTTTCTTTGGGAGAGACATGGCATTACCTGTTTCCCAAAAGTGCTGTGAACCCAGGGCTCTCTCTGAAATAAACAAGGGCTAAGAGTACTCAGCATCAGGAAAAACAAGGCCTCTGGCATACATTCACTTAATGGCACACCATTCCAACAACTGTGCCTCCTGCCGGGCATACCACACGTGTACGGCAGGACACAATTCTGGGATCAGGAATTAGACCCCAATTATGCCGTTACTGCTTGCCAATTCAAGGGGAACCCAAGATCATGATCCCAGGCTCCCTCAGCAGTGGCAAATAGAAAGCCAGGTACCCAGTTGACCAGCACAGTCCCAGGGTTTGGATCAAGCAGCTGATTATCTATCAGTCTCAGCCCTGGATCCTTCTAGAACCAGTTGCACAATCTTGGTGCTGTCTTGGGGCCAACTTACTGTGGATCCCAGCCCCAGGACTGCATTGGGACACATTTCAGAATACTGCCATGCAATTGGCATCAAGTTATATAGGAGTGACCCTGCCACATATTCAATTTAAAGCATGATGAAAACCAGCTGCAAAATTATTGCACCCGTCTTGTGGATTGTGTGACTTATTATCTGTTTTATAGTATCAATAACTGCCTGAACGTGTGGCCAGGTTACTATTTAAGACTTAATTAACTGGTTAACCTTAAGTATAACATCGGCCAGGGGCCCAGGTATAACAAATTATAATGCATCTGGCAAATGACTTATTTCTTATCAATTTGCCTCAATAATAAAACGTTACTTACTGAAAACAGTTTTGTCATTAAGCAGCTGAAAAATCTGCCCAGATATCATCATATACTGTCAGTAACATATTTACCAGTAATCAATAAAGTCTTACCTGCTTGATACACTGGATTTGCTGGATGCCGTCAGGCAACTGTACACAGTGCAACAGTAGAGAAGCCAGATTTTGCTTTTCAGCATCTACAAATGCTATGTTTCATTTGAGAAAGATAAAATCTCTATATTAGGACTTAAAAAAATTAAAGAAAAGCTCTGAACAAAAAAACATACAAACATTTATATTTTTAACATCTAGCTATTGTTTTATCCTTTATTTTCCTGAACTAAATCTTCTTGCATCGTAATCATCATTAACACCACCAACATGTAAAAGTCTACAATCTGTCCAGTGGACTATACAGATCTTAACTAACAGGCAACCAGTTTTTTAGTATAAAAGCAACTGCACTGAATAAAATGGACAAACATTTAACCCAACAGCAGTCCATTATTATACTGTAAAATAATCTACATCCATTTAAAAATTTATCTGAACAAATGCATTTTACAAGATATAAAGATGTAATCCTGAAAGCACATAAAGAAATTCAAGTTTATGTAACCCTTATAAGAAAATTATCAAACTTGACCAAAAAAGAAAAACTCAACTTGACAAAATCTAGCACATAAAAGAAAAGCAAATGGAACCAGAAGCTCTCTCTCAGGTTTTATTTTAAAAAGATATGCAGAGTAACTCATATCAGAGCCTGTTTTAGAGCTCCTAGCGTCTCAAAGTGCCTATACACATGCATCGAGGCTGCTCCAATGTGCTGCAATTTCAGTGCATCAGAGTAGACTCAATTAATCGAGTCTGCCAGAGCGTGGTAATTACTGTGCTCCAGCAGATTCCAGCATCACGTGTATCACTGTCCCCACACTGAAAAATAGTGGTGGGGGTGCACGGGGATGCTGATGCATGTGATATTCCAGGAACTTTAATTAGAGTGGCTCTTGGAGGTACTCTAATTAAAGCCCGCTCCCCCTCGCCACAAACAGAAAAACAAATAATGAGAAAGAAAGGGAGGGACGGTGGCAGGATGGAAATGGGTTTTCCGTTTCCCATGGAAAAATGAGGGGAAAAATGGGGGGGGGGGAAATTCCACAGATTTTCCCTTTCACCCAATAAAAATGCATTTTTTCATTTTAGCAAAGAAACAGCAAGATTTTGCTCTTTTGCAGAGTTCCAGTCTGCAAAGGGCTAGAAGGAAGGAAGTCAGGCACGGAGTGCCATGTGCATGTACATGGCTGACAGGCATCCTGGAGAGCAGCTCCCACAGGTAAGTCTGACGGGGGGCGGGAATTGAGGCCCCCATAGGGAGGGACTTGGGCAGGACGGGGCTGGGCTTACTCCGCAGTCAGATGATCAGTGGGATTTGGGGCCCAAAGCTGTACTGCATGGCCGCAGGACCCCAGCAGGGAGCAAGACGGGGCCACGCGGGGCTTGCCTGGAGGATGGGAAGGGTGGAGCTGGCTCCCTGCCACTGCACGCACTCCTAAAAAGGCAGGGGGGACCCGTGCTCCCCAGATCTGAGAGGGGTGGGTGTGAGCTCCCCACCCTGCTGCCAACCTCCAGGGCCTTTCCAGCCCGGTGGGTAGGACCTGGTGCAAAAAGACAGAATGGGGCCAGGCAGAAAAGCTCCTTGCCACTGCAAGCTCCATGCTGCCCTGGCGAGGTGCCCCCTGCCTAAACTCAAGGCACCCTTCAAAAAATTCCAGCTTTTACTCATTTTTTGACTATAGGAAAATGGTAGAGCAATTCTTTTACAAAAAACTCAGAAAGACCACAACAAGTTCCTGAACGTTTTACATCCTAGGGATTCAACACTATTTTAAATCTTTGAGTTTCTCTTACGAATCACATATAGGTGTTTGCATACCTAACAAGGCTAATAAAGAGGGCCCTGTCACATGTTCAAATTAAAGCTGAATACAAACAAGTTATAAACTTATTAAACATTTTCATTTTCAAGCACTAAATTTGTAGTTGGTTGGCTCCTTTTATAGCTGGATGTACATTTTTATAGTATGATATTTACTTTGCATGTGTGGCCACTCTAAATTTACTGAGCAATTAACCAGTATATTGCGTAATATATGTAATGTATGACAGGGACCTAAGAGGCATCCCACAGCGCCCTTAAAAAGATCTCGTATCACTCTGGTTGAGAATCACTGCCCTGGGTCATATGTACCTCGGTACTGCTAAGAAAACTCTACATTTAGACTGATGCATCTGGATGCTCCTCTTTGTTGGATCAAAGACATAGTGTCAAATATAGAAGAACACACTTTACCAACTTCCTTATTTCCAACTTGTATTGCATCAAGTTATACCTAGGGGCTTTGGAGAAAATTCTTAGGAGAACATATTCTTCTTATGCTTTTAACTAAAAGGATATATTAATATCAAATTGTTTGCTTTCCAAAAGTCAAAGAATAGTAATAGAAAAAGGCAAAGCTTTGAGCTTTTATCCTCCATTTTAAATTCTTCCAAAAACCAAACTTCTCACTACAGCAAAAAACTTAACCAGGCCTTTTGAAGGAGGATTGGACACTTCCATAGGTAAAAAAAGAGGTCCAATTATCTAATGAACTTTAAAAAATTGAAAGGGATATGAAACCTCATGGTCTCAGAGCTCAAGCTAATCTGAGATCAAAATAAAACCCAACGTTGAGGGCAGATTATTCTGCATCTGTTCACGGAAGAAGTTCTACAGAACTTGAAAGCATCTGGTTCTGGAACCCTTCAAAGATGGTGATATTTGATGAGATGGACCTTGGATCTGACCCAGGTCAGTAATCCCCATGTTTTTAACTGTGGTGCTAAAAAGTCAGTTTTCAGTAATGTTTCTCTCCTTAGGAACTCTTTGCATCTGTACCACATTCCTGAAAGATCCATTTGTAATTAGGACCATCAATCACACTACTGACCAACAGCCACAAGGCTCTAGACCCATGTTTCTCAACCCCGTGGTACATGTACGTGAGACACAGGCAAAAGGTACATGGGTGCTACGTTTTGGTCTTTGCCTGCTTGGGCTGGAAGTTCCAGCGCTGCTCCTCTAGCAGTGTCTGGTGTGCTGGGGCTTTCACTCCCCAGCATCAGTGTGCTGGGGGATAAGGAGAGAAGCCCCACACAGGCTGTTTTGCCCCGGGCCACAGTGGAAAAGGTGAGACTCAGCTTGCGACAGTGCAACCAGAAGAGCCACGGTGGGACTTCCAGTTTCACTTTTGCCTTGTCAATCAGCAGGGGGTACGTAAGGTACCAGAGGTTGAAAACCACTGCTCTAGACTAAGAATGAAATAGGAGTCGTTTAAAGACTAATAACTTTTTGTAGTGAATTTTGAGCTTGATATTCTCAGAGAGAAAGCATTAAAAATCAATTTCAATAGCCATTCAAATAATTTTGTAAAGAGAAAACTATGTAAGTTAAATGTGGAGAAGAACAACAAGACTTACACTGAAGTCTTTCAACTTCCTTGTGATCAAGTACAAGTGCATCCACCTGGATTTCTTTTTTCTTCTTGAAAACCATTTTGGTGAATTATCTGCTTTAAAAAAAAGTATTACAACTTTAAAGCCTTCAAATAGTGCTGCTTAGAAGCATAACTAAACCACAGACCATCCTATTTGAGATACTAGCATTGCTTTTTATAACCTCCTAATGCTGTCTGTTTCTCCTCATTTTAATCTACACAATCATTTTTACAAGACACACGAAATGTTAAGTTTACTTCTGTTTCATTTCATCACTGTCATGAATTCCAGGCTTTTCATACAAAATTCAGTAGGACTTTTTAACACAAAATGGAAATGACAAGATACAGCATAGCTGCAAATTAAAGACAGGGTACAAGACAGACAAAACATAAAACCTGTCTACCTGACAGTTTATATGGCATGTGGCATCATGACACCTGAGTACTCTTTGCCCTTGGATGACAGTCTGATAAAAACTGCTAGGACAGCAGGAATTAAGTGCTACATTTTAATTGGCCATAATCTTATCTGAACTAATGTTTCAGACCAGGCTGACCCACATAAATGGGAAACAAAACCTACTGGACAAGGTCTCAAAACCTACCAATATCAAGACATATGGGTTTACAATAAAAGCACTAAGTTAGTACCTTAGTATCTTTTTTTCAGTACTAATATGATTTTTAAAAAGCTGAAAAAGCATACTATTTGAGGCAAAAAATTATTTTACAAAGTAGAAACATAGGTGATTGCAAATAGGATACAAGACCTAAATATGCTGAAGGGTAGGGCTAGGATTCAGAGCAACCTAGAAAAATTGAAGGAATGGGACAAAGGAATCTCATGAGGTTCAACAAAGATACGTGCAAAGTTCTGCACTTAGGATGGAACAATCCCATGCACCAGTACAGGCTGGGGGCTGACTGGCTGGGCAGCAGCTCTGCAGAAAAGGATCTGGGGGTTACAGTGGACAATAAGCTAAATATGAGCCAGCAGTGTGCCATTGTTGCCAAGAAGGCTAACGGCATACAGGGCTACATTGATAGGCATGTTGCCAGCTGTTCAAGGGAAGTGATTTTTCCTCTTTATTCAGCATTGGCAAGGCCACATCTGGAGTACTGTGTCTAGTTTTGGGCACCCCAGTACAAAAAGGATGAGGATAAATTGAAGCGAGTCCAGGGGACGGCAACAAAAATGGGGGGGGGGAACATGACTTCAGGACAGGCTGAGGGAATTGTGCTTATTTAGTCTGCAGAAGAGAAGACTGAGAGAGGATTTAATAGCAGACTTCAACTACCTGAAGGAAGGCTCAAAAGAGGATGGAGCTGGACTGTTCTCAGTGGTGGCAGATGACAGAACAAGGAGCAATGGTCTCAAGTTGCAGCAAGGGAAGGTTAAGTTAGATATTAGGAAGAATTTTCTCAATAGGAGGGTAGTAAAACACTGGAAGTGGTTACCCAGAGAAGTGGTGGACACTCCATCCTTAGAGGTTTTTAAGATGCAGCTAGACAAAACCTTGGCTGGGATGATCTAGCTGTGGCTGGTCCTGCCTTGAGCAGAGGGTTGGACTAGATGACTTCCTGAGGTCCCTTCCAACCCTAATTTTCTATGATTTTATGACCTTTCACATGTCAGAAATTGAGAGCTCAGCCAACATCAGTATCAGTTTATGTCAAACAATGTATGGTGGTCTTGGCTCCCAGTGAACAGCCGCTCACTTCATGAAGTCTAGCAGGCTGTTAAGCTACAAGTTACCAAGTAAACTAACTTGACAGGTGAAAGAGTAGGCAGAATTCAGGCTTATTCACCAAGGCAGCATGGAGAATCTATTGCCACCATTTCTGCCACACCTCTTCTGTGTCTACAAACTGGACTTTGGAGACTTGGATTATCAACTGATCCCTGCGAACACCTTGCCATAACAACTGATTGGCAGTGTTCCCCTGGGTAGATTCTAATCACTTTTCCAGTGACACAGATTAAAAAGAATACAGAATCATTTATATTCTAACAGAGTTATGCAACCTTTTAGGTTGGGATGGACAACCTGTGGCACGCATGCCACAACCAGCCTGGGCAGCCTCTGTATATAGCATGCAGCAGACGAGGGAGGAGGCAGGCAGCACGGGGCAGACAGGGCAGGAAGCCCAAAGCAGAGCAGCAGATAAAAATAAACAGATAGAAAGTAGAGCACAGGGTAAAAAGCAGAGCACCAGCTTTGCCATCCTGATTCATTTCCCTGTCTATCAGAGGACATGGATCTTAATTTGTGAAAGTCCTTTAAAAAAAGGCTGGCTTAGTCATTAAGGGAAAAAGAACAGAAATGTAACTTCTTTTTTTTTTCCTCTGGAGACTCGCACCCTTCATGTCGGGAGATCTTAAGAATTTACACAAGGCTTCCACTCACCACAGAGTTTTCTTGATTGAGTTCTCTGCCGCTGAGTGAAGGCCCTCCCTTCAATGTCAGGCAAGCTCTCCAACTTGTGACCTGCAAAAGATCCGATAGCCCGTTTACAACCAATCATCACTTACATTTCCACTTCCTCAAGTGAAGGTGCCACCCATGCTGCAGCAGCTTTTTTAAAAATCCTTTTCATGTGGGTATCAAGATGGCAAATAACTCCGGGCACTGCCCCAATCAATGACAGCATTTCAGGCAAAGGTCCCCAGGTACCAGGTAGGATGAACCCTACTCATTGGGATCAGAAGGAGGAAATGCGAGAGTGGGTGGCACCCCTCCTACTCTTGGCTTAGTAGAGCTAAACTTCAGACACTTGCCTGAACAGTCTCTTTCTTGGAAAACTGGTCACGTGGCACTGAGATGCAGGCTATAGCCTTTAAAAAAGC
This sequence comes from Crocodylus porosus, assembly GCF_001723895.1. NCBI lineage: Eukaryota > Metazoa > Chordata > Crocodylia > Crocodylidae > Crocodylus > Crocodylus porosus. Next base: position 55,689,450 of record NW_017728943.1, on the reverse strand, counting down.
AACATTCATAGAAGTTTTGGGCTGAAAAGGACCTTATGTAATCATTGGGTTCACATCAAGTTAGGACAATACCTAGAGATGGTGAGAAAACATGTTCTCCCAGGAATTACACAAACAAAAATTAATTTTGTTTTTTGTCTTTTGTTGTTTGTAAATACTAAATTGATTTTTTGGAAAATAATCCTCAATCCATGTTTCCATTAGGAGTAGGGTTGCCAACTCTGTTCGAATCTATCCCAGATTTCTGGAACACCAGCATGCCTGTGACATACAACACAAATATGCCCACATGCTAGCGTACATCAGTTCCGGATGATGGTGTGTAGACTTTATGTGGGGGTGGCAAATGCACATCACTATTACATTTTAAAAGCCCAGTGGTCTACTGTATAAGTCAGATTCAACATTTAATATTTATTTGTAATGAATGCCACCTATCATTTATTTCCCGAGTGACTCTCAGCAGTCTCCTGGAGATTTATCTCTCATTTCTGGAGGCTGCGGGGCAATCCTGGAGGGCTAGCAGCCCTAATCAAGAGAGCGTGGCATAGGAAGCACTGGCACTTAACAGGTCCCATCTCCCAGGAAGGGAAGTGGGAAAAATGGGAAAGGAGAAGATGGGAGGGAAGACGGGGACGCCCTCAGCCCCAAGGCTGATACCAGGAAGACATGGTACGAGCTGCCCAGAGCATCAGATTGGGGCTGTGCAATAGATGCGAGGAGAAGCACACACATTCCCTTATGGGGGGGACGCAGGGCAATGAGGGGTGGGCAGGACGGCATTGTGCCCTGCAGCCGGGAGCACAGTCTGCAGCCCGCCAGGGCCCCCCCTCCGCAGCTCTTACCCACGGCAGTCCGGCCACCTCCCGCCGTGGCCACGTGTCTTCGCAGCACCCACGTGCAGGGGGAGGGGGCGGGGCGCCCCGCGGCGTTCGAAGCGGGGGAGTCGAACCCGACGTGTGCTGCGGCCGGCCCCAACCTTGCAGGACTTAGGAGGTGCTTCTCGGCAGTGACCGACAGCCGCCTCCGCCAATCAAGAGACAGCTGGTGCCCTTTGCCACGAGAGGCGGGTCTTGGAGCGGAGACGCGCGGGTGGCTGGGCTGAAAGCTAAGCAGGGTGGCATCCGTGCGTGCTGCGGATGGGGGACATGTGAGCAAGGCTGGCCGGCCTCTGGGCTTGTCCTCCCGCAGCAATGACAAGAGACTGGCGCTGTTCAGGTAGCCCCGGTTTAGAGGAAGGGGGCAGCTTGTTTGCCAGCATGGGCATGCTTAGACTAAGTGGGAAGAGCTGGAGAAAGATAGTGGTTAAAAAAAAGGAAATATTAATGAAGAGGTTGCAAAAGCAAGGCCCAGGGCCTGAACCCCAGTCCTCCTACACCACTGCTAGGGACTGTGGCCACTGTAACAGAGTTATGTGTAGCTAAGGGTGCTGAGTAGGATGGCCATCATAGAGGACAATCTGGTTGTCCTCTCCTGATACAAAACCAGATGCCTTTGTTGTCTTCTCTTGCAGGGAAAACTAGAGGCGTGGGGTTCTGTATCAACAAGGGCCAGAGTAGCAGAACCCTGCGGGCATGCCCTCTACACCCTAGTGCCACCCTAGCACTGAGTGTCAAGCAGGGTGCTGTGCACCCTGGGGGCCCTGCCAGCCTTTCGAGAGTGCCCCGCGCTGTTAGCCCTACTTGGTGCGCAGACATGGTTCACAAGGTCAACCTGGTGATTTCAATAGGAATAGAATCCACAGGGTTAAAAGTGTCCTGCCCTGATCTGGGCTTTCGGAGTCATATTACAACAGAAGAATAGCTCTAGTATTTTTCCTTAGTCAAAATGAGTGAAAACTATGAGCTGGCCTTTTTTGAGGGCTGCCCTGAGCCTCCAAAGATTATGAACTGCTGGCACGAGGCCAGGCCAATGCAATTCCAGTGCTTCCAGCCCAGAAGGCAGGCCATGACATTTCCCAAATTGAAACTGGCAAGGCCACAGCCAGGCAGCGCTGGACCGTGGCTAACTGGCTCTGACTTTCAGCAAAACTAATTAATGAAGCCATGTTCACGTGGCTCCAAGGGATGAACCCCATTGCCTCGCCCCATCATTGAACTGTCCAAGTACAGCTATAACTGTTGTTGGTGCCGAAGATTGCCCATAGCTACCTGCCAACCAGAAGTACAGTATTTCCGTCTGTAGAGGTTTTTAAGACTGGGGCAGACAAAGCCTTGTCTGGGATGATCTAGTTGAGGATGGTCCTGCTTTGAGAAGGAGGTTGAACTAGATGATTTTGGGAGGTCCCGCCCAACCTTTATTTTCTGTGTGTGTGCCTATCCTATCAGGAGGCGTTATGTTGTGCCCTCTCAGCAGATGCAGCAACAGCAAAGGCAGGCAGAAGCCACCTTTCATAGAATCATAGAATCAAAGACTGGAAGGGACCTCGAAAGATTGAGTCCACCCCCCCTGCTCTGGGCAGGAATACTGAAATATATTTGAATGTTTTGATACAACATATCCAAAATAAAATGTACTCTGTCCAATCTGCAAGGCTTGTAGCTCAACCTCAGTCTTCATGTAAGCTATTGGTTCCGTAGGACAGTCTGGAAGTCCTAGACTCTCCAACCCCGGGCAGACTGCAAACACTAGAAGTTCAGATTCCTAAGTAGTCTACCAAGCAGGTTTCTACTAATCAAAAGTTCTTCTAAGCCATTTTGATTTTGATAAAGTGGCATTTATTGATGAATATCTGTTTTGTCAAGAATGTCTGGCCAGCTGTACTTGTATTGGAGATAGAATTTGAAATTAGTAGAAAAGCATCTTAAACCAGAAATTCTTATTCCATTAACATAAAGGAGTCATTCTGAGGATGAAGAGTGTTTTCTATATTGCTGATACAGGAGAATGGGGTAAATTCACAGTTAAGTGCCAAAAATCTTATAAAAACTGCTTTCTTATAGCAGTACAGAGTTTCACCACTTTGTGGCACCAAACAATTAAAAAATTGCACCTTTAAAAGAACATATAAGCCAACGTATATACTGTACTTCATATATGCAGAAAGAAAAAACCTTTACTAGCAATTGCTATTTATATAGACTTGCATCCAAAGCTTTCAAAACACCTGTCAAATATTACAAACTATTTTACATAAAAAGATTAATTTTATCTGTCATTGAGATGCAAGTTGTAGCCTTTAAAAAGCAACATTATATGACAAGTTAAGACATTACCTAGAGGTGGTCAGGATATATATTTCCCCACAAAACACATAAATGAAGATTATTTTGTTCTTTTTTTAATAAAAAAATATTTTTTGCAAATAATTCCAAATCCATTTTTCCATCAAGTGACATTGACAGAAAAATTCAGCTTGTTCTAGCAATCATTGATGACTATCCTAATCATTTATATTAAAATTTTGCCTGATGTAAGAATGTTGTGGGGATGCTCCTATTAAAAAACTAAAATGCGATACAAAAATTCTGTGTGTGGAGGAGGAGAGGAGAAGCTCTCCAATTTGACTTTTGGGATCTACCTATCTTTCTGGAATCAGGATATATGTACAATTATCAGGTGTACAATATCTAAACTTTGACAAAAATGTTTCCCAAATGGCTGTGTAAAGGCTCAGATACTTAGCTGGATTTTAGACCTGTCATGGTAGGCATGAGATGTGAGGCAGAGCATTAGAAGTATATTCTACACAGATCGTGAAGTCTTATGGCTTGATAGCATCTCCATTAGTTCTGATGTAAAGGTAGCTGATCTCTCTGGTGGTCTGTAAACCATTATATTTCCCACATCGGATAAGTAATTCATGTGCATGTTTGTGTGCACAATAACATTATACATCATCAGTATATAAATCCACTGCAGAATTACAACCCCATTTCCTCATTAAAATCAAATCAGCTAATTAAACACAACATTTACAAAGTATTTAAATATATAAGGAGAAAAAGAACAGAAAACAGTGGTTTCTACATATATGTCAGATAGGCTGCTCCCAAGGTTGTTTAATGACATAACCAGTCACATTGTCAAGTCATACACAGAATGGACACATGCATTATGATATCTCAGCACATACTGCAAGATTTCTTAAGGAATACAAAACTATGGTGAAAAAAAACCAGAGCTTTAGTACACCCACAGCCACAGAGTTATCCCCTGACATTTCATGTCATACCATTAAGATCTAGTGTCATTAGTGAGGAAAAAAGAATTTTTTTTTTTTCTAAACACAGGGTACAAATTAAGGGGCAGCTAGAGGGAGGGAGGAAGGCTGAGTTTCCCCCCCACCCAAGAGATGAGAGCCCACCTGTAAGATATGAAAATCATAACCGGGGGGGGTGGGGATCTCCAATTGGATTGCTCCTTTACTTAGGTGAATTTGTTAATCAATGAACCGGTTTAATTGTTTTTGGAGACCTCCCCTGCTCCCCACTCCCAAAGTCAAGTGTAATTCAAACTCTGTCTAATCACATTATGTCACATCACTTAATTGACAATTTTTGATTACATGATTTTTAACACTCGTATTTCAGAATTGTTCTGAAAAGTATGAGATTAAACTCCATGTGAGTTACTGCATACATGTACTGGAAAGACGACAGCCTGTTGTCATATTGAGCTGTTCTTTTAGACTTAGTTTCCTTCCTATAAAGATTCAGAATTTGTTTCCTTATACCTGGAGCATGAGCACAGGGCTTAATTTCTCCTGCAATTTGACACGTCTTTTGTTATGCAAGCTTTAATAATATGTTCTTCTCTCATCAGGTATTTGAATATGGCTCTATCCACCAAGTAGAAATGATACACAAATTCAGTTCAAAAGTGATCTTGAAAATCAGTATCTCCTCAGCATGGTTAGTTATGTAAGCATCCTTCCTATCACCATTTTAAAGTTCTAACTGCAGTTCTCTTAGTCTTGAAGGCAAAGAAAATCCACATATAAATTAAAAAAAAGAATTACCTCTCTGGTAAAAAGCCTTCACTCTCCTTTGAGACCTAAGCATATCATTGCTAGTTATTTAGTCACAATCAACCCAACACTTTCTTAGTCCAAACTTCCCCTGCTATATTCTTTGCATATAATAAATACAACTTACATAATTTTAAAAGGAAAGTGCTATCCATACAATAATAAACAAACATCTGTATTAACAAATCTGTCAAAAAATATAGATTTGAAATATTCTTAAATAATGAGTCAGGATAGTAAAAGGGATTTTCAGTGTATTTTAGTAAGGTCCTTTTTAACTAAGAAAAAGTTAACAAATTTGTTTCAAAAGTGGTTGTTTCTGTTAAGGGATGTCTGTGTGGAAAGTTCACATGAGCGAGGTCTGTTTCTCCTAGGGGAAATAAAATCAATTAAAATCTTTACTAGTCAAACAAGCCTTATTTCCTTGAACATATTTTTTTTCAGTAGCTACCATTTAAAAAAATAACCTGGGAGGTATAGCAGATAAATGACCCAACCAGCATATGAATCATTTTAAAAGAAGTTGCTTGGATACTTTGAAGTCATTGTAAGTGAGTGGAAAAATTGAAGATTGTACTGAGCCAAGTAGGAAAAACTGAAATTGCACGTGTGATTAGCTATGGAATATGTGAGCTGTTTAAACACTTTGAAAACAAAAAAAAGGTAATTTTAGTTTGTCTCAGTTTAGTTGGAGAAATACCAATTTACACAAAAAAGCCCCCAAAATACTCTGCACATTAGAGCAGGGATAGGCAAAATATTACCCCTGGGCCAGATCTGGCCCATCAAATGATTGGATCCAGCCCATGGGTAGGCATCTATCAATGGATGCATCTGGCCTGTGGCTGCTCCTGTGGTGCTGTACATGGGGCTGAGCACTGCCTGCTTCCACCCGGTGCAGCCCACACTATGCTCCCATCTGTGCCCACTGCTGATCCTGACCCTGGCCAGTGTGCACAGTTTCCCAACAGAGCTGCCCCTGGTGCGGCTGCAGCCAGCCAGGTACTGCTTGGCTCCACCTGTCTCCAGCGGCTCCTGCCCCTGCTGTACTGCTCTGGGCAACAGGTTGTATAGGGAAGCAGCAGCGGTCTTGGGGATACTTGTTTAGCTGGGGTGGAGGGGGAGCTGCAGCTGGGATGCTTCTGCCCCAGTGTATGGGGCTCCAGCTTTGGCTCCCAGCCACCTTCCACCCACTCTGCCCATCCAGCATGATGAGCAGCCACCTGCAGGTGCCCAAGTGGGTGCAAGACAGCTGGAGCTGGAGTCCTGTGCACAGGGGAAGGAGCTGCCCAGCTGCAGCTTCCTCCCTGCCTGGCTGAGCATGTGGTGCCCAGCATGAATCTCCATGGCTTCCCCATGTTACCTGCTGCCTAGAGCAGCACAACAGGGGTAGAAGGAGGTGGAGAAGGAGCTGCTGGAGGCGGGGGAAGCTGAGCAGTATTTGGGTGGTGGTGGCAGCAGCCCTGCCAGGAAGCTGTGCATGCTAGTCAAGGCTGGGGTAGTGCTGTCTGGTGGGTGTGAGGCGGGTGCAGGTAGGGAGTGGTGTGGGCTACCCTCAGTGGGAGCAGACAGGGTTCAGCCCCATGTGGAATGTCATAGAGGGCAGCCGCAGCTGGATGCAGGGGCAAACTGTCCCTGCACCAGCACTTCCTGGGTAAGCTCTGCTGCACATGCCCACAGTCCCCTCCTCCATCACTCCCTCTCCCCACCCCTAGCCAGCTATGGGACCTAGTGCACAGGCAGCATCCCCAACACACACAAGCACACCCACCCCCCTGCACTCACCCACGCTCCACACACACCTCAACAGACCCACTCCTCATACACATAGCCCACCCCACACACTTTCCACACACACCCCTCAAACTTCCCCCACATACAACCACTTCCCTACACACCCACAGACCCCCTCACATACTGACCCCCCCACACCCCACCCCAACAATGCAATATGCAACAGTAAGACTTTATTTTGAGCTATGTAATTACCTTTTTTATATACACTACTAAAAAAATCAGTATAAAATCTTTTTAAATAAAATTAAAATGTTATAGTAGATGTTTGATTTTTAGTATATGATTTCTGTTTTTAATCTATAATTTGTTTATATGATATCTTCTGAAAGATTTTATATATGTGGCCCTTGACAGTTCACCCAAAAAATGCAGCCGGTTTAAAACAGGACGAATTTCTTCACTGTGCACTACAGCTATGTGGTAAATAGAGAAATACAGGAAACCCTCACTATTCGGCATCCACAGGTTCGGCATTCATGGTTTCAAATAATCATGGTGCACCGAATATTCTCCACGCAGCATGATGTCACCTTGTTACAGTGTTGGAGGTGTCTGCGGGAGCTCTGCGCTCACCACCCCTGTGCTCTCGCTGCCGCTAGCACAGCCTTGCCCCCACCAGCCACCAGGGGCATGCGCCATTCATGAATGCAAACGACGTTCATGAACGCAGTTCAGTATTTGCAGATTTCACCATTCATGGAGATCTCCAGAACGTATCCCCCGCAAATGGCGGGGGTACATTGCTGGATGGCCCCTAAGCACTTTAGAAAAGATACATAACCATATTACAGCTTCCTAAAAAATGGACAGATCTGTTTAATTAAATAAAAAGTCCTGTTTTCTGTCAAAGTCAAAAGAACTGTCCTGGCAACTGCACATGATTCCAGGCCCAGAGTTGATACTTGACAAATATTCCAGGAAAGAAACTAGAATTTAAACTGTACTGACTTCCTCAGATTAGAAGATCAGAACAATGTTTTCACTTAGCTGATTCTTAGGAAAAGGAGGAGGGGAGAGACAGAGAATGAGAAGAATCCAAATAAGATAGAAAAAATGTAAAACTAAATTAAAGTGAAGTAAGAAATAAGGGGAATGCAGAAATTTCCATATTGTAGTTTAGTACAACAGATCGTCCAGAGAAATATGGAAGAGTTCACAACAGAGCAGGTCTTGATAGTATCCCCAACCTCTGAAACTCTCATCTTAATTCCTAATAACTAGATATTGGCTTAAACTGTTATGTGTAAGGGTTTTTCTCTCTTTCAAATCTTTTTTTGGCATATTTCCATTCTGAATATTCTTGTTATCCATTTTAACGTCTAATCTCTCTTTGAATCTTGCTATATTCTTTAGTTTACACAATGTCTTGTGCCAGAGTTTCACAATCTATTGACAATTTGTATGAAAAAGTATTCCCAGTATTTCCTGTCATTAGCTTTCAATGTACCACATTATTATTACAATGCATATATCCTTTATATTTTATGATCCTCTAAAAATCACTGTGGACATGAAGAGTTGAGATTTTCTAGAATCAGATCATTGACCAAAGATTTTGTCTTTATTAAAATTGCTCCATATTATGGCTGTATTAGCTGAGGAACCAGATCTAAAACTGTTGTTTCTGGTTACTAGGGACTTCTGTGGCATAATCTAGCAAAATAATGAGCACAGAATCTCCTTTTCTCTTCTCTGTCCTATTTAAAATGTAGCCAGGAGGTGAGAGCAATGCAGAGGAGTAAGTATGACAGGGTGGTAGGGACACGTTAGAACAGTGGTTATCAATTTTTTTATACTAGAGACACTCCTCAGAAAATGTCAGCTCTTAGTTTTCACTTCCTTTTACTATAGAAAAACCCTGGAGCAATTCTTCTGTTGCAAAGAACTCAGAAAGACTACAAGTGGTCAGAGTGTTTCTAACCCTGCTGGAATCCTATTTGAAATCCTTGGGTTTATTATGTGAATCATGTTTGCACACCTAATAGTGCTAGACTGTGTTGCACCTGTGAAAGGATCTCAAAATAACATTCCCCACCAAATGCTGTAGCACCCTGGTGAGAATCACTGTGCTAGAGATTGTCACAGTGTGACAAAATGGGTCTGTAACCACTATAGCACATTCCTCATCAAAACCTGGAATTGAATTCAGGGTTCCTTAGTCTCAACCCCCTTTTCCTATCTGCAAATGGCAATGAATCTAACTGGAAAATTATGCCTGACCTCTTCCAGTGGCTGGTCCATGTAGATTAGTGATGCTCAACTTTTTTTCGCTGGGAATCCAGATGGACAGTGGAGAAAACTGAAGAAATATTTTAAGAGTACCAGAGAATGGTGGATGATGGTGAAGAGGACAGGAAAATTCTTCAAGAAGGAAGGTCAAAAAACCATAGGGAAGAGAACCAAAGAGCTGAGAGAGCTGCAAAGTAAGATGCAGGAGCTGCTAAAGGTAGTCATAGAAGGAAGACAGGTATGAGAAGAAGCAGAAAAAACAAGGTAAGAGATAGAAAGTTGATATAAATGAAAGGTGAGAGAGAAAAATGTTTTTAGCACAAGCACCCTGGGTGAGAAAAAATGAGGAGTGTCCCAAAATGTTTTGGATAGAGTGAGATTTTTTCTTTGAGATAATTATCCAGGAACACATCTGTGAGGGACCAGCAGGGGAAATTATACTTAGGGGCAACCAACATGGGTTCATTAGAGACAGGTCCTGTCAGACCAAGCTGGTGGCCTTCTATGACCAGGTCACAAAATCCTTGGACGCAGGTGTTGTGGTAGACATAGTCTTTCTGGACTTTAGGAAGGCCTTCAACACTGTTTCTCACCCCATCCTCATTAAAAAATTAGGCAACTATGGCATTGATGCCTACACAGTCAGATGGGTCGCAAATTGGCTGGAGGGCCGCACCCAGAGAGTGGTGGTGGATGAGTCGTTTTCGACCTGGAGGGATGTGAGCAGTGGGGTTCCCCAGGGCTTGGTCCTTGGGCCTGCACTGTTCAACATCTTCATCCGCAACTTGGACAAGGGGGTGAAAAGCACCTTGTTCAAGTTTGTGGATGACACTAAGATGTGGGGAGAAGTGGGCACATTAGAAGGGAAGGACAGGCTACAACTAGACCTGGGCGGGCGGATGAGAACAGTTTGGGTTTCGATACTGACAAGTGCAAGGTGATGCACCTGGGGAGGAAGAACCAGCAGCACACCTACAGACTGGGGAACTCCCTTCTCGACAGCACAGAGGCAGAAAAGGATCTTGAAGTCATTATTGATTCCAAGTTGAACAGGGGCAGCCAACGTAGAGAAGCGGTCAGGCTACCCGTACCTTGTCATGCATCCACAGATGCATCATGAGTAGGTTCGAGGAGATCCTCCCCCTCTATGCGACACTGGTCAGGCTGCAGTTGGAGTAGTGTGTCCAGTTCTGGGCGCCGCACTTCAGGAGGGATGTGGACAGCACTGAGAGGGTCCAGAGAATGGCCACTCGCATGGTCAAGGAGCAGCAGGGCAGGCCTTACGAGGAGAGGCTGCGGGACCTGAACCTGTTCAGCCTCCACAAGAGAAGGCTGAGAGGGGATCTCATGGCCATCTATAAACTTGCCAGGGGGGGACCAGTGGGGAAAGGGAGAGTCTCTGTTTCCCTGAGCACTACCAGAAGTAACTAGGAATAACGGCCATAAGTTGACTCAGTAGGTTCAGGCTGGACATTAGGAAGCACTACTTCACAGTTAGGGCAGCTAGGATCTGGAACCAACTTCCAAGGGAAGTGGTGCTTGCTCCTACCCTGGGGGTCTTCAAAAGGAGGCTAGATAATCACCTTGCTAGGCTCATTTGGCCCCAGCATTTTTCGTGCCCATGGCAGGGGGTCACACTTGATGATCTGCTCGGGTCCCTTCCGACCCTACCAACTATGAAACTATGAGGACGGTGAAAGGAGAGCTAAAAGCAGTTTGGGAAGAAGATGATACCTGGGTGGAAAAGCAGGAGGAGGTGTTGGAGGCAACACGAAGATTTTGTGAAGAGCTATATGAGAAGAAGGAAATAGATAGAAGATGAAGGTTTTGCTGAAAGCAGAGGAGGAGGAAGCAAAGAAGATGAAGAAAAGATAAGCTTAAAGCAGCAGAGGAGTGCTTAATAAACTTTAAAAGAGAGAAATCACCAGGAGCAGAACTTTGGAATGGAATGAAAATACCTACAGACTTTTATGAGAAGTTTGGGGCATGGGTAGGGAGGGAGATTGTGGAAGTTTTTGAGGAAATAATGGAAACAGGAGAGGCAGGGAAAGATTTTACAAAAGGTGCTGTGATCTTACTCTTTAAATGAGATCAATTACACCCCTTAATATGGACTATAAGTTAATGGCCAAGATGCTGGCTTTGAGGATGAGGAAAAACCTCCAGAAGACCAAGTATGCACAGTAGCAAGTAGAAGGTTCTCTGAACCAATCTGAGTCATAAGAGATACACTGTCCCACATCCAAGAAAAGAAAATAAACAGAGTTATAGGAAACCTAGATTTAGAAAAAGCATCTAACAGAATGGATCATGATTACATATTAGAAGTAGTAAGAAAAATGGGGTTCCCAGGTAGGTTTATATGTTGGATAAAGTAATTGTATAGAGAATTGGAGACTCAAGTCCAAATCAATGGGCATCTAAATGGGGCTTTTAAAATCCATGGAAGGGTGAGATAAGCGTGCTCTACATCACTACTACTGTTTGTGTGCAGCTTGGAACCATTAGCACAAAGAATAAGAAAACAAGGTCATAAGTGGAGTAAAGATAGTGGTAGGTGGAGAGGTAAACTGAGTAGTATACATGGATGATATAAATGTAGTAGTCAGAGACAGATTTTAGATGGAAAGTCTGCTAAAGCATACATCAGTGTATGGAGAAGTGACAGGGGCTAAACTAAATAGATCAAAAAGGATAATAATGGGGGTGAGGAACTGGAGGGATTTGGAGAAGTTGGGCCTTCAAATAAGAGAGAGAAAAATCAGAGTGCTATTGATCTTTATGTGCGCCATACAGAAAGGTAATTCAACATGGGAAAAGATGGACACTGTCCTTTGACAGAAAAGTTGCAGTGGTTAAGGCTGTGCTACTGCTGATTATTATATGTATGGAAATTGTATTCCCACCAACGTGGCAGCAGATAGCAAAAGTACAGAGAGAAATATGTATGTTCTTCTGGAATGCCAAAAAAGAAAGTTTTGAACTGTACAAAGCAAGAAATGGGGGCTGCCAGAATCTGGATTGTTCATCTATGAAAAATATGTAAGCATGGTATACAAAGCAGCAATAGAGGGACTAGATGATATGCACTGCTTTCCTCTGTTTCACACAGCTGCAATTTTGAGGAAACAGTGAGTATATTAGACCTCTTTGAAGAATCCATGGGTGTGGCAACCACCAATGCATTATATTAGGATTGAAGGATTAATACATGCCTGATTTCTCCTGTGATAAAACTATCTTTATTAATATCTATGAGGGGATGGGGGGGAAAGGGAAGCAAACACAAAACAATATATTT
>NW_017728943.1:55674407-55677054 GCF_001723895.1 Crocodylus porosus | reverse complement strand
CCCTCAAGGCCATGGTCAGGGACAAGCTAAAAATTTCTCTTCCTTGCAGATGGCCCAAAGAGAGCATGCCTCACAATCCATGCTGCCCTTTGTTCAGTAACACTTTTATAGGTGCAGTTTCTGAAGTCCTGAGGTTGTGGTGGGGAGATGAGGTAGGCATGGTTCAAACACCTTTCCATTACACCAGCTCAAAATGTTGATACGAATTGGGGCTCAGGAAAACCACACCGATTCTGCTCTGAAAAATTAGTTGGGCTGAAACAGCAGGGCTTAACCAACCCCACTCTTCCTCCCTGGAGCATTATACAAACTGTTTGATTAAACATGGTCTTATGTTATAAGACAGTTAAAATATACAAATTGATGACATAGAAGTAAAATGCTTTGTTTAAATAGGGAAAAGGAAAGAAAATCATCATAAAGCCTTCAAGAGAAAAAAATGACATTCTGACTGCTTGAAGCATGTGAAGAGGTTTATATACTACAAAGTTACAGTGAAGAGTTTAATCTTTCTAGGCTTGTCAGATTTGTCTCAATTAAATTTTTGATGCCATAATTATAACCTACTAACCATGTGGGGTTTTTTCTCAGTTTAGTTTAATAAAGATTTTAAGTGTTTTTGCAAGAGGAAAGGAGAGGGAGGGGAGAGAAATGTGTGGAGGTTACAGCACTGATTCAGAACAGTTTTTATAAGCCAAGAGAGATGAACTCATTCCTCCCCCCCACTCCTCCCTGGAGGCATCAACAAGAAACAGGAAGTCATTGATTCAAAGTAAAATCATTCACTCCACAACTACAAACAGTTTATTTCATGCCAGTAAATATTTCCAGAACCCTTTTTGCCTTTCGGGAAAAAGTTCATTATTATATCTAATAAATATCCCACCATAAAGAGAGTTACTGGATATTAACTAAGTTAGACATTGAGAAATCTCATCATTTAACTCACTGTTCATTAACATTTATAGATATACTGTAATTTTATGTCTGTGCAACATTCAAGTCTTAAATCTGCCCAGTAGGGACACCCCTAAGAATAAGCAAAAAACTCTGGAATACTCTTTCTCCCTATACTTTAATCTTCTCAATAACCATAAACATGGACTGCCTTATGGTTAAGAAGACATTGCCCAAGCTCACTCTTGTTCCTTTTGGGTATAAGGAAAGGAAGGAGGGGGGAAAAAAGACAAGAGAAACAAGACACTCAATATTTCTAATTGGACAAATGGTATAAAGAAAATCTTTCTTTCTTATTAGTTCTGTACATGGATGGAACTCTCCTTGTGGCAGGCACATCAATCCTCCTGGATCATGGTGTATGCATAAGGGCCACCCACCCAGACCTTTGATGTATATGCCTGGGCAGGAAGTTTTGGTGGAGTGGAGGCTGCCCAGACCTTCCATCCTCCCTTTAGACTGCTGATACAGAATCCAAAGACCAAACTGAGTCCAGAAGTTTGGTACCTCCATGACAACTCATGCCCCCGGCAGGTGCAGGGGGCACGGCAGCGGCAGGAGCAGTGGGAGCGCAGTAGCGGTAAGCAGGGGAGTTCCTGCAGACTTTGCTGCTGCTGTTGGCCGTGGGAGGCAGGGTGGTGAGGTTTGGTTTCTTATACTATGTGATATACAACCTAGGACTTTGAAGGTGATATGTTCAAGCATCATGGATAGCATTGGCCTTTAGGAATTCACCTAGAATGAAGAATAAAGGGGAAACTGATAAAAGAATCACCTAGAAGGGTTATAGTCCTTGGACCCTTTCAAGCTTGTGTGTTTAAAAAGTGAAGAATATGCAAGTGTTTGTAGGATTTAAATCCTTGGCCCTGATTGAGGAAACCATTCCGATTAATGGATTTAGGTCCCATTGATTCAGCTTGCAGCCAAGTGAGCTTTTGCAGCTGTTACACATGTACCAGCTGAGTGAGTGAGCTGTGTCTAAGAACTTTGCAAGAAAGGCAGCATAAAGTTTGCAGAGGGTGCAATAGCTTTTCCAGGCATGAGGGTATGCTGTGCACAGCGCGTGCGTTTTATTGGAACATTTGAACTGTGACCAGAGGCCCCATTGCAAACCAAAGGCTCCGATTGGCTGCTATTGAGCCATAAAAAGCTGAGGGAGGGAAAAGAAGGAAAGAGAGAAAGCTGGAGGAGAGCAACAGCAGCCTGAAGAAAGGGGCAGAGACTCAGCCCCCTCCTTCCCCCCCTCCTCCGGCAAAGGGAACGGAGGAGCAGACTTCAGGACAAGCGGGGGGGCCCGAGTCATCCCAGGAGAAGCCGATTCCCCACCCGGGTCGAAACTGTGCAGTCAGAGACACAGGTACCCAGGGAAAGAGTGGGGAGGGGTTGGTAAGTTGGCTGGGAGCTGGGAGAAAGGAAGGGACGTCCTGTTTGAGCTGGAAAGGTACTGCAGGAACACAGACCTGCATAGGGAATCCTGTCTGCGGGTGGAGGTGCTGGGGGGCAGAGACAGCCCAGAGGGGGAGCGAGCTGTGAGAATCTCAAACCCACATGGGTGTGTGAGGGGACACTTAATCCCACAGAGTTTGCAGACGGTGTACTTCAGGAGGAATAAAAGAGAGCCATTTGCCTGCGACACTGACCGGAGGAGGCTTGACTCCTTGCGTCCAGCCTGGAGAAAGGGAGTTCAGTG
>NW_017728943.1:55591083-55673952 GCF_001723895.1 Crocodylus porosus | reverse complement strand
ACAGCTTACACATGTATAAATGTTTTTCTGAGTGGGGGTGGACATAAGCATGTATTTACATGCTGTCTAAAATCAGTGCATAAAGAGCTATAAAGGAGTGAGAGCTAGTTTGATTTCTGTTTTTCACAAAGAAGTACAAAAACTAACATTTAGATATATCTGGGGGGGAGGGGTCTTTTTGCCAGGAAAGAGGTTGGGAGCATCTTAAAACTTGTTTAGAGCACAACCCTTGCCCTGGATAATCATAAGAGACAGCAATTTTCAAGACTGAGTAAGCATATGGATTTTAGAGCACTTTAAGTAATTTTTTAAATAGTAAATTAATGTCAGTCTTAACTATTGTGATGCTACTGCTCCACTAGGCATTCCTCTTTTTTTTAGAGAAACTCCATTCTATAAGAGCCTTTCCTATACCTACAATTGTTACAGCATCCAAAGGCTAAAATACTTGATATTTCTCTGCTTATCAAGGGTTCTGCAGTTCTGGCATAAATTAATAAATACAAATAAATCCCAATTGAATGAATTTGAATTTTTTGGAAATTGCTTTATTCCATGTGCTTTTGCAGGCTTCTTTTTATTTTTGTCCTGATTTCATTAAACTGCTGTTGTACAAGTATTTTGTGTGTTCCTCAAATTTCCATATTATTGGTATTCGCATGTATATTAGGGAAAAAAGCCTCAGGCATATTAAATACAACCTAACTCTCTTCCCCCCTGCCCAGCCTAAATATGGCAGATTTTTCAGATTCAGAAGGAGCTGTAAATTGGAAAGAAAGATGTTTAACTCTGGAATCACAGTTAATGAAGTTTCGTCTCCAAGCAAGCAAGATCAGAGAATTATTAGCAGAAAAGGTAGGTCTTCGTTTGTTAAAAATTCTAAATTTATAGATTGACTTATTTGTTAGTAATGAGTCATCCCTAGTCTTCTGTTTAGGCTGCAACCTGCATTTTCTGGAACAGACCTACTTCTTGGACAGACTGTCTAAAAACAGAAATATTTCAATAGTGATGTAAGAATATTACAGATCTAATTTGCTACCATGAGTGTTCATTTGTAAATCCCAGCCCATTATGGCAATCAGAAAAAAAGCTGTTTCTGAGAGGAAAAAAATAGTTCTGTAAAAGTCCCTCTTGCAACTTCATAACTGATTCTTTTTAAATATATTTGCTTGATCTGATTGACACCCCAATTAAGCTGATAGGAAAAGTTCCAGATCTACCATTTTACTCTAGTGTTCTATCTGAACTTGTTTAAGAGCAGCATAGTCTCTCCCAAGCCATATAACTCAGTTTGTTTTCCCAAGACGTTAGAGCTCTAATACATCAACATACAGAGGTGTAATAGTTTCTTTATTAGTCAATGTGAATAAAAGAAATTTAGGACCCTTTTATGCTTATATTAAAACTTACTGCAGCTTACCATTTATCTATGAAATTCAGTTGAACAGTTCTGTTTTAATAGTGTGTAGCAGGTTGGGGATTACTCAGCTCAGTCTTTTGCTTTCCTGGGAGGCGAGAGTGCCCAGGAAATCCCACAAACATAAATCCTCAAAGCAGTAAACAAACATAAACATGGCCGATAAAGGGCTAACTCACAGCCCTGTGCCTTTTCCCAGACTTTGCGAAGGTGATTCTGTTTCTGCTGCTTTCTCAGCACTGCAGTCTTTTCTCTCTACCTTTGGAGTGAGGTCCCTGGTGTAGTGCTGTTTCTTCCAGCCTCAAAGCCCCTGGATCTCTTCTTACACCACCCCAAAAAATGCTCCAACCCAACATTACAACAACTAACACAGCACCTCTAGCTTCTTCCCCTGGGAGCTTTTCTAAACTTCCTTTGGGCCAGCCAACTATTCACATCAGCTGGCCCCATCCTCAGAGCAGGCCTGCAATTAACTTTCACCACCTGTAGCTGGGTTATAGCCCCTGTGAGTCTGCAGCCTGCTAGAAGCATCTGAAAGTCAGCAGCCTGCTACACAGCTGTTATGTCTATTTTTGAAAGACTAGAAGAATAATATAGTATAAGAAAACAATATAATAGAAAGCTCTTCTAATGAACCTAATTCTACAGTATTCACATTCCATATGTGGCCTACAGACCAGCCCTGTTGGGAACCTGATCTAGAAGGAATAACATAGGTCTCTGGGCATCACAAGAAAACAATATTGCAGCAGAAGAGGTTAATGTACGTTCTGTACCATAATGTTCTGGAAGCTATACTGAAAGGCAACAGGAGTAGCTAACTACTCTACTTAGTGTTATGCATCAGATAGTCCTGTCTTGTGTCCTCAATTCAGCTGGATCTCTTGAATCCAGCTGGGCAGTGTGGATGGTATCTATTTTTCCCCACCTCTGAAGGCTACTGTGGCACCCAATGTAGATCCAAATGCTTCCTCTGCTTTGCCTATTTGATCCAAAGGGAGCCCTGTCCAAAACATAGAATCATAGAGAAGTAGGGCTGGAAGGGACCTCCTTAGGTCTAGTCCAACATCCTGCCTGAGGCAGGATCATCCCTATCCAAACCGTCCTCTTAGTACAACTACTGTCAGCCGTGAGACAATACAAAATATATCACCTAATCAACCACAGGTAAAGCAAGGGGGCCGTGGCAGCCAGCATCCTGCTTCTGTAAAAGGCTCAAGAGATCCCAGGAAGAGGTCCATGCCCATGTCCTACCGTGACTTAGGTACCTAATGATAACGGATGATGTTCTCTATTTCAAAATGACTTCTTGAGCATGCGCCAAACAAATATTTGTTTGAAGAAAGTGACATATTTCTCTCGTTCAAGAATATTAAAGAGTTTGTTCAAAAATGGGCCTAGTGCCTCTGTTCAACTTTTTTTATATATGAGCTTTTTCACTTAAGCTGGAGTCCCTCCAGCACAGAAGAAGTGTCAGTAAGAGAGACAGGTCAAAAGTCACCCTAATGTAAGTGGTGCCATTCAAAAACAAACATTGTGTAGATGTGTAGCAAAGGCTTTGGTTTTTGTGTCAACTGTCATGTCTCAGTGACATTTAATCTAAAAATAAAAAAAACAATATTCCAAAAGGCCTAAGAAACATTTTTTAATATTAGGGAAAATTAAACATTTTAACTAGTTTAAATTAAGCTACATGTATATTTATTGGCCTGCACAGAATTACTGTTCCATAATGTATTCAGAATAGGCAAAGTAAATAATGGACACTTAATCCTTGGATGGCAGGTAACTTTTGTATTAATAATGCTATAAAAACACCTGAACTAATTTCTTGCCAACCCTCCTAATTACTGTTTTGATATATATATATATATATATATATATACACGTTATTGTAAAATGAAAATCATTACTGAGTTTGCAGAGAATTGTAAAATCAGAAGCGTTTCATATTGTAAACTTTGACCAGTTTGGTTCTTAAATCATGATTTTGTTTCCAATTCTATGTACCATGAAAAATTTCCCAGAACATTTTACAAAAGCACCAGTTGTGCTTCAAAATAGAAACAAAAATTACAGTACTATAGCATGATAAATGTGAAACTCTCTTGCATGTTAAATTCTATCACAATATTGTGACAAAATGCACGCATGTGTGCAGACAGGAAATACAACAAATATACATAAATTATGTCTGCCAATTCCTGCTATGCTGTATTTATGAAGAGTTCCTTTAGGACACTCAGTCAGGAGGAAAAAGTACATCCAGTTACTCATAATGTTTATATGACCCCGATTAATAATCAAAACTGTAGTTTTTAATGCATTTTATTCTAAAATATCACTGTAGTTTGAGTTCATTTGCAGAATTCTTTTGATATGTGTAACTGTGTCCTAGATCCTTTGATAAATCTACTATGAGGATTCATTCAAAATACTGGCGAATTGGCAACCAAATGCCTTGTTAAGTTGTTTTATTTTATAGTGTAACAGCAAATAAATACAGCTTCAAAATGGAAAAATATTGTGAGAAATTTCTCACTAAGCTTACTCAGATTTGGAAATCCAAATGGTTGTGTTGTTCTGGAAATTCAACAATTTTTTTGAACTTTTTTTGATAGATGCAATTTTTCATGATTCAGCATTCAGGGGTTTGAAGAAACAGTGGCATGATTATTATTTGTAGTCCAGTTATTCCTTTTATTTTTAGGACAGTCAAGGAGTGGGGAGTGTTTTGAGAGGGCAAAGGAATACATAACTTTTTCATCAGTGTTAACTGCTCAATGTTATTTATCTGTTTGGGGTTTTCTTTGTTTGTTTTCATTTTGGTAAGAAATAGGGAGCCTATTTTTATAAACTCAACATGCAAAGAAAGAGACCTTGTTGGAGTTTTAAGGAGAAGTTGCTGCTGTAAGTGGGAGAGGTCTTTATAGGAATTTGAGGAATGGTGTAGAAAGTATCTAATGGTGTAGAAAGCAGCCCAAATTTACGCTGTCCGAGTTTTAAGTAGAATCACTTATTATAATATTGCCTGAGTCTTCTCAGTATGAAAAGTTTTTAAAAAATTCATAAGTAAATGATTACAGTATTTTACTGTAAGTTAGGCTGTAGCTGGCATTTCATGACCTAGCAGTCTGTTCTTCCTCCTTTCTTCGTATAAACTTTTACCAAATACGCAAATGACATCATGGCTGTAATGCTCATTTTTCCTATCAATGAAATTATTTTAGAAAAAGAACTACATAACTCTCTAAGACTTTCTAATTTGCTTTTGAGAAGCCTATATTAGATTTCAGTCATATCCCATAAGAACTGATGGGAACTGGCCCAAATCTTGCTATCAAAACTCAAAACGTACATTTGTGTTTCTGGGCTTATTTTCTTTACTACTCATAAATATTGTTTCATTCTTGGAGTGGTTTTCAACAAAATATTGTGATGTGCATTATGTAAGGTTACTTTTATAGACATGTTGATAGTTTGCTTTTAACCTTTCATTTAGATGTTCTTATTTGGTGCATATATTCAACTACAAACTAACAATGTACATAACCAAAACAATAATTTCACTGCTTCTGATATGGATTCTAGATAGCTTTTTAAAAGTGGTTAATGTATTCTAACAGAGCTCACAAAAACAGCACATATCTAATCTCTGTTTTTATAAAATAATAGCTAAGACAATTTTTCAGCATTCCTGCCATATTTTAAATGTCTTTCTGCTATGTCATTTGACTTGAAAAATGAGGTACAGTTTGGCATGAATTATTTGTGGTGTGACAATTTTTGCATGCAAATGTTTGTCAAGAAATAAAAACATAGTATGAATGTCTCATACTGGATTTGTTTGCCAGGCGACTATTTGTAGAAACCATGAATCAGTCATGTTTGTATTCCTTTTAAAGGAATAGAAATTCCTTTTAGCAGTAAGCATGAAAGGGAGAAAAACACTGTATCAAATCTGACTAGTAAAGCTTACTTTTTCAGTATTTGCTGAATTTCTTTTTAAGAGATCTTGTTATAGGAATGTATATAGATGTAAAGTTAACTTCCAGGGTAAAATATTGACTCTCTTGTCAGTGGCAAAACTCTCATTTACTTCAGTAGGGTGAAGGTATCAACTGTTGAATTTGTTGGGACTACCCCCGGGCTCAGAATTTATACAAGCACATGAAGTGCTTTCAAAATCCATTTCTGGGCCCACAGTTTTTAGTTTTTGCTGGTGCAAGTCCCTGTACTGGTGTTGTGCAGAAAGGCAGCGGGGCCCTGCATGAGTGCAAGGTCCACATGATAGATCTGCTTTCTGGTGGGGGTGGGGGTGAAGTCTAGTTACAGTGACAACAAGATGGCTAGGAAGAGAGTAAAACAGGATAAAAGTGTTGTTTGTTTGGTTATTGTCTGAATGTATTAGATTTGAGTGTGTTTAATATCCATTTTTCCTCTCGTCTTTATAGTAGTGCCTTGTTTCTCTGGTATTTTAATCCTGTTCCTATTTTTATACCTCTGGGCATTTCTTTTTAGAAACAAACTTGCCCTTAACTTTTCTTGCCCAACTGTATGCAATATCTGAGGCTTTTGTTTTCTATCTGTAGAGCTGTTTGTAAGAAATGAGACTTTATAGTTTGGTTAAAAGAGCATCTTCAGCTTTTCCTGAGGTTTTGGCATCCATTTTAAATAACATCTATTTACTGAAGGATGGTTGGGCCTGTTAGAGCAGAATGCTGAATAACAGTCTGTGATTTTTGACTTTCTGTCCTTATGCTTTTACTAAAAATAAATAGACTTGAATTGAAAAAGAAGACGCCAAGTGAGAAAGAACACTCATAATGTTTACAAGTGTAGGAAAGTCCTGTGATTGAACCTGGGAAAAACATAAGCTAATTATTCAGCTACCATTATGTTCTGTTCAGCTGACCTTCAGTCCCACTGCTAAAGGTATTGGCAACTGTCCTACACTACTTGCTGTGTAGAAACTCTCTCCTCTTGAGAAAATCAAATCAATTGAGTTTGCTTTTCAGAAGCCTGCTTTCTGTTTCTAATATGCATTTCCAGAAATCAAAACACAATTCCTATAGTAAGGTTGGCTAAAGAGTATAACATTGGTTTTGAACACAAACTTTGTTGGGTTTTTCTTCATCTAAAGAAAAGTCTTTTTATACCTCTTCACTAATTTTTGTATAAGTTAACAAACTTTCCAAGATAAATAATTATGTGTTTAAAAGGTAGGTTTAAAAGAGCACAAGGATTTCAAATTATAACACCACATTTTGATGCTATCTCTGAAATGTTGAAGTCTGATTGCACAATGTAATATGAACTAGCCAAAGAACAATATTGGAAGTTGTGAATTGCAATTGAGAATCACTTTTCCCTCAGTTGGAACATCAATGCCATGATTTTTGTGGGGGGCCCATTGGGATTAATTAAATCAAGATAATGGAATTAATAGGAGTAGCTTTAACATTAGTATTGATATTAAGGCTGACAGTCAAAAAGCCTAAGGCTGAATTGATTCAATCTTTGCAGGTTAGTTTAAACTGCATAGATTGAACTAATAAGTAAATGAACAGACATTCACTTTTCCGGAAATGCCACATGCATGCTTGCAGTGGCTCAGGCCAGAAGCTAGGGGGCACTGATCATGCCTCCCTGCTCAGCTGCAGCAGACAACTTGGGACAAGGCTACTTCATCCACCATGCAATAGGGGGTTTGCTGGGGAGGTGCAAAGCATCCTGGGATGCTGGTGGACTGTGAGTTAACTTGAATCTGGAGGGGATCTGGGACAGAAATTCAATAAACTGATTTAACCTAAATCAGTTATGCCTGATACTACATCCATCCAGGTTTAAACTGGTTTCAACCATTTTGAAAGCGGTTTATGTGCACTGAATTTCTGTTGTGTGACACATTTGAACTGGTTTCCAATCACTTCTAATACAGGTTTATTTGTGATTTCTGTCCCTAGCGTCAATGTTTATTGTGATGGGGCAAACTCGAGGCCAGATCATAAGTTGGCCCATCCATCTGCCTAGGACAGTCTGCCCTAATTTCCCTATGACTCGAATATTAATATGATTTATTAAGCAGGAGGCTGCCCCAATGCCAGGGGGTGCTATCCATGGCTCCTTACCTCCCCTACACCATGGCCCATGCCCCCCCCACAGATGGCATCCAGATTATTATTGTTCAGCCCAGTTCATGGCCGAGTCAAATTTTGTCCACTGTGGCCTCTATCATGCACACACTCACTTCACCCAACTCTCACAGGGGCCTTTTACACTCCACCCATCACTGGGCCACTCTCTACTGCCCTGATCCATTGAGCGACCCCCCTCTGTGCCATCAGGCTTGCCTACTCCCACTCTGGCACAACACGCAGCACCTTTGGTTCGTTTGAGCTCTCGTACTCTACATAGCCTTTCCTTGTGCCAAACACTGGGCTGCTTTTGCCCCTAGCCCCTCAACAAGCAAATGCTCTCTTGTTCTCACACTTGGGACTGGCCCATGTATCACCCTTCAAGCCGCCCGAGCAGCCCTACTCAGTACACCCCTGGTGTAACCCTTCAAGCCACCCTCTGCAGCCTGACTCTGCACCCCAAATTGCATAGCTCTTCAGGTGTCTTGCTACACCCAACTCTGCACAGGCCTACACTGTCACTATTCACAACACCACTACCCTGCTTTTGGATCTCCAGGAACCTTGTGTCCCTACTGGGTTCAGGTGCCTATTAATGGGAGCACATGGCCCCACTGCTCCCACAACTACCCATGAGATAGTGAAGCCCAGAGTTAAGGCACCCCTACCCACCTCTCATGGGGGGAAGTAAACAGTCTGGTATTTCTTGGGGGCTGTCCTGCCAGAGACAGCCCTGCCAGACCCCCCTTACCTGGCAGGGTGCAGTTCTAAGTCATGCCAGGAGCCTCCAAACCTTCCCAAAGCTCCTGCCCTTACCTCCAAGGATGTATCTGAGCCATAGCTCAGCCAGCTGATGTTTCTCTCTCGGCAGCCAGCTGCAACCTGCCTCACCCTATAAGAACTGGGTCCTAAAATGGCCACCCTAATCAGGCATCTGCTGGTTCCATGCCTCCAGCCCTTAAAGTGGCAAGCATCTAAAGGTGCACTGCCACATTTATATTATTGTAGCCCTCAAATGCACTACAGGAGACCCTTGCCATTCGCAAGGGATATGTTCTCGTATCCCCCACGAATGCTGAAATCTGTAAATAAGGCACTGTGTTTATGAATGCCATCTGCATTTATGAACGCAGTGTCCCTGGTGGCTGGAGGGGGGTATGGCTGCACTGGCAGTGGTGGGAGCATGGCAGCGGTGGCAGGAGCATGGCAGCAGCAAGCGCAAAGTGTATTTAAGATGCAGGTTCAACATTCACGAATATTTGAAACGGCGAATATCCACAATATTTGGATTGCCAAATCCACAAATAGCAAGGGATTCCTGTAATTGAAGTTGAGCCGACTCGCTCTGAGAAATTTACAAACATGGAAAGGAGGTAATTACAACCCTGAATGGTTTACAGAAAGAGAGAAAAAACAAAGAATGTAATGGGATTAGGTAGCAAATAAGTGATGATGATGATTTGGTACAGAGTTGTTGATTACATGTATTATTCCTTTTTTTTATTAATTGGGGTTAGAAATAGGGAGGATTAGAGTAGGGGGAAAAAGGATTAGAAATAACAGCTTTCCATCTGCCTAGTAGCAAGGTGGGTTTTCTAAGAATCATGGTAGAGGTAAGTCTTTGGAATTTGAAAGTAGCAACTTTTCAAATTGTATCAGATTTTTGGATTTTATACAGGCCATCAGAAAATGCACAACTGTTTAAGGCAAAATTTCACTGATGAACGACAAAATCTCGGTATGCTAGTGCAATGAGGGAAGACATGATGGTGAAATGGGTTCTGTAACTGAAGCCAGGTTTGTGTTTATCTAGTTTCTTACAGTAACAGGATCCCCTTGCTAGTCCTGTCCTCCTTTTCTGCCAGGAGACAGGTACATGAGAAAGTTCATTGATTTCACAACTGTACCTGAGAACAGAATCTGAAGCTAGTAGGACTGCAGTTTTGTACATAAAATATGTCTGGCATAATGTAGCCTAACAGGAGTTACAAATATCCTACATCTCTTGCTTTGTCTTACTTTCTGTATGAATTTTCATTTTCTTAAACCAGTTGTTTTGTGCCCAAAGCACAGATTTGTTCTGGACAAAATGCCTTCTAGTTATACCTTAAAAATACCAATGAAATTCTATGCTTGCTACTTGAAAATATGCCTAGAAAATACAGTACACTTCTTTGAAACGTACTTTGCATTATGTCATAAAATCTGTAGTCAAAGCACATTGATCAAATTATGAGATAGATGTAGTGATTAACATCATTCCTTGCTGTACTGTACTCAGTAAACTGGCAGTGATCCACAGCACCCAAAGAAACATTAGTACATATTCTTATGATAAAGTCTTCCCTTTTTTAAATATCGGGGGAAGATTGCCACAGGGTGAGGCTAGGAAAACCTGAGAAAGAAAAGGGAGAAGCTGTGGATGGGCAACTGAAATAGTGTGAACCATGACATTTCCAGCAGCTATGTTATACTGAACTTGATCCCCAGGGTAGTCCACATGTTTAAGCATGCAGTGGGGGAAGGAGGGATTGCTGTGGTCAGTATCCAGAAACAAAGGAGTAGGAGAGTAACAAGCAGGCCAGGAGCAAAGGACTTTCAAATGTTTGCCAATCCATTCTGAATCACAAACCACCCACACACAGTTAGACCCTCTAGAATAGAGACTAGCAACTTTTTACAAGCCATGAGCCGGAATAACCCAGCCCCAGTCCAGTATGGGCTGGGTGCCTTTGGTGGTGTGTCAGTGGAGGGGCTTTCCATGTGCCTACACTGGCCAAGCAGCTGGGAACCAAGCCTGCACTGCTGCAGCTTCCCCCAGCCTCTCCAGCTCCCTGGCTGTGGTTTAGGCATAGCTTCCAGCTGGAGGGAGCTGCACTGGGATCAGATATCTGCAAACTGCATCTGTGCTGCTGCTGCTTCTTCCCACTCCCCCAGATCCCTTGGCTACAGAGCAGGCAGCTGGGGGAAAGGGGATAAGCAGCAGCAGCACAAGCAAAGCCCTGCAGCACTGTGGGTTGGATCTGGTCTATGGACCACAAGTTGCTGACCCCTGTTCTAGAGCACCACAGGCATGCACTCAGATAACCATTCTAAGAATACATAGTTCATTGAATTAGGATTCCAAGGCACATAAGAAACAACAGAAAATGCATACCATTTCCATACTCTCCCACTACTGGGAAGAGACTATGATTCTCAATTTCAGAGAGATACCATGAAAACTGAACAGAGTCCAAGAGAAATTCTTCTAGATGTAGCCAGCGTACACCCTCATTTTTCAGGTACAACTACAGGTAGGATAGCTGCTTGCACTGCTGGCACAAAACTTTTAAGCTTTTCAATGAATAATGGTCACAAGCTGGCAGAGGGTAGGTTTAGGTTAGATATCAGGAGGCACTACTTCACGGTCAGGGCGGCTAGGGCCTGGAACCAACTTCCAAGAGAAGTGGTGCAGGCTCCTACCCTGGGGGTCTTTAAGAGGTTAGATAAACACCTTGCTGGGGTCGTTTGACCCCAGTACTCTTTCCTGCCATGGCAGAGGGTCAGACTAGATGATCTGCTCAGGTCCCTTCCAACCCTAGAAACTATGAAACTATTTCAATGGGCAATCTGCAAAGCTGAATCTAGTAGCAAAACATCATCTATGTCTGCATAAACCACTCCTAACATGCAGTGTTTAGCATCATGGTTTGGAGCACAGCGTTGTCTGGTATTTCTGTTGTCTGGAAGGAAAAACTGATGGATTGCAGAAAGTTGGAAAAGGGATCAGGGAAATTTGTAAGGATGGACCAATGTCTGCACTTGCAGCTGCTTCCAGTTTGCTTCTATTCGGTATGCCACAATGTGCAGAATCCAGCGATGGTGCAAGGATCACAGGATACTCACTCATATTACTAAGCGCTAAATATGGGCGGAATTCCCTGATAAGCAGAAGCAGTTATTTGTACGGTAGCATGGCAGTGCAGACTCAACTACAACATGCCATCTAACATGCAAGTTTGTGTCCTGAAGCTCTATAAAATAGTTCCCTCTTGTTCTGTAATATAAGCCCATAGGTGTATTTATATGGCTCTCATTACTGTTTTATCTAAGTGGCCCATTTATCTTCAGTGTTTTTATCTTCTGCCAGGAAAAGAAGTCCTGTTATCCCCATTTTACAGATGGGGAATGGCAGCATGCATAAAGAGATTAAGTGACTTGTGCAAAACTTACACAGCAAGCTGAGGGGAAAGTAGGGAACATTCTTCTGTACATGAATGACGCATGCCCCTGGCGGCTGGGGAGGCATGACGGCAACGGGAGCACAGCGGCGGTAAGGAACTCCCGCAGACACCGCTGGCACTGGTGCGGGGGGGGGCGAGCACTGACCAAGGGTCAGTGACCACCCACAGATGCCACCAGCAGCGGTGGCCAACAGCGATCACGTACCGCCCGCAGACGCCATCGGCAGTGTCAGCGATGGGGTGGTGAGCAGCAACTGCCTGCAGGCACCACCGACAGTGTCAGCGGCAGCTTTTTGTAGGGGGTGCACCACCACGCTCAGGGGGTGCACGTGCACCTGCGCCCACCCACTACGCATTGCCTCTGCTTCTGTAGGGCCTCTCCTGCCACAAACAGCTTCGCCACCCCAGCAGTGCCTTGAAGCTAGCATCTAAACGAGATAGGGAAGTTCGTACTTTTCAGTTATTTATATTCGGTTTGTTTATTGCCTGTTTATACTTACTTGTTTTCATGCAGTATTGTACTTTTGTTCTTTTCCCATCCTGGTGTTTTTCTTGCTGATTTTTTTTTTTTTTATAGACAGCAGTCAAATCCCAATTTTAGATCATATTCAAGGCTGTCATCCGAATGTATACATGGCAATAGAAGCAAGACACAAAGGAGTGAAATTAAATAGCAGTAATTTACAACAGAACTCTGAGCATTTTTCTATATATTGATATACAGTATAACCTCATAAGTCTGTCATGCTTGGGACTGAGCACCTGCTAGAAATTTGAGAATTCTGGTTTTTTTAAACCAGAGTGGCAGCTGGTTGCGGTGGCCAGGGCGGTTGCGGACGCTGGTCCTGGAGCAGCGGCCGTACGCAGAGCAGGATGGTGGATGGTGGTGGCAGCTGCCGTGTGCAGGCTTCTGCATCCAGGGGGGTGGGAGGGAGTGGTGGCCAGTCCTGGAACAGTGGCCACATGCAGAGCGGCAGCATGAAGTGGTGGATGGCTGCAGTAGCCACTGCATGCAAGCTTCCCCTTCCGTGTCCAGAGGAGCAGAGGGGAAAACTTTAAAAGTGCCGGATTTTTGAGAATTACAGATTTTTGATATCCAGATTTCTGAGGTTATATTGTATCAGTAATTTTCTTTCAGGTATTGTATACATCAGTTATATTGACTTGCAGTTTACAGATTTTCTTTTTTCCTATCTTGTTATAACATACATGGTGTGGAGCCAAATATTTGTACTAAATTCAAGTCTACTTTTTCCATATGGCACAGAGAGCTATTTTACCACCCAACCAGTCTATAACAGATCCACATGCCATTTGAGCCGTATGTTTTTCAAAGCGTACAAAATTTAGAAATAGATACATTCTTAAGAATTTTAAAGAATTTTATTGGTTTCTATGCCAGTGAGAGTTTTATAACAAACGTATAGAGACAAACTCTGCCTTCAAATCTAATATGCTGGAAAAAGATGTTAACCGAGTTTGTGTTTCTGGACGTTCTAATGTAGTATCAGTACCTCCGGCAAGGCTCACTGGTAACACTTCTAACAGATGAGACCTCTCATTCGTAAATCCTAAAAAGATGCCTTATTTTAATATATCTGCATCCCCCTCTTATTTATAGATTGTGATTTCCATAATGCTGTTATGTGATAATATGTTATTCATTATAACAGTTTAAAAACTTGGGGAAGAAATGGTTTGTGCTCCACATGGATTATAACATAATGATTTTTTTTAAGCAATAAGAAATCTTGTATATTGAGTAAAAAATGCTTCTATGGCAGTTAGCGACTATTTCAGACTTAAAGAAATGGGAAGTGGTTTCTGGTTCTTCTATCACTGAGTTTGTATAACCTTACAAGGTTGTTTTTTAATTATTAACAATATTTAACAGTAGCAGAAAAGTTGTCATCTTGATAATTTCAAATAGGTGGTTTAGGAGTTCTCAGCTTGCATTTGATGACTGTCATTTTTTTTAAGTAGGATGCATGTTTAATTTGATTTCAATGTGGAGCTCTTTGTGTTTGTGAAACCCTACTCCAATTAGTTCTCCAGTTGTTCTAATGTTTTGCAGGGAAATCATGTAAAAGACTTGAATTTCAGATGTAGAAAAACCAGCAGAAACCACATTTAAAAATGACAAAAAGATCACAGATTCTATTTTACATCAGAACTGAAAAATATGAATGATTATTCCTTTGCAAGTCACCTCTCAAACGTCTTGCCGAGATGCAACAGTTGTATTTTGCCTATTGTTTTCAGTCTTATTTTTTGTGAATGTTTTTATTTAGCATTAGAATAATTTTTGTTTTTTCTGTAAATCCTGTCTATATAATTTATTTATGATAGTGAGTGACCTTACTCTATGCCCAATATAGTATTTACATATAAACTATCATCTTATTACAATTTTATGCTTGATGAATGCCTTTTACAAAGATTTGAAAAATGTAATGTGTGGTCTCCGCATTTTATGAAATAGACAGAATATAAACTGTTACATTTTTCCTCTGCCCAATGATTCCTACTGCAGAAAAAACACAAGTCTGTGAGGTACTTTCATTTGTTAATTACCAAGACTGATTATTTTGGTGGATGTTCTTTAATATTATTTAATAGATAAAAAGGTATAAATCTTCTATATTTTGCTTGCACAAATATAGACATTAAACATGTTTCTTAATGCAGTTGAGAGACTTTCCAGTGAACTTTGGAAAAGGCTTATGACTATATAGTTTGTTTTACCATCATAAAAAATAAAAACACATTTAGTGATGTGCTGACCAGACCTAAAGGGAAGTATTTTAACTATTCCTTTTTATGTTTCAGCTAAGTTTCCTCAAGGCATCCAATATTTATTCACACGTGGCATTTTTCTGTTCATTGTTTGAACAAAAATAACTCAGAGTGACTTGATTAGTATCAGATGTAGAACAATAATTTCCTCACTAAGTTTATTTATCTGTTTTTTATTAAAATACATTATTTTTGTGTAGTATGTTTTTTTTAATTATGACTACAGAGGGGAATGCTTATTTATAGCAACAGTCTATTTTTCTGTGTCTTGGACTGTTGCCTACTAGTGAGATGTATCTATTCACATTCTAAATACATACATTTTTCATATTTTAAATATAGTTTAATTAAAAACTTTAAATAATCCCAGGAGATCTTCAGATTTTTAATGAGCTTCAGGATAGGTTTCATATTATATTAAATAAGAAGGTCCTGAATCAGTTGTGGAGGTATGTGAATGTAACATTCCTCAGAAGGAGGTTTAGTTGAAGTTGTTCCCTGGTGCATGTGTATGCAGAAGCTAGGCAGGAAATTAGGCTTAAGTATTCTGTGTATGCTGAATGCTGTGATTGCCTTTTTGACCTTTTTTGCTACATTTATCATGAAGAGATGAATGCACATTTTAGTGTTTGTGTTTGGTGAGATTTTATAACCTATTGTTAATTTAAAAAATGGTCCAGCCTGCCAGTTTATATACACTGCTGCATTCCAATGACACTTACTTGAGAGTGGCTGAGTCTATCCTGCAACCTGTTCTGTGGGGGCAGACCTTGTTTAAATCAATGGGGATATATAGGCAGGCACAGGAGTTCAGCACTCCCCAGTGGAAGATCAGTACATGCTATTTATTAATAAATTCTGTCTGGGTAGAGAATTTGTTAAACCCAGAGTTGATCCATAGTTACTCCTCCCCTTGTACAAACATACCAGATCAGTCTTTGCTATACTTAACTATATTTGTGTCACCTTGAAATTAAGCTACTGTAATATGATCTGTAATCATACATCTATAAACAAATTGGTACAGATTGTGTCTCTGTAATTACTGAATGGTGCATGATGCAGAGAGTTACTGTTCCAAATACTGTTCCTAGCTCATTGTGACAGACTAGAGGTTTTAATGTGGTATTTCTGGGTTAACTGTATCTATGTTGTTATAATACTGTTACTTAGTGTATTTGTTTAGCCTGTGCACAGAAAATGAAGGAGTAAGTGCCAGAGCTGGCTATGTGCAGGAGGAGACAAGATGAACCTTTAGTATCAACACAGTCTTAAATGGCTTTGTTGACAAATCACCAAAGCTGAGATGCCAGACACTTAGGAGGTATCCAGAGGAGAGATACATGACAGTGGAAAGCAGGTGGGAAACTAACAGTCTATCAGCTGCTGGTCAGAAGAGTCTGGGACTGAGTGAAGTGGAGAAGCTTTGGGGAACTGGAGAAACCTAAAAGGGAACAGCCACATATCTTTGGGTGCTTGGGGCTGTTCAGGCTGGACTGGGAACAGAAGGACTGCTTAACCCCTTCAGAGGGGACAGAAAACCTCCATTTAGCTGGCCTTTGCCCCAGTACATGCCTGTATTGAAGAGACTGTCTGCTGTGCTGCTTGTAACAATGGGTTGCACTGGCTGCCCCAAGAGGAGGTCATCTCCTCTCTGGATGCTAGTTTCTTGATTGGTGAGGAACTGAAAGACTGGGGTCTTAGAGTGGGAAGAAGCTCAGGACCCCATCTTGCTCTAGAAGCCAACCCTGGTTTATGTTCAAGGGGTATTTTCAGAGACTGGACAAGGCTACAGCATGACTTGATGGGCCCTGCAGGCAGCTGTGGTGCCTCCCAGAGGCTACCTTAATCCTTCTCACACTCCAGGTCCTCCTTATCCAGGTAACCATTTCTATCTTGCTTACCATGCCTTGATGTTCTTTTGACATTGATTGGGAGGCTGTCCTTGAGTCCCAGGATGCTCTCGCTGGTGTCTGACTGACCAAATTCTCGTGGGCTCTCAGCCCTCTACACACTAACCAAACCTCTGCTGTTCTTTGCAGATGTCTCTTGTGCCCAGGTGGATCCACTTGTGCTCAGCTGGCACTACTCCAAGTCTGCAGTCACTGCCTGTGACCCTGTTGGCCCTAATTAAGCTTTAGGGTTTTAATCGTGGCCTTCAGTCTCCCCTATAGCCATACCCATGACTCACGGGGCTTACTCTTGACTCATTCACCAACCTGCACAGGCTTCAGCCCTCTTGGCCTTAGTCTACTAGTCATTCTAGCTGTAGACTTCTAGCCACTTCCTCTGGCCTGGCTTCTCAGTCTCAGCTTCTTGTCTCTAGTCACACCGGGTTCAAGGTTCTCTGCCCTCTCAGCCGGCCCCTGCCCCGGCCCCTGCCCCTAGTAGGTCTCAAAACCTGGAGTGCTTCTCAGGCACCCCTGCGTGGACTCCAGTCCACCCGTACAGCCACTACCTGATTCTCTGGTTAAAACTGAAACAAAAATGCAAGCAAACTACTTCTAACAAAACACCCAAAGTCCTCTCTGTGTCCCCATGCTGCTGTTGAAACCACCTCTCCACTCACTGGCTTTCTCAGCCCCTGGGAGTACCTGTCAGGGACTCTTAAGCAGTCAGACCAGTCTGGGCTCAGGGCTGTCAGGTCCGCCTGAACCAAATTCTGCAGCAGTCATACCTGCAGCAAGCCCCAGCTAATGAACTCTGCCCCAGCTTCAGAGCAGCAAGCGTCCTACTTGGTGGGTGGGAGCACTGCCTATCCATTTAATATAGGCTGGCACCCTGGGTCTGCATGCTAGTCAACAGTTCTGCTGTAGCAAGCCTCCTGGTTCGTGCACTCTGGTTTTCAGTTTATTTCTGTATTTTGCATTCAGATTTCCCTGAGGTTCTGTTTTCTGGCTCCTGACCCTGGTTTAGCTCCGGTTTTGGACTTTTCCTTGTGGATTGGTACTTGGCACCTGCCCCCTCATCTCACCCTCCCAGATCGTGTTGTGGACTCGGCTTCTTGATCTCCCTTTGGCTTTGGTATGGCTTCTGCCCTCTGACCTAGCCCAGGCCATATTTCCCTTCAGCAGCTTAACCATTGGACTAGACTACCTACACCCTGGTTCCTAATAGTAGCTGACCTGACCTAGCCTGCAGCTTCTGTTTCTCTGCTGGCATAGATGGCAGGAGCTCTTAGAAAAGACTGAACTTTTCAATGTCTTTTTTACCTCAGTCTTCACAGGGAAAGTCAGCTCCCAGACTACTGTACCAAGCAGAACAGTCTGGGAAGGAGGAGAGCAGCCCTCTGGTAAAAGAACAAGTTAAGGACTATTTAGAAAAGCTGGCTGTGTACAGGCCCATGGGGCTGAATGGGATGCAGCCAGGGGTGCTCAGGGAGTTAGCTGGTGTGATTGCAGAGCCACTGGCTATCATCTTTGAAAACTCATGGCAATCAAAAGAGGCCCCAGATGATTGGAAAAGGGCAAACAGAGTGCCCATATTTAAAAAGGGGGAAAAGGAGGATCCAGGGAACTACAGACCAGTCAGCTTTACCTCAGTCCCTGGAAAAATCATGGAGCAGATCCTCAAGGAATCCATTTCTAAGCACTTGGAAGAGAAAAGGGTAAATTAGGAACAGTCAACATGGATTCACAAAGCAAGTCATGCCTGACCAACCTGATTACCTTCTATGATGATGAGATGACTGGCTCTGTGGATATGGGGAAACCAGTGGATGTGGTGTACTTTGATTTTAGCAAGGCTTTTGATATAGTCTCCCACAACATTTTCATTGGCAAGCTAAAGAAGTACAAGTTGGATGAATGGACTGTAAATGTCTCAAGTACTGGGCTCAGAGAGTAGTAATCAATGGTTCAATGTCTAGTTGGCAGCCAGTATCAAGTGGAGTGGCGCACAGGTTAGTCCTGGGGCTGGTTTTGTTCAATGTCTTCATCCATGACCTGGAAGTTGGCATAGAGTAGTGCACCCTCAACAAGTTTGCAGATGATACCAAGCTGCAGGGGGGAAGAGTGGGCAGTTAGAGGGGGCTGGAGGACAGGGCTAGAATTCAGAGAGACCTGGACAAATTGGAAGATTGGGACAAAAGAAATCTCATGAGATGCAACAAGGACAAGTGCAAAGTCCTTCACTTAGGATGAAACAATCCTATGCACCGGTCCAGGCTGGGGGCTGACTGGCTGGGCAGCAGCTCTGCAGAAGAGGACCCAGGGGTTACAGTGGACAATAAGCTAAATACAAGCCAGAAGTGTGCCCTTGTTGCCAAGAAGGCTAATGGGATACTGGGCTGCATTGGTAGATGTGCTGGCAGTAGGTCAAGGGAAGTGATTATTTCCCTCTATTCAGCACTGGTGAGACCACACCTGGAGTATTACACTACAGAAAGGATGTAGACAAATTAAAGTCCAGCACAGGGCAACAAAAATGGTGAGGGGGCTGGGGTGTATGACTTCTGAAGGAACTAGGCTTATTTAATCTAGAGAAGAGAAGACTGAGGAGATTTAATAGCAGCCTTCAACTACCTGAAGCAGGATTCAAAAGAGGATGGAGCTAGACTATTTTCAGTGGTGGCACATGACAGAACAAGGAGTAACAGACATTGCAGCAAGAAAAGTTTAGGTTAGATATTAGGAAGAATTTTCTCACTAGGATGGTAGTAAAGCATTGGAACAGGTTACCCAGAGAGATGGTACAATCTCCATGCTTGGAGGTTTTCAAGACGGGGCTAGACAGCTTTGGCTGGGTTGATCTAGATTGGGATGGTACTGCTTTGAATGGGGGTTGGATTAGATGACCTCATGAGGTCCCTTCTAACCCTCATTTTCTATGATTTTGTGATTCTTCTCTTTGCAGATTCAGGGTTGCACTGGCTCCTTTGCTTCAGGCTTATATCCCCTGAGCTCCTTCTTTTCCACTCAGGTGTTCTGACTGGATGCAGGTGTGTCTTCTCTGCTTCAAGAGTAGCCTACTACTGTTTCTCTGGCTCAGCTGCAGTTGTTCACCTGTGCCTACTTGGAGCTCTGCCCTACTACTGTTAGGCAGGTAGCCAGGTGGTTGGCAGTTGCAACCTATAGGTCCCTGGCTGCCTGCTTCCCTGTAACTAGATAGCTCCCTGTTATGCAAGTACCCTCCCTTGGAGAGCACTCCATGACACACATTTCCAGATGCAGTGCGATTTTTGATCCATGTGGTTTAAGAATTGGTCCCTTGAAGGAACATCTTTCTCTTTTGATTTCTCTGGTGCATGCTTTATGCCACCACTTGTGAGATGATGATATATATGGAGGACAGCTGTGGCCATCTGCATCCATTCTAGCTTTAAGATTATCCTGCCACAGTGGACTTTGTATTTCAGAGTTGGTATTTTAGAACCAGTTCTGGCCTCTTTACCCAATTTAAAGGGGCCATCAGATCAAGGATTAGGTCCTCAGTTATTTTTGTTGTGTGATTGCACTAAATTGTTCATGTGTATTGTGAGTTTTATGTTTTATTGTGACTTTTAAATTTCTGTAAGAGTGCCTGAAGTTAGACACTGGTGAATCTAAAATGAACTAAATAAGCAAATTCTCAAGAGAAAACCAAAATTTGCTTAGAAAAAGGTATCTAGCCATTACCTTTTGAAACACTGGCCAGACCCAAAAGGGGACTCAAAGTACTTCCAGTCCACTTCTGGATTCGCTACCAAGCACACGGAGGGCTCCTTCGCACTGTGGTAGAACGTTCTATGCGCCCCAGCGTTCACAAGCCGTGCTGGTACCTCAGGGTGTGTAGAAAAAACTTATTAGCAAGCTTAAAAAAATAGTGGGAACATTTTTTCCCAACTATTTAAGCTGGTCTAATAAAAAATATCAGATTCAGCCAAAGAATCTTGTCTGCCTGTGTCCTTAGACCAACGTGGCTACAACCTACACCCCTGTAACGTTGATGTATGCAATACACTTGTCTTTCTCTGCTTCCTAGGCAAGAATGATAGTAAGCAAAGGTTGGCTGACAGATCAGACCATTCAACATGCTGCCAAATGTTGGCTCCCTCTTCTCTTTGCTGTTGCAAAGTAGATTGCTTATTGTGTTGATTCTGCTTACCATGTTTCTACCAACTTCTAAATGTAGGACATGAACTCAAAAGCAAAGATGTAAGAAGAAGAATGAAATGGGAAACTCAAATGATGTGAGATTAGTTTAATCACAAATTACATTTTTATGACCTCAGTGTCATGAATTTGTATTTTGTGATGGAGATAATTTATAAGAAGAAATATGAGATCATCTGGATTTGTAGGGGGATGTCAGTTAATGAGGGTTTTCCCCCATAATAATGAGACATATATGCAGTGTGTCTGCAAAGAATATTTTCAGATATTATTTTCATGTAAGTGCATTTCATAAATTTCATAGACATTAGGGCTGGAAAGGACCTCAGAAGATCATCGAGTCCAGCCCCCTGCCCCAGGGGCAGGAAGCCAGCTAGGGCCAAAGGATCCCAGCAAAATAGGCAACCAAATGTTTCTTGAAAGAGTCCAGAGTAGGTGTCTGCACCACCTCTGGAGGGAGTCTATTCCAGGCCTTGGGGATTCGGACAGTAAAGAAATTTTTCCTTATGTCCAGCCTAAAACGGTCTTGGAGGAGTTTGTGACTGTTTGACCTTGTCATCCCTTGGGGTGCTCTGGTGAACAGGGGTTCCCCCAGATCCTGATGTACACCCCTTATATACTTATAGGCAGTTACTAAGTCACCCCCGAGCCTGCGCTTTTCCAGGATGAAGAGTCCTGTGCCTCTCAGCCTCTCATCATAAAGCCTGTTCTCTTGCCCTCTCAGCATGTGCATGGCTCTCGTCTGGACTCTCTCAAGCTTTTCTACATCCTTTTTAAATTGTGGAGCCCAGAATTGGATGCAGTATTCCAGCTGCGGCCTCGTCAAAGCTGAGTACAGTGGGAGGATAACATCCTGAGAGTTGCCTGTGAAGCATCTATGGATGCAAGCCAGAATTTTGCTCACTTTACCAGCTGTGACATCACATTGGTGGCTCATGTTCATCTTGTGGTCAATCATGACCCCCGTATCCCTTTCGGCCATGGTGCTAGCAAGCATAGGTAGCACTGCTGAGCCTATAAGCATGATGCGGGTTGTTCCTCCCAGGGTGGAGTACCTTGCATTTTTCCGTATTTAATATCATCAGGTTTTTATCTGCCCATTTTTTTGAGCCTGTCAAGGTTGGCCTGGATCACCAGCCTATCCTCAGGTGTGGATGCTTTATCCCAAAGTTTGGTGTCATCAGCAAACTTGGCCAGTCCACTTCTGACACCAATGTCCACATTGTTAATAAAGATGTTAAAGAGTACAGGTCCAAGGATGGAGCCTTGGGGGGCACCACTGGTCACAGAGCACCATAATGATTTGCTTCCATTGACTGCTACACTCTGGGTCCGGCCTTGGAGTCAGTTCCTCAGCCATAGAATCATAGAAGTCAGGTTGGAAGGGACCTTGGGGATCTTCAAGTCCGACCCCCCGCCTGGGCGGGAGAAAAGACTGGACTCAAATGAGTCCAGCCAGGTAGTCATCAAGCCGCTTCTTAAAGATCCCCAGGGTAGGAGCCAGCACCACTCCCCTAGGAAGTTGGTTCCAGCCCCTAGCTACCCTAACTGTGAAGTAGTTCTTGCGGATGTCTAATCTAAATCTACTCTTGTTCCTTGTCATGCCAGGGGGCACTTGGGGAAACAGTGTCTCCCCTAAACCCTTCTGGTCCCCCCTAGTGAGTTTATAGACAGTCACCAGGTCCCCCCTCAGCCTTCTCTTGTGAAGGCTGAACAGGTTTAGGTCCCACGGTCTTTCAATGTAGGGTCTGCCCTGTAGTTCATCAGACTATGCTGTAGCCGAGGCTGCAGTTGGCCAATTTTTCCATGAGGGGATCATGAGACACCAGATCAAAGGCTTTTTTTAAAGTCCAGATATATGATGTCAATCTCTTCTCCCTTGTCCAGGTGCTATGTCACCTGGTCATAGAAGGAGATGACATTGGTCAGGCAAGACCTACCCACAACAAACCCATGCTGGCTCTTCCATCAGTCTGTTTATCGAGAATGGTCTCTTCGATAATTTTTTCCAAGATCTTCCATGGGATAGAGGTCAGGCTGATAGGCCTGTAGTTCCCCAGATCTACTTTCCTCCCTCTCTTGAAGACAGGCACCACAGTGGCCTTCTTCCAACCTTCGGGCACTTCACCTGAGTGCCACAAGTTTTCAAATATCCTTGCCAGTGGCTGAGCGATGATGCCTGGCAGCTCCTTAAGTACCCTGGGGTGCAAACTGTTTGGACCAGCTGACTTGAAGGTCTTCAGCCACTCAAGGTGTTCCTTTACATGGTCTACAGCGATGTAGGGCCTCACCCTGGCTGTCCCGCATCATGTTAAGCAGGGCAGTCCCTTTGAGCTGGTGAAAAAACAACGCAAAATACCCATTAAGCAGGTTGGCTTTTTCCTGGGGGTCAGCTGTCAGTTGTCGTATTTGGTTTAGCAGGGGTCCAATGTTACCCTTGCTTTTCTTCTGACTCCCCACATATCTAAAAAAGGACATTTTTATTGTCCTTGATATGTGTAGCCAGTTGGAGTTTGGTTGCAGCCTTGGCTTTCCTGGTTTGCTCCCTACAGGTCTGGATGAGTGCAGAATACTCCTCGTTTGTGGTGATTCCTGTTTTCCATCCTTTATAGGTCTCTTTTTTTAGATGTAGGAGGTTCATAAGTTCCCTGCAGATCCAAGGGGTTGTGCCCTTTTGCTACCTTTCCTCCGAGATGGGATGGACATCACTTATGCTTTCAGGATCACTCCCTTGAGGAACTCCTTGAACTCCTTTCCCTGTCAAATTGTGGTCCCTTAGGGCCTTGACAACAAGCCTCCTGAGTTTATCAAAACCAGCTTTCCTAAAGTCAGGGACTTCTGCATTGCTGACTGACTTGCCAGCTTTGCACTGGATAGTGAAAGTGATCAGCTTGTGATCATCATCTCCTAGCTTCCCTTTGATTCTTGGGTTGCTGACTTGATCATCCTCCTTTGCCAGTACCAGGTTGAGCAGCCTACCTGACATTCAGTAGGCATTTTGGTATGATATTTCTGTTAAAGTTTAGTTTAAAGCTTAAAGTGGAACTTCTCACTTATTGGCTTATTGGCTATGCAAAACATTGACACTCGTATTCACATATATCCACAAGTTATAGTAGCTGTTGGTATCAATGGATGGTTTGCCACTCATCTACAATGAAGTCATACAGTAAAAGTTTGAAACCTGTTTCTGTCATAATACCATAGAATATTAATTAGAAATGTATTCTGCATTATTACAAATATACAATGTGATGTGTGACTTTGCTGTACGTTGGTTTAGTGCCACAGTAGAATTTTAGTTTATGCTCACAAATACTGTAACTTTAAATCCTTAATTCACACCACAGATTGACGAAAATGTATATGCTAAATATTAACTCTGTTAAAACAAGAGTTATAAATTAAGTCCATATTCAAAAGAGAGCCTAAACTCAAAACTATTAAAAGCCCAAAAATGAAAAACTCTTAAATAAACTGAACAAATAATATGCAAATGAGAGAGAACACAATTAATTCCTTAAGTCTTTATCCAGATTGTTAATGCATGAATATATGAAACCACCACTGCCTTTATTATGTCCCTTCAAGAGAGTTCTTAGAGGGGCATGGTCATGTTTGTACTGTGCCATGTTTATAGTACCTTGAGGGGTGATATGATAGAGGTCTATAAAATCACGAAGGTTGTGGACAAAGTGAGTAGGTAATTGTTTTTCACCAAGTCCCAGAATACTAAAATTAGGGAGCACCCATTGAAGTTAGTAGGAGACAGGTTTAAAACCAACAAGAGGAAGTACTTTTATGCAGTGCATAGTTTACTTGTGGAATTCATTATAACAGGAGGTTGTAGAGGCAGAGACATGTCCTCTGGCTCCTCTAAACCAATGATGATGTATCACTCCTGTCACTGTCAGAAACAAGATACTGGATTAGGTGGATCATTGATCTGGCACTTGTTTTTATGTACTTATGTCAGATTACATGGTATTTTGTAGATGTTTTGGTCTCTGTTAAAGTGAGGAGGTTTTCAGAGATTAGTAACAGTTTTTTCTATATTAGTTAATTTTTCCTTTCCCATTTCTTTGCCTTTGACAGAATTATGACTGTGTGTTCTTGTCTGGCTGAAGTACTTGAAGAACACAAGACTGTTGTATGTTCATTGACAGCTGTCATACAAAAACAAAGAATCTGGAAAATGAAAGAATAGCGTATCAACAAGACTGAAAGATGTGGATTATTTTAAAACAAAGAAAGTCAATTATAGGGAGAACAGATACTTTTTTCATTTACACTGTATCTGATTAATTTCTAGTTAGAATTCTGAGTTCAGTGTTATCTTAATATGAAATATTTGTTTTCTGTTAGGTCCTGTCCCCAGCAGACCTGACATCTACCCTAGCAACAACCATGTTTCTTCAGACTTTAGGGACAATAATTTAATATTTCCTGAAAACAAAGATACCTAAACCATGTTGTAAAATATTCAGTTCTATAAGTACTCCGTATCATATTTTTAAATTTGATCCTCACAAAAAATCTGCCTTCCTGTACTGTTGAGGAAAACCCTGCTTAGAAAACTCTTAACAACAGCATAATTCCATCATGGCTATTGCTAGCATAACTTCTATCACAGTAGGAGCAAAGTCTGGTATATAAATAAATTAAAATACAATGTGCTTTCTTTAATAGCCTGCATTGGCTATTAGCAAGATTTTTTCATGGTATTTGAGTACGGTATTATAGTTAATCACAGGGATCTGTGTAGTGCCCGTGCTGCTTTCATCATCACGTAAAGAAGAACCCTTGAGTGTTGCACATAGTCCTTTCCAAAGAGTGAGTTTGTCAACTTTACTAGGAATGCAGGGCCAGATTCTGGCAAGTTTCTGCAAGGTGCTAAGTACCCTGGAAGCTTATTAGCTTGAGTAGAAGTTGAGAAGGCTAAACACTTTGTGGGACTGAGCTTCAAGTACCCAGAAGAGTGGAAGGTGACCTGGGGGATCCTTTG
Source organism: Crocodylus porosus (assembly GCF_001723895.1). Lineage (NCBI taxonomy): Eukaryota > Metazoa > Chordata > Crocodylia > Crocodylidae > Crocodylus > Crocodylus porosus. The sequence continues at coordinate 55,648,276 of NW_017728943.1, read as the reverse complement.
ATGGGAGTTGTACCTGGTCCCTGTGAGAAGAGATCAGCACTGGCTTTTCCACCCACCAGACAACCTATGTCTTCCTCCATGTCCAAGCACCATTCCCCATAGCTTCTCTCATCAACTCTGGGGAAAATGGGAGGAGAGGAAGGATGAGTAGAGCTGAAAAGCACTGCCCCCAGCAGCCCCTATACCAACTTTTCCCACGCTTCAAACAGCTTGCTGTGCTGGGTGTGGGGGCTCAGACCTAGGGTCACGTATTTTCAGCTGCCTCACTCCCCTCCCCTGCTCCTCCCATGCTGCTGGAGCTGGTGGAAGGGGACATAGGAAACGGTGGCTTTTGTCACCAGCATTTAAGTCCTTAGAGAAGCAGCAGCAGGACCCATGCTCCCATCTTCAGGTACAGGGTGACCATATTAGATTTTTCTCTTGGTCAGAATCGTATATGAAAATATCTTGCATCAGGGAGCTTTTGGTGCCACTGTATAGAAAAACTAAGCATTTGATTATGTGGGTTTTTTTAATCTATAGATGCAGCAGCTTGAGAGACAAGTTATAGATGCTGATCGTCAAGCAGAGAGAGCTTTTCAGCAGGTACTTCTAAGCTACAAAAGTGTGTCTGCTAGTTATAACTTGAAAGCACATTGAAGTGATGTTATCAAAGGAGACTGAGGAAAATTGCTAAATTCTTTAAATAGTATTAAAAGGCAGGAGCTCTTAGTTTCTTGTTAAATATATAAACCTCTCTTCCTATAGTTGTTTCTTAATACATTTGGCAGTTTGGCTGCATATTCAGTTATGGAGTATGGTACAGTTATACCTATCCAAACAAATCTTTACGTAAGTATATATGATGCACTTTTTTGTTATACAGTATTTTTAATAAATGATGTACATATGAAACAAATATGGAAGCAAAGGAGAGAGGAAACAGTCCCATGGTTCCGAAACTATAAAAATTTAAAATCAGCTATTTGTGCTTTACTATTTATCACAGCAGCTTATTATCAAGCATGAACACTTTCTCTGAATGGGAATAGTCTCCAGTATTCATTCTTTTCTTAAAGTTGTCATAATTCATGGGGTGGTTTGGTCCATAAACATTAAACGGGGATGTTTTGTGGATCTCACATTAGAAATGTTCAGTTGCTAAACCAATGTTTAATGAAAATACACTCTTACCAAACATGCATACATACATATATGTGCATCAAAATGAAAATAAATTACTAGCCATATGTAGTGTAACAGTAAGCTATAACATTATATGGAATTCACCCACTGATTATATGCAATGCACCTATTAATGCATATCTCTCTTCAAAAAATACTAGGAACCCAGTCCAACCAAGTGAAGTCACAAGCTAGTGTTAAGAATAGTTTCACAGGAAGTAGAATATGTGTCTAGTTTATGAATCCTAGTAGCTTTGGGCAGGATTTGTACATTAATATGTACCTCTCATTCAAAATGTGCAACTCTCTTCCTTGAGCACTAAGTCAATGCTGAAATGCCTAAGAATTCACTTGTGGGACTGCTGAATTGCACATAAGAGAAAAGATGTATAAATTCCAACCAAGAAGTGACTAGCAAGCGTAAATCTCTTTTTTTAAATCTGGGCCGTAGTCCATATGTTTTAAAGAGCATATTGTAGAATTCTAAGCAAATAATCCTGTAATTTAGGCCAAAAAAAATCTACTTGCTCTGGTTATGGTTCAGGAAGGCATTTTTGGGGGGGTTATTTACTAAAGCACATTCTTAACCTTAAGCACTTAAGTGCTTTCTTGAATTGGATTATAGCAAGTGCTGGAATGCTGTCCTAATTCAGGATATCATAATTTAGTTCAGAATACATCACTATATATTTGGCATTGTTAGAGCATAATTTTAATAAAATAATCCCAAATCTTGTTTCATAGATTTCATAGCTGTTAGGGCTGGAAGGGACCGCAAAGATCATCAAGTGCAGCTCCCTGCCCTGGGGGGCAGGAAGTCAGCTAGGGTCAAAGGATCCCAGCAAGATAAGCATCCAAGAGTTTCTTGAATGAGTCCAGAATAGGTGCCTGCACGACTTATATATATATTATATACTTCTTATATATGCTGTGTTATACAAGGCTTTCAAAAAGACTTCAGACATGTATTTATTACTCTGTTATCATACATGTGGGAAAGGAAAGTGTTCCTAATAGTCATCATGTTCTATCCATTTTACCATCTCTACTGTGGATTCACAGGATAGATCCAATATCAGAAAACACCACCCCAGTTATCATTGTCTTTCCAGTGCTATTCATAAAAGATACTAAATTTCATTAACAAAGTACAAATAGTATATATTTTCAGCTAATTACAGAACTTTTCAGGACAGTGTTCAGCTTTAAATGAATGATAAGTTTTTATTATCAATTTATGATTAAATTATTAGACTTCTTTTACTGTGTTCTGTTTCTTCTAATAGGTGCAGGTTATGGAAGAAAAACTAAAAGCAGCTAATATTCAAACCAGTGAATCAGAGATCAGATTGTATAAGAGGTGTCAAGATCTGGAGACTTTGGTACAAGAGAAAGATGACATTATACAAAACCTGGAGCAGCAACTTGAAGAACAGGTTAAGAATAATTCAGTTACCAAAAGATGAAATATGAACACACTCTTAATTGTGAAATAGGCAAATAAAAAATGAGGAGAAAAATGTTTTAAATTCTTTGCTTTTGTCTGGTAAAAGTATTGTTGATATGTAGCATATGAAGAACATGTACAAAGTTAGAAATCAGACCTGAGAAGGAAAGTCGGGTGACTGTCACATAGGAAGTGGATCTAAGAAGGAACTGTCCATTGGGGATTTTTTTTAGACGTGCATCAATACATCGGTCCAATATCAGATCCATACTGATATAAAGAAAACTGGCTGTATCAAATATTGACCCAATTAAATGTCCATGCTGTGCACAGCATTCAGCAAGGAGCAGAGCCGGCTGTTTGGAGATCTGCCTCCAGCTGGTAAGACCCCATGGTGAGGGAGGGGGCAGGGGCTGGGGCAGGGGCTGCCCAGGCAGGGCGAGGTGCAGGACGGAGTGGCGGCTTGTGGAAAAGGAGGCGGCTCCTGCCACTGCTTGCACTCTGGGAGGGCATGGGAGGGTGTGTGCCCCCAGATTTTCATGGTGTGGGGTGGACTGCAGCCGGGGCTGCATGGGGCTCTTGTCAGCAGGGGCTGGGCTTGTAGTGGGCACTGACAGTTGGCACCAGTGGCGCTGGGAGCAGAGCAATGGAGAAATTTGGGGTGGATGGAGCATCCTCCCAGCACCACTGGTGCCCACTTCAAGCGTAGCCCTTACAGAGAAGAGCCCCATGCAGCCCGTCCTGCCCCACTCCGGGGCACATGCTTCCCGTGCCCTCCCAGGGTGCAAGAAGCAGTGGGAGCCATAGCTCTACCCCCCCTGCTGCACCTGTGCAGTGCCTGCCCCCTCCCTCACGACTTCCTTCCCTGTTCCCCTTCCACCACACTGGACTTACCAGCTGGAGGCAACTATGAGAAATCAGATCGGTATCAGCCGATATGCCTCTTTAAATATTGGCTATCAGTATTGGCCCCAAAAATGTCTATTGGTGCACCCCTAATTTTTTTATTTTACTTTGTGGTTGGGGTATATTAAATGAATAAGTATTTTATTCTCAAAGTTTATTGAGATTTCGTTTCTAAGAAGATATTGTTAAGAGGGATGTTCTCTGGAGATAAATTTTTCCTCTCCCTCCCCTAAACCTCCTTTAAAAGATTTTCATTTTTGCAAGGGAAATAGCCTCTATGAAAAAATCAAAGGAAGCATTCATCAAATAATTTAACAACTTTTGTGCTAATCCAATTAATGTAAAAAGAAAGAGATAAAACATAACTAGAGGTAGTCAACAGAATGTGTGTCTAAGGTGTTGCTCAGGTGGGCTTTTTGTCTTATTTCAGAAGCAAACAAGAATACAAGAGGCAAAAATCATAGAAGAAAAAGCTTCTAAAATTAAGGAATGGGTGACAGTCAAACTTCATGAGGTATGTCTTCTGTTCTGATATTTATAAAAAAAAAAAAAATGAGATGATAACATAAAACAGACCTGATATGATAACAAAAACATAGTATGGTAAGGTTTTTATATAAGAACTAAAGAGCCACAATGGGTAAGACCAGCGGTCCGTCTAGCCGAGTGGCTTGTCTCCAACAATGGCAGGAATGGATGCTTTAGAGGGAGACCAGTGAACAGGGTACATCTGTAGGGATCTATTCGCTTGTTCATTACCCTCCCTAGCATCCCCCATCATTGATTTAGCAATACCAGCGGATTCGTCCTGAATGTTCTGTTTAATAGCTATTAATGGATGAATCTATGAATTTGTGTAGTCCCTTTTTTAACCCGCCTATGCTTTCTGCCTCTACTACTTACTATGGTAATGAATTCCCCAAGTTAACAACGTGCTGTATTAAAAAGTACCATCTTGTGTTGTTTTAAACCTGTTTTCTAATTTCAGTGAGTGCCCCCTACTATTAGTATTCTGGGATTTGGTGAACAAGAGTTTCCTATTCATTTTGTCCACCCTCATTTATAATTTTCTTGACCTTCATCATATCTTCCCTCAGCTTTCTCCTTTCCAGACTGAAGGGTCCTAGCCTTTTTTGTTTCTCCTGGTACGGTGGCTGCTCCATAATCCTGATTATTTTGCTTGCCCTTTGCTGTACCTGTTTGCCATACAAAGAGGCAAAAAATGGGGAAGAAAATCTTGCATTTCCCTGAGGAGTTGTATCTATTGGTTTAAGGAAAAAATACAAGATATTTCTGAGAGAGTGCGTGAGAAGAGGGGATTCAGACTGGCAAGAAAAAAACTATTCCTGTGGTCCATGACTTTCCTTTTTCCCTTCTGTTGCACATTGTGCTCATGTGAGCAGGTTTGTGTTCAGTATAGTCCCTGCTGTACACTCACTGTTGGTCAGTTTACAGGATGCAAGGGAGAACAATTGCCTCCCTTTCTTCTCTCTCAGAATAATAAAAGCTATTATTATATGGCTATGATTCTTGGTGCCCAGCATTTCTTCCTACTGTTCCTTACTTATACTGTGTTTTGAATTGCCAATAGTAGTCTAAAATCCAATTTAGCATTAAATGAAATATCATGTTTACCCAAATCCAAGACACCCTTGAATTTAAAATGCCCCCCTTAAACCTCAAAAGGCAAGGTTATTTGGGTTGATGTGATATCTTTTATTAGACCAACTGAGTAGTTGGAAAAAAGTTATTTGCAGGAAAATTTAATAACATATAATGTAAAAATATATAAATTGTTCAGGTGGAGGGTCATCTTAAATTAAGTGCCCTGCCCCACTGCTACAGCAGGGAAAGCAGTGGCAGGGGGGCAGGTGTCTGGGGGGGAGGGGCAGGCAGTCTCTTTCCCTCTGTCCCCTTCCCCCACTTCTTTCCCTTGCAGCCTGCCTGCCCCCGTCCTGTCAGCTCTAACCCCTACCACCTAAGCCTGTCCCCTGTAGCCTCTGCCCTCCACCCTCTTTCCACAGCCTCTGTGCCTTCCCCCCCCACTTCACAGTTTCTGTCCTTTCGTCCTCCACGTTGCAGCTCCAGCTCCATTTCCTCCTGAGCACAGAGCACATGGAAGCATGGCTCTGCCTGGCCTTGAAGCTGTTGCAGGCCAGAGCTGCTGCTGCTGCTGCTGATGATGATGATGATGATTGGCTACATGCTCTGTGCCCTGCAAGGGAATGGAGCTGGAGTCAGAACTATGCCTAACAGTAAGGGGGATGTAGGGAGCAAAGGCAAGCAAGGGGGGCAGAAGCTGTCGGGGGCAAGCAAAGCAGGGAAGAGCCAGAGGTGGGCTCAGAGCCAGTGTAAGAGCAGCAGCCACCTGCACCCACTCACCTTTTACTTGAATCCAAGATGAGGGGCTTCCCCCCATGCTGAATGTGGGGAGACAACCTTGTCTTGGATTTGAGTAAATATGGTATTTTGGTACTGATATGTGAATTATGCAATGACACCTTTATATATACGTAAACCTAGTAAAATTGTTATACTCTTATTTTTTTAAGTACAAAGTTGACAATATTTTCCATTAGGTTTATTATTTTGGTGTCAAGATGCAGTTCTGGACTAGCCAAAAATATTTATAAATTTAGGTCAAGTTTGCCACATAGGTCAGGCCAAATAAAGAAAATGAAGACAAGATTTCACAAATGTCAAAATGAAACATTTTGAGGTACCAGGTTACAGTCATGAGAGTATTTGGTATTGAGACCCCTTTATATAGGAACAGTTATCTAGTATGTTGGAGGTCTGGGTTAAGATTCTTCCTCTTCCTGATTTGGAGAAGTGTTTAAAGCAAAGTGTCTTAGTTCCCTGGTGAGTGCTATAGCCACCAAACTAATCTCAGTCTCTCTTGTTGAAGCTGTTCTACTTTTTATGAAATACTTAAATTACTTAAACATTCTTTGGAGCATGCATGGTAACCTGAGTGCTGCTCTGAACAGGGTGAGTGCCCTAACCAGTAGTAGGCTATAGAGCAGGGGCAGGTAAAACACAGGCCGCAGGCCACATCTGGCCTGCCAGGCCATTCTGTCTGGCCCGTGGGGCCCCTAAACATTTTAGTAAATTAATATTTGCTCCTGGCTGCCTGTCAAAAGATGACAGGGAACCAAGGGCAGTAGGACTCAGGGAGAGCCAGCAGCAGGAGGCAGAAACCCACCCCCAGCCATTTCCATGCTTCCTGCCCCTGCCCTGCTCCAGCACCATGTGGCTCCCGGCGACATTGCCATACCAGGGAGCACAGGGCCTCACCGGTATGGGGGGGTGTATGCAGGCAGGGGCAGAGTGTGTGTGTGTAGGCAGGGGCAGTGTGTGTGCGCACGCGCAGGCGGAGACAGTGCATGTGTGCAGGCGGGGCAGTGTGTGTGCAGGTAGAGGAAGTGTTTGTGTGTGTGTGCGTGTGTGTGTGTGTATGTGTGCATGCATAGGGTGAGTCCCACACACACCCCAACATACACATGCACCTACACCCCCGCTTGCACTTCCATACACACAGACCTCCGTACCCACACCACCTCAAACACCACAGCCACACAGTCCCCCACACACCTATATGCTTCCTCACCTCACACCCACAGCCCCCCACAAACCTATACCCACCTCCTCACAATATACAAAAGTAAAACTTCTTTTTACGCTGTTGTGCAGTTACCTCTATGTGCACTGCACAAACACATGTAAAACAGGGCAAAAGTATTTTTTTTAATCAAATTAATGAATGTTGTAGATGTTCGCTTTTTAGAATATAATATGGTATTTTTCTGGGTCCAAGATGGCAAAACCCTTTGCTGAAAGGCGTACTTCCAGGCCAAGTGGAGGGACTTCTCGTGGCAAAGATCAGGGTTTAGGGCACAGGACTTCTGGTCACAAGATGACAACCAGGGGGTGGGGCACCTGACAAGAGGCGGGGGTACCAATGTGGCCCTTGACAGCTTGCCAAAACTCGGTCAGCAGCCCTCCAGCTAAAATTATTGCTCGCTCCTGCTACAGAGTCAATTTTGTGCTTATTTTCTTTGTACCAAAGAATCAAGCCATGATAGGATTTGAATATCAATCCCCCACATCACATGAGGGATTGAAGCATGGCCACTAGTCCCTTACTGGTTTTTTGAATAGTACCAAAATATCCTTGTGACTCTTGCCTTTTGTTTGTATTTAAAATGTTTCCAAATTCAACAATTACATTCATCAAGTTTTATGGAAAACATTCAGTTTTGGGATGACTCAAAACTTCTTGGGTTTAGTCACAGAACCAAAAACTCAGCTATTTGAGCAGGTACCTTTATCATTTTAAAGATCATACACTGTTCTGAATAAGAAAATGCAGCATGTTGAGCGTTAATTAACAGCAACAAGAGAGTTAACCTTAAGGTACAATTTGAAATAATTTCTCATCTAAATATAGCTCAAAGATAACTGAGAGAAAGTTGTGTCTTTCCTTACAATGTAATGACCTGTAAAATGGTTTCATGAATTCATGACTTAACTATATATGCTTTTAGTTAGAGGTGGAAAATCAGAACCTTCGTTTGATCAACCAAAAACAAACAGAAGAGTTGAGAACAATACAGTCTAAAGTACAAGGTAAATGTTAAAAGTCATTGAAAACTCTCTTTGTGTACTAATGCTTGTGAGTAAAGCATGTTTACTTGTTGTATCCGAATAGTCAAAATATTCCAGAAATGTTTTATGGGAATTAACCCCAAGATTCCAAAGTATGTATGTCAAATAGATGAGGCAAACAATATATATAGCCCTTTATAGTGGTTTGCTTTTGAGTGTGCTAATATTTTCCATTATTTTTAAGAATCGTCACAAATAATAATTACTCGATACAGATTTGTTTGAAATTGTTACTTTAGTTTGTTTACTTATAAAATTGGTAGCCTTAGAAGTATTAAAGAGTAGATGGCCCTTTTATTATTAAATTAAATGAGACATCATGACATTCTAACCATTTTTCTTACTACAGCAGAAACACAGTGACCAGCTGTCCTCACTGAGCAGACTGCACTGACACTAAGCCCCTTTCCTGAGTAGATACAGTTAATTGGGTATCTGTACAGTGTAAGGATGTCCATTTACATCTTTTCCTCTTGTAGACATTACTTCACTTTTATCCACATAGCATGTCATTTGTCATCCTGTTGCGGGTTCAACTGGCTTGTTAAGGGCCCTCTGAAAATCCTCACAGTTGTTTCAGTACTTGAGTAACCTGAATATTTTGTGTCAGGACTATATTCAGCCCGCAGAGCCATTTGATGTGGCTCACAGACTTGGAGCCTTGACTGCATTCAGCAACAGGGGACATCAGCAGCAGTTGCTTTCCTGTGCCACTGCTGGGACGAATGCTGGCTGTGGTGCTCTCCTCATACTGATGCAAGGGAAAGATGGTGGCAGCAGCTAGGTCCTAGTACAGGGGTTGGCAAAATGTGACCCACAGGCCAAATGTGGCCCACCAGGCCATTCTATCCAGCCTGCGGGGCCTCTAAGAAATTTAGAAAATCAATATTTATCTGCCCCTGGCTGCCTGTCATACAGCCCTCAATAGCTTGCCAAAACTCAGTAAGCAGCCCTCCACCCAAAGTAATTGCCCGTCCCTGTCCTAGTACAGCCCCTCCCGTCACCTTGAACCCAGACTGGATTAATCTGTCCCATAGCCTTAAAAAATTGGTGACCATTGTTTATTTGAAAATGTTTCATCCTCTTTTCTAGATCAGTAATGTATATGCAGGAGATCTAAAAAAAATCTGTATGTACACATGCATCTCTCTCCATTGTTTGTTACTATAATGAGTGCTTGGATTATAATAGTGAACACTTTGAAGCTTTACAGTGTTTTACATTATAAATCATGTTTCTTGCTTTCTACGAATTAAGGCTGTTGATCAATATGTTCCTGTATTCTGAATAACTAGAATTTGTATACTTTTTGAGATGCACTACATAGTTTGTGTAGATGTGTGTATTAACAACAGTAAAAAGGATGTAGTCCACAAGGTTGAGGCACCTCACTGTTGATATTTTGCCATGATAAATATGGACTATTTGTTTCTAGCCTTTGTTTTTCGGTCTTTTATTCGGTTTTTGATCCATGACAGTACTTTGCTTTTAAATACTTTCTATAGAAGCCCGTGATGGACCTGGACAAAGGCCTTTTGAAAATCATCTAATTTTTCCTTTATCCACAACTTTGCTGACACGGTCAAAAATTCTAAGAGATCGGTGAAACAATGTATCTGTGTAGGAACCTGAACCTGTTCACAAGAGAAGGCTGAGGGGGGATCTAGTGGCCTGTTACAAACTAGTCAGAGGGGACCAGCAGGCACTGGGGGAGTCCCTGTTCCCCCGAGCACTACCAGGAGTGACTAGAAATAACGATCACAAGCTGGCAGAGGGTAGATTTAAGCTAGATATCAGGCGGTACTTCACGGTCAGGGCGGCTAGGATCTGGAACCAACTTCCAAGAGAAGTGGTACTGGCTCCTACCCTGAGGATCTTTAAGAGGAGGCTAGATGTACACCTTGCTGGGGTCGTTTGACCCCAATACTCTTTCCGGCCACACCAGGGGGTCGGACTCGATGATCTGCTCAGGTCCCTTCTGACCCTAGAAACTATGAAACTTTGAACTCTGCGAGTTGGAAACCATTGAAGTATGATCGGCTAGGTGCTTTGGTTTAATTACTGTTTCAAATTATTTACCCAGTACAGATGTAAGGCTTAATGGTCTGTAATTCCCAGGGTCACCATAAGGTGGTTTTTTAAAAGTCTGAAGAAATAATGGGGCCCATTTGAAGCCTGATGCATTTAAAGTTAATAGTAGTGCTAGAATGATCTAGTAGCCATGATGAACCAGGAGTTATGCAGAAGACAACGATTTTTGGGGGTGATCTTTTTCCTGAAAAATGCCTTACATGTGAAAACATGCCTGCCTTTATTCCAACAATGCAGCTGGTCCAATGAAAGATGTTACCCCCCAAAAATTCTTGCCTCTTAAAATTAGTCTGGCTTTATCATATTAACCTGAATTTACATATAGAATTTTAAATTTCTGTGACTATATATAATCTCTCTATCGTTACCAAAATGAATATACTATATCTTTAAAAGCAATAAAGTCAGTTAGCTTTTTGCACTTTTCCCCCTCTTTTGACAAGGATATGTCTAGATTTCCTGGGTAGAACTTTAGGTTTGGGAGTTTTTTTATGAGGAGAGATTCAGGCAAGTTTTATATCTAATAACAAAATAATTTGTTTTATTGCTTCTTTTAAAAATATAATTATCCTCAACTAAGACTGTAAAACCTATTGGCATATGCTGTCATGGCTTATTAACCCTGGATTTCTAAATTACTACTTTGCAGAAGTTTTGGGAAAGAAATCTGCTTCTTCAGCCCAAAAGCCTGGTGAAGGTCAACACCTGAGCAGTGTGACTTTTGGCTGCTTTTTAAACAGAGCAAAAAGTCCTCAGCAAGAAATAAGGAAAGCATCAACCAAAGAATCAGAATTCAGTGAAGACCATAACATCCTAGGTATTTAATTGCCTGTATAATTCTATTCTGAAACCCTTTAAAAAATAAAACTGCTGTAAATAGTTTTATCCATGACCAGCATTCTTCAGAAAGCAAAGCACTACCAGTATTTGTTCTGTTTCACACACATCTCGCTCTCTTTAAAATAGCTATACACCTTGCTGTGCAGGAGTGGCATATCACTTACAATATTTTGATGTACGTAGCAAGTTTTCTTTGGTCCTTGCTCAGATTACCTAAATGTATGCCACTGTGTAAAATTATTCTCTCTTAGCAGTGAGGGGGAAACTCAGAGCTGCTAGCTAAGCTGAAAGAAATATCTGTCTTTTATATTGTGTTTTTAAAATTGATATTGATTTAAAATTTGATTATATTAATTTTTTTAACAAAGGCTCAGCTTCACAATGGGTGCATCTACATGTGACGCTTTAATGCACATTAGCCTTAAGGTAAGAGGGATGCGGAGGTCACTCATACAGTCAGAGGCCTGCAGGCAAGACCCTATGAGAAGAGACTGAGGTACCTGGACCTCTTCAGCCTTCGCAAGGGAAGGCTGAGAGGTGATCTTGTGGCATCTTATATAAATTAAATCAGGGGAGGGCAGCATGGAATAGGAGATGCTCTATTTACTAGCACACCCCCTGGAGTAACTAGGAACAATGGCCACAAATTGATACAGAGCATATTTAGGTTGGACAGTAAAAAGAACTACACAGAAAGGGTTGCCAGAATCTGGAATGGGCTTCCAAGGGAGGTGGTGCTCCCCCCTACGTTAGGGGTCTTCAAGAGGAGACTGGACAAGCACCTGGCTGGGGTCCCCAGTGCTCTTTTCTGCCCAGGGCAGGAGGTCAGACTCAGTGACCTACTGTCCCTTCTGACCCTAACATCTATGAATGCGCATTTAGGGTGTACTTCTAAACATGTATGCCCTTAATGCACATTAAAAGTGGTGAATTTAGGCTATTCGTGCCTAAATTTGATACCTGCAAATGGGATCAGTACTTGCCAGAGAGGTGGATGGATGTGGCTTCTAAGCCCCATTCAGCCTAAGGAATTTCATATCCCTATCTCCCTCCTCCCAAGAGAATCCCCTAAGCATGAAGTTTTAGGTTAGGCTGGATCACAGGGATAATAAGTCCTATTCAAATGAACTGTTTGGCTTGGATCTTCAGAAGATTTTCTTAACGTGTAAGCATAGTAATTACCAGTTACAGAAGAACCTCTAACTTCGGATGCATAATTCATTTAAATATTCATTTTGTGATACTGCCTTTCCTTTTCTCCTATAATTCCTGTATTATAGTATGGGTATCCAAATGCCAATTTCAACATCTAGATCTGCCAGGTAAATAAATTATTATTAAGATGCACAGAATCATGTGGCATCCTGAATGCCAATACAGAAGAGTAGAAGGAAGCATAAAATAATCCCTCATTCCTACGTGCTTCACCATCACTTCTTGCACACAAGAAGAAACAGGCTACAATTAGGGTGGCCACTGGCCCTATTTTATACTGGACTCTCCACTTTTTAAACCCATTGTCCCCTGTTTGTTTCTAAATGAAGAACAGACCACAAAAAGTCCTGTTTTCAGTTCATTTGTGGAAATACATGTCAATCATTTGTCCTCGCAATTCTGTTGGCTGTTCCTAGATGTAAGGTGGTACACAGCCAGGGAAAGAGGTGGCCCTGCCTCTTGCTGCTGATTGGCCAAGGGACCCACTGTCCCCAGACCTTGCTGCTGATTGGTCAAGGAGGTGGCGGCCCCACTTCTCACTGCTGATTGGCCAAGGGGGCTGGTGATTTCCCTCCCCCTTCTCTCCCTCTTCAAGGGGAAATCCTGTACAGTTGGGATGGGTAAGTGGCCACCCCACTTACAATGTGTTGACTCCATTCCAGCCCACTCCAAAGTGTCAAATTGTCTTATTTTTTTGCCAGCATATTGGTATGGATATATTATGACAGACTTAGACCTAATGTAGTTTATTGCCACCCTGGAGCTACTTCCAGTAATTTAAGAAGGAAGTTGTGACACTGCAAACAGGATTGTTACTTCTGCTTCTTTTTCCATATTTAAAATCTTAAAACTCTTTTACCATGTTGTAGTTTTTATCTATTAATTGATAATTACTTAAATTAATTTTAATTAAAGTAGTTGCTAATTTATTTAATTAACGTAGAACTTTGAATTTTGATAGGAAATGAGCAGCTAAATCAAATAATATTTGTATAGAGCCCATCATCTAAGCATTCTCAAAATTAATTTCCAAAGTATATATTACTCTTGGGAAAGTTAATTTGAACTGATTTTTTTAAGCGGATCAGTTAAACTGAATTAAATCTCTTTTCAGATTTGTTTATTTAGAATTAAATTAGTCTTAACTCAGTTGAGGTTACTTCACTTCTAAATTAAATAAACCGTTTTAAATTCACACTTTGCACTAATTCATATGAACTTTCCTGTGTGTGTCTGTACATAAATTATAGGTTTCGTGAATTCCAGTCTCTTGTTCTAGCAACTAGACAACAGTCCTTACAGTCAATAACTCTAACAAGTTATGTTTTAATATATAGATACAGCTAACAAAAATAGGGAAGCATTTTACAAATTTTTATAATAATCTTCCTAAGATTTATTGATGCATTAAAATTCATATGTCCTTTTTAGTGTGTGTGTGTAAGGGGGAGGGAGGGGGAATCTTGCTTTTTTTAAGTTAATTTCTAAGTTTCTGGCTATACCACTGAATGTTAGATGGTATCTGTTACAGGTCCTTGGTAGATACCATTGCTATTTTTATTCAATTTTATATTCAACAGTATGCTTTTTGAATTTCAAAAATATGTGTAATTATTTCCTTAAGGTTTTTTATTTATAAATTAAATGACTTAATTTAAGACTCTTATTTGCAGGTCTCCTTAAAATGTGCTTTAGCAGCTAACTTTATTAAATGTAAATTTGTTACATTCTTGTATTTCTTTTCTAGAGAAAGAAATTCAGGAAATAAACTTTGCTGGTCCACATGAGAATAATAAATGTCAAAAATCATTGCAACAAAGCTCCTGTGAATCAGAACAAAATAAGAATGTAAGAACAAGCTATTCATCAAAAGATATTGATAGCAGTATATCAAAGAACTCCTGCATTACAGGAAGTGATTGGAGCTCAGATGAGGATGAAGGGGGCAATGAAAGACCAAAATCCAGGTGTGCATCGACCCTTTCAAGTCACACATCTGAAGAAAGTACAAGATACAGCAGAGTTGGGAGTGAAATGTATTTGACAGCATCTGATGACAGCAGTTCTTTATTTGAAGAAGAGAGTTTTGGAGTTCAGAGGACTGAGCACAAAAAACTATATCCTTGGCAGCAAGGATCTCCGTGGAGAAGTCAGAACAATTCAGTCGGAAAGAGAAACCCAGAGTTCTTGGGTAACAAGAAGGACCAAGATAGTTCTTCAGATGAACTGAATAAGAAATTTCAATCTCAGAGACTAGATTATTCATCTTCATCCAGTGAGGCAAATACACCAAGCCCAATTTTAACCCCTGCCCTAGCTCCTAAGCGTTCTGTTCTGACACCTTCAGCAGGTTCCCAGAGTGTCCCACAATCAGGTTCTCCAACCAATTTGCCACCTCCAACGTTACGGACTCCCAATGTATTTAGCATAAATTTAGCACTGGCAAAAAAACATTTAAGCCAGCCACAGCTCAGTTCTGATAGAATGTTTGGTAGAAACAGGAATGCTATAAGCATGATACGACCCTGGAGACCACAGGAAACAGACATAGATCTGGTAGATGGGGAAAGTACCGATGTTTTAGAAAAAATGGAGGTTGGTTATGGTGAAGAAGTGTTTACTTATGACTCTGTTGAGATAGAGAGTGCAGAAGACCAAGAACCTTGTGAAACAACAAAGAAGGGAGGTAGCAACAAACCTCCAACTCCTCCACTGCATCGATTTCCTTCCTGGGTAAATAGTTGCACATGTTTTCTTCTGTTGATTTAAAACATTTTATTGCTTTTCACTTTTCTTCTCTCTCTTCTACTTTCTCATTCCTTATATCTTTTGTGGGTATATGTTACCACTAGATGACAGTTCTGACTCAAAAAGTGAGCCCAATCTTAACACCCTCTCTACTTGCTTATGTAGAAAAATCATAAATATATCATATCATCAAAATATTTAAAAGGCATACATTCAATAGTCATTACCAGAATTATAAGCTAATCAGCTCTTTGTTTTGAAAACGTCATATTAACAGCATTTGGAAAAATGTGACCTTTTTTGTAAACAAAACCAATTTTTTAAAAAGTCATGATTAATTTGCAGTTATTTAGATATGTATACATTGTTTGGTAATCATGTTACCTCTTTTTTTAATGACAGAAATATAACCCGGAGGCCCTGGTTCCAAGTCTTACAGATAGGCAATACTTAGGTGAACAATTTGTGAATTAAATAACTATAATTATAGATTGGTATAAAAAGCCAGTGATCTTGGTTGTTCAAAAGAATTCTTTAGTAGTATCATACTTCCAAGGCGGGGGGGTGTAGTCTCACACTTCCAATGAGGGGCTTTTTTTAGTATCTTGTGTTTCAAATAAGAGATTTGGTATGCAAAGCTTAGGTTTAACAAAGGGTTGGATTTTAAAACTTATAGTTTTGTTTGCCACTTAGCCATTTAAAATGATTTAGTTCTTGGACCAGCTCCTTCCAGCCTGAGAATGAAGTCTTTCATTTCCAGTGAATTGTTAGGTCCAACTCTTCCAAAATTTTCAATTGCTTTTCTTCTTTTAAAAGGTCACAACTTGGTTATTTATTTTTGGCATGATCAAATAATGGCAAATGCTGATCTCACCATGAAAGTATCTACCTCTCTCATTTGTGGGTATAGTTTAGTATTTAAATACCCAAAAAGTAGAGTCCATAATTAATTGTGTCTAAAAAAAACAACATTGAAAATCTGATCCTGTGTGCCCTGTAAAGATTCACTAATTTCAGAGACCTGCAATATCTGGTGTTCTGGGACTTCTTCAGAGATAAAATATATGTTAATGTTGCCTTAGCAATTCTTCAGTGTGAATTTTTTTTTGTTGGTTTTTGCTACCATGATTGGAGTGTGATTTGATTTTTGGTGAGGAGTTACTGTGTAATTTCATAGTTAATATCTAGTCTTCCATTTTAGAATATCTTTCCCCAGTTTTTCCTGACCCTAGAAAAGGATTTGAGAACTGGCCCCAGTATTAAAAACAAAGATTTTCTTGCACAGGACAAGCATTATAGCAAAAAAGGTTGAAATAGATTACTCATGTGGTAAATGTAACAAAAAACAAAATTGCATTTCAGTCACAACTGTTAAGAGTGTTACATCATATACTTGTACTAACAAGGGTAAAGGGGGAAAGGAATGATGAAGAAATAGACAGAGCCATGCATTGGGGTTGGGGGGGAATGCTGGAGCACAGAGCCAGCGGTGTGCAGCAGTCACGGCTGAGCTGTTGGTGCATGGTGGCTGCCGTGGGGCCTGTACGGTGCTGTTCATGAGGCCCAAGGCAGTTGCCCCAATTTGCTCCCACCCCACCCAGGGATAACCCTGGAAATAGATGTAACGTCCTAATTCCATCAATAACACATCCCTGATTTTCTGTTAGGAAAGCAGAATCTATGCCGTAGCCAAGTCAGGTTTGCGAATGTCTGAAGCTTTCAATGTCGAAGCTTTTAACAAAAGTAAGTTACTCAGGTATTTATTATATCCTAAATCCTTTATTTATTATAACTGCAATAAGGAACCCAATGTCCCATGCCCCTTCAAATCTGCCTCTGAGTATTTAAAGGGGAGTTCTTCAAAATTAGTCAATCAGATTTAATCTTTCCATTATGTTTACTACTCTGCCTCTTAAGTACTGCTTGTGTATTTCATTCATTGTAATTTTCTTTGCTGTTCTTGTTGAAGATTCTATAATCAGACAGCAAAGGATGTACTTGCAGTAGAGTAACTAGTGGGGAGTGGTAACCCGGGCAGCAGCCCTAGGTACTGATTTGAGGTAGAAGAGAGGGGTGCAGAAATAGCTACTGCCAGTCACACAATAGCTGGTGTTGCCCTATGTGCCACTGCTACCCAGAGCAGAGAGCTACACTGTTACGCCCCTGTGTACTTACATTTTTTGTTAATTGTGGTCCCATTTATGATATACTTATATTTCACTGTACCAAAGGCACTTAACCCCCAGCCCACAGCCAGTTTTGCCCCAGAGAGCCATGCCATCTGGCCCACAGGGCTCCCCATGGATCAGGAAATGTAGCAGTAACACTGCCACCTGTCCCATCCTGCCAAATTCCCAGGTCCAGTGCAGCCAGATCAGGACCAGACCATACCCCTTCATCCACACAGCAAAATCAGGGCCAGACCACTCCCCACTCCTCTGCACAGCCCAGGGGTGGGAGGAGAGGGACAACAGAGATGGGCCACACTCCCTTTCCTCTGCAGAGCCAGATCAGGCCTGAACATGTCCCCTCCCACCCTGCTTGGCCAGATCAGGACCAGCAGGCCACAACCCCTTCCCCCACATGGCTAGATCAGGACCAGGTCATGCCCCCTCACTCCATGTGGCTGGATTAGGATTCATTAATCAGATCCAGCTGATGGAGAAAAAAGGGTTGGGCAGCACTGTACTATCCCACTGCACATCTCACAAGTGTAAATCTCATACCCATATCAATGATAACTCAACCATAGTGCAATAGGTTTCACTGGTGTGAACATGGTGTAAGTGACATCAAAATATACCGTAGTGCTTTTGGAGGGATAATTTTAAATACATTTATTTTATGCTATGTATTTCAGGTGCTGCTTCAATAACTTCATATTCTATATCAGGATTATACACTTCTCTGATATACAAGAATATGACCACACCAGTCTACACAACTCTGAAAGGGGTAATTTTATTGTTGTTTGAAATAAAGTAATATAAAAAAAACTGTACTATTTGGTTCCATATTCAAGAACTTCGCATTTGCGATTAACTTATTTGGCATGGTAATGTTCAGGGACCATAAAAACGCCCACAAGTAACAGAACAGTCAGATGTCTGGAAAATTGTTGATGCTTATAAAGTGTTACAGGCCTATATCTATGCTTGTTGGGACCCTTGCTGTTTTCTTTGTTCCTCAAAGCTTGTTCATTATTTTAGCACAGGAATGGATGAAGTCTGGCCCATGGTAGACTCCATTTCCCAGCAGCCCCTGCCTGAATTGCTGCAGCTGGTTTCCATGGAAGCAGGGCCATGACAGCATGGAGTGAGGGTTTCCATGGAGACCAGCCCCAGCAGCACTGCCAGGGTGTGTACCTGGGTGGGGAGCTGCTTCAGGGTTGGGACATCACGGTAGTGACAGCATGGTCCGGAGTCAGGGCTGAGCTGTGATCTGCTGCCCACATTCCCAGGCAGGGGTGTCCAGGTAATGGATTGCAGCTCTGCCCTGGCTCCAAACCATGCTGTCATCACTGTAAGGTCCCAGCCCCGGTAGCAGAGCAGCACTGCTTGGGCCAGTGTCTAGCAGAAACCCTAGCCTTGCAATGTCACTGCACCACTGCTCCTGGGGGTCTCCATAGAAACCGGCCACAGTGACTATAATTAGTCTATAATTATAGATACTAATTCCCAGCTGGCAGGGGCTGCTGGAAAAGCAAGTCTGGCTGCTGGCAGGATCTGCCATTTTGCCCACCACTGTTTTAGAAGGACTGTATGGTATATATTGCAGCAATTATAAGTTTAGGTCTAGAACAGAGGTTTTTGTCAATGTTGAAGTTATTTATTTCTAGATATTTGCAGTGATCAGTTACAACATAGCTTCTTTCCTGGTAACTTTTTGCGATTTGAAAACACCTATGCTTTCAAACTGAAAAGGTGTAACAGAAATAGGGGGAGGTTATTAATGCTCTGTTGCCCTTTATGGGGGGGACCGTGTAAGATCAGCGGTGAGCCCTAATGCAGCAGAAGCAGTAGAGCTCTGCTGTTGGGCACAGAGAACATACAGTGGAGGTCTCCTGTAGCATACATGGCGTTTGGAATTTTTTACACTGGTATTGTCTACATTTCCTCAGAGTGGGTTGCTAAAATGCATCATGTAAATCAGAGATAAATTGGAGCCAAAAGTGGAACCCATAGCTGTCATGAAAAGCTACAACAGCGTATGTGGAGAGGCTTCAGTGGCACTTCATAACCTGGTGCGATTCTCCCCTTACTGAATGTTATCAAACATTACTACTTATTTCCTGAGAACAAAGCTTGCTATTTCCCCAATATTTGGCCACATTTTCTAGCTGATTAAATGCCTTCTTCCACACAGCAAGCTGACATACATGCATCAGGCAAAAGCAGTACTACTTTGTGCTTATATTCTGTATGGGAGTGACACTTCCAGGTGCCCCCTTCCCCAGTCACTGCTTTCAAAATCTCTGTCCCCTGAGAGTTCAAGAGCAGTAGTAGATGGTGTCCCTGAATATCTTCATTGCCATACTTCCTGTTTTGGAGCATGGGGACCCAGTTTTATTTTTGGCAGCAGCACTGAGAGTGGCATAGAGCAGATATAGACACCCACGTTTTCCAGCCAGCATCTGGAAACCAAAGACAACTGCTATATCACGCCTTATTGCATTTATTTTTAAGTGAAATATAGCCTTCCTCCATACGCATACGTTCTCTTGTTGGTCCAGGGAGCTCCAGGTAGTGGGTCACAGTGTAAAAGTTTCGTTATGTTTAAGTTTCAGTTTAAGTATCTGTTGGTTTTTTTTGATGTCTAGTTTTTCTAGCAACAGTAATAGCACAAATAATGTTAGTTTTTATACTTTCCTTTGCTGTTTATAATGTATTTAGACTTTGTAGAGTGCTTGTTTGATTTTACCTTGTTTTGACTATTGCGATTAAATATTTACAATGGTAGACATCTGTGATACCTTCTGCAGAAGTAGAATCTTTTAAAAAGCAGTTAAATAAATTGGTGTATTTTTATAGAAGTTTTCAAAGAATATTGTGTTAATTTTTGTAGAAGGCAACTCAGATAAGCAACAGCCCATTCATAGATGATTCTTCAGGATCTGAGGAAGAAGACAGCTCCCGATCCAGTTCACGGACTTCTGAATCTGACTCTCGAAGTAGAAGTGGTCCAGGTAGTCCCAGGGCATTGAAACGAGGTAAGCAGAACATATAAAAACTGACTTTGGAATTATTTGGATTTCCAGGCATTTGTCTACTTTTCACTGTAGTTTTCTCTCTTTTTAAAATATGGCCATCTTGAATATGCATCTGCATTACTGTTTTACTTTTCACATATCAAAGCTGAAGCTAAAGCAAATTGGCAGCTGTCTCAACCTTCCTTTTTGTTACTACCAGAACTGTTCCTTATTTCTAAGGCATTACTAGAGTGTCTGGCTGTTATTTGAGGGAAAAGAGGGGTTTTTTGGTTAAAGCACAAAGCCAGTTGGCAGGAGTTCTGGATTCTATTCCTTATTCTCCCATGGATTTGTTTTACATTTTGGTTTGTAATTAGGTGGAATGACTCAGCAAGAGGAAAAAACTACTTCAAACTATTTTCTTCATGTTTATAACACAAAATAGTTTTAATAATGTCAGAAAATAGAACAACTCCTCTACTGAGAAGATTTGACCTATTCTGTGACTATGAGGTGTGACACCACTTTCCCCAGGGTTTTCCCCATTCTATCCATTCACATTTATAGTGGTTCTCTCACACACCCATGCAAGGAGAAGAAGCTAAGCTGAAGTTAATTTCTAGTTCACCAGTATCAACTACTGCCCCACAATCTGTCAAAGGCAAATTCCACACCTTACCTGTGCTCAGTTTTCTCCACCTTGAAAATGGGAAGAATATTGTTCCTGCATTTTTTACATGCCAGGAACATTTTTATTTTCCTAAAATAGTATTTTGGTGTTACTGTTCTTTCAAAC
Organism: Crocodylus porosus; assembly: GCF_001723895.1. Taxonomy (NCBI): domain Eukaryota; kingdom Metazoa; phylum Chordata; order Crocodylia; family Crocodylidae; genus Crocodylus; species Crocodylus porosus. Next base: position 55,627,213 of record NW_017728943.1, on the reverse strand, counting down.
AATTTATTAACACTGCATGGTATTTACACTGAAAATATTTGATTGTTCTTTGACTGCTGCTGCTATTTTTGTTATTCAGAAACCCCCAGCTCAGATATTTCCTCTGTACCTACGCTCATTTCTCATGTTTAAAATACAGTGACAAAGAAGCGCAGATTTACAACTCTTTACTTTTCACTTAGGTGTGTCTTTGTCTTCCATGACCTCAGAAAGTGACTATGCTATTCCTCCTGATGCCTACTCAACAGATACAGAGTATTCAGAGCCAGAGCAGAAACTTCCTAAAACCTGTTCCTCATCTAGTGATAATGGAAAAAATGTGAGTACTAAGTTCATGCAAATAATGATAGTGTTTTTTTCTTATGCAAATAATGTAACGAAGGCCCAGTATTCAGTTCGATATGTACACAGACCATGTGCCCATTACAAATACTAATGTGTCAAGACACGTTAAGTTAGCAGTTTTACTGACTAATAAATCAGAGACTTGTAGTCAATACTTGAAGTGTCTGGTTAAATATGAAATCCTTCAGATCAGTTTAAAAGCAACTGGGTTAGCCATACAGAAGTGAAAGCATAGATCCTATTCAGGAGATGGAAGAGTAGATAGAATTCTGTCCTGTACTGGGCACACAAAAGATGTACAGAGATGGGGGTCCCAGCTGCTTTTGGTATAGGGTAGGGGACAGTAGTTAGTGGGTCTCCGTGGTGAACAGATCAGTTAAGATGCAATCTACAGTGTTGGGTAATGGGCTGTATCTGTACTCCTCCCTGTGGCCTGCCTTGACTGTTGTAACCTGGATGTTGAAGCAGATTGGATGATTGGCAGCATCTACTCTGTCCCTCAATCCCTGACCCTTTTCTCATAGTGCAAGTCCCTGAGTTATGTTTTGCTAGATTTGGGTTCAGATATTAGGGCTTAAATGAGAAAGGGAGGGAGGGCTATGGAGAGAGAGAGAGTTACAAGTTACATGTAGAATGTTTGCATAACTTTACTTCCATTTTTAATAGAAATTTTGTCAAACAGTAAAAAGACAGGAAATTAGGGGTCAAGAGTCCTGAGTTCTGTTCCTTGTTCTTGGTGTTACATTAAGCAAGTTTTCTACTCCTCCTGTGCCTTAGTTTCTTTAATTGTAAAACAGGGATAATATTTATTTCACATGTACGAATGCTTCTAAAAAAAATAGATACTATATACATTCAAATAATTGTAATTATTATTTAAATGCACACTAGTTCAATTGGGAAACACCACTTATATATTTTACAGTTCATATCTTTTTATTTCAAATAACCAGGAGCCATTGGAAAAATCTGGCTATTTGTTAAAAATGGGTGGCAAAGTAAAGACCTGGAAACGACGGTGGTTTGTGCTTAAAGGTGGTGAATTACTGTATTATAAATCTCCGGTAAGTACATATAACTGTGGCTGGTTAGTACTGGACTTCTGAAATTGAAAATCTAGAATTGCTGGAGAGAAAATAAATGTATTCACTGGAATATATTAAATTATATATTTCATAGTGAAGGACAGTCCTTGAAGATACTGAGTACTCTCAACTCCAGAGGGAGTGGAGGGTGCTAATCAAGAAGTTGGAAGCATCCAGCACTAGCAAGGTCAAGCCTTAAATGCACTGCACATTATTTTACTGCTATGATAAATTAAAATACATATTTTTCCATTCTTTCATGCAGAGTGACGTAATTCGAAAACCCCAAGGACAAATTGAATTAAGTGCATCTAGCCATATTGTAAGAGGTGATGGAAAACAAACAGTTCAGGTGCTTGCTTGTCTTAAGGTCATCTCCCTTCATTCCCTAAGAGCAACCCTTCCTCTGAATTCAGGAGACTGGACATGACTCCTTTTAGAAACAATGAGTGCCCTTAATCTGCAGGTGCTGAGGGATTGTTTTAGTCATGGAAATTAGGAAATGACTCTACGGGCTGATTTTTTTTTTTAAATACTCAAAGATAGGACTTTAATCTGCATATTGTAAGGGAATAGTTTTGCATCAAACAGTCTCTGAAACCACAAATTTAAATGCCATCAGGCTTAATTAAAGCTGGTCACATGAAATGTATTTTATGTTGTTTCTCGTCTCGACTCATTCAGATTAGATCTTACAAACGATGGGGCTACCTGCTTTCCATGGACCTTAAATGGTTCTACTCTTAAAATAATTGGCAGTCATTTTGCATTTGCAAGTATTTAGCTGTTGAGTTGAAATGTATAATATTTAAAGAATTCAAGGGGTTTTTTTCTGTCTATGCAGCTGACCACAAAAAAACGAGCTTACTACCTGACAGCTGATTCTCCAAATATCTTAGAAGAATGGATCAAAGTCCTACAGAATGTTCTTAAAGTACAAGCTGCCAGCCCACTTTTCATACAGCCTGATGTCAAACCAACCATGAAAGGATTACTTACAAAGGTAGGGACATTTTATTTCCCTGACAGACTATTTACATTCCCTTTTTATTAAACAAAAGATTTATGCTTACTAATTCTATTTGAAAAAGAAAACAAAAATTGTACAAAAAACTCTGCTCAGCTAAAGCTGGTAACCAGTTCTCCTTCCATTGAAATCAGTGGTAAAACTTCAATTCTCTCCACTGGAAGCAGAATTAGACCTTTAACAAAAGTGGTGTTTGTACATTAGAATCTCTCTGGGTTACGGCATTGGCATTGACCCCTATGTGATGTTGCAAGAGTGCTGTTGTTTGAGGGGATCGCAAAATGAAATGTTTATGCCAAATTACATTTCAAGAGTACATGAGCTGTAGGCATAAGAGTCAATACAGTCATAAATTTAAGTAGACATGTATCAGGTTTCTTTCTCTCCCTCACAATGTAAACAATCTGAAAGGACTGCCTTCTTCTCTGTTCTTCAATAAACATCTATATTGGGAAGCTTTTTCCTTTAACCATTTTATATCCAGTTCCTTTTTGATTTCCCAGAAGACATGTTGAGTTCTCTGCTTAAACCTCATTAGGGTGCTGATACAGTACATGAAGAACATGCCTTAATTTAAGCATGTGAGTAACCACATTTATTTCAATGGGGTTCTCTCCTTTATAATATCCTCACTGAAAACAGTTATTTTGAAATATCAAAAAATGTTGTGTAATATGCGGGATTATGGAGTGTAAGTATATACTTATCAAAATCAGATATTACTGTTGACTACATATCATTAGTACAGAAATTAACTTCATGGCTTGGACCCAGTTCCTTCACATTTTACATTAAATTTAGCTCAGGGGTTGGCACATGGGGCTATTTTCCTCAGCACACCACAGTTGGCCCAGGCTCTGGGCAGCTGCCGCCAGCCACGGAGCCTGGGCTGCTCATAGCAGGAGGCGGAGAGGCTGCAAGCCCTGCTAAAAGCAGCCCAGGCTCCACGGTGGCAGCAGTGGCCCAGAGCCCAGGACAGCTGTGGCAAGCAGCTGGGAGGCTGCAAATAGCTAAACTGGGCTCCCGAGCTCTGGCTGGGCTCTGTGGCAGCGGCATGCACATCAGGGTGCATGGCTGAGAAGGGGCTGCAGCAGCACAACCCAGCCCCTCCCCCACCCAGAGGCATATGTAGACCCACCACCAGCAAGTGAGGATTGGGCTTCTCACACCTCCCCTGCCCTCTGTCTCTGGCATGCCAAGTTGAGGCATAGGTTGAAGTTGGGGTATTTTTGTCACTCTGGCCAAAAATGTTGCAGACCCCTGATATAACCTGTGTTTAAATGTATTGTAATTCCAGGTGAAACATGGATACTCCAAAAGAGTGTGGTGTACTCTGGTTGGAAAAACACTGTATTATTTTCGTAATCAAGACGATAAGGTATGTCTTTCTAAGGATTAAAATACTGCAAGATAGAAAACCAACGAAAACCAGATCCAAGGATGGATTTCAAGTAGCAGGGTACAACTTTGTTAATCTGCTTGTGGCATGGGTAATATATGCCCTTCCATCTCCTCCTATACCAAAATTTAAATTGGGACCAGTGTGGGTTTAGAGTGATCCCATCATATATGTGGTAACATGTGGCTACCCTCTGCCCCCAGACTTAGGTTACACGTTTCCTTACTCTGTCCCATTCTCAATAAGGGAACGTATAAAAGATACAAAAGGGGAAACCTTGATGTGTTAACATTTCAGGCCAGCCCTTTTCTTTACAAGCGCAAGGTTCACCAATGCACTCTTGATCTCGTTTACTTCTGGAAGCTGGCACTGTTATCCTCTGTCCTCACTGGAGATTGATCCAAACATTCCTATGTTATCCTTTAATAGACAGACTTCTACATCATAGATTTCATAGACATTAGGGCTGAAAAGGACCTCGGAAGATCATTGAGTCCAGCTCCCCACCCAAAGGGCAGGAAGTCAGCTGGGGTCATAGGATCCCAGCAAGATAAGCATCCAATTTCCTCTGGAAGGTGTTCAATGTAGGTGCTTGAACTACCTCTGATGGCAGGCTGGTCCAGACCTCGGGGGCTTGGACAGTAAAGAAATTCTTCCTTATGTCCAACCTGAAACTGTCTTGCAGTAATTTATAACCTTTCGACCTAGTCATCCTTTGGGGTGTTTTGGTGAACAAACGTTATTCCCCCAGATACAGGTTGTCACCCCGATAAACTTATAGGTGGCCATCAGATCACCCCTGAGCCTGTGCTTTTCCAGGCTAAAGAGTCCCGTGGCTCTCAGCCTGTCGTCGTAAGATCTGATTTCCTGACCTCTGATCATATGCGTGGCTCTTCTCTGGACTCTCTGAAACTTCTCCACATCCTTTTTGAATTGTGGGGCCCAAAAATGGACATAGTACTCCAGCTGCAGCCTCACCAAGACCGAGTACAAGGGGAGAACAGCGTCCCGGATTTGCTTGAGAAGCATCTATGGATGCAAGCCAGCGTTTTGGTCGCTTTACTAGCTGCAGCATCACACTGTAGGCTCATGTTCATCTTGTGGTCAATGATGATCCCCAAGTCTCTTTCTTTCAAAATCATATTCTTTATCCATGCTGTGCCTTTCCCAGTGGGAAAATCTCTCCCTTGCCTGCTGAGCCTGCTAAGATGGAACAGAGGACATTTCTCAAGGCATGTTCTCTACCTTTCCTCCTTACTTCCAAGATACTGCATTCTCCCAGTGATTTGCTAGATATTCACATGGCCGAGATGGAGATGTTGGTGATGTCTCTCTGAGCGGTCTTAATGAGCTTAGAAATATCTTATTTCAGTCACTTAATGAAACTAAATAAACAAGTGACTTAAAAAATATTAGAATTTCATTAACCCATTAAAATAGTACAGTAAAAGCTTTGTTATCCAGCATTGTACTAACCGGAATACTATATTAACCAGAATTTCCAATATCCCCCAATCCAAATCCTCACTTTAGCAACCAGAATCTTTGCCAAGTCTATCCGGCATGCGCATCAAGCCCTTCTAGTTGATACCTGCATGGCGGAGAGAGAAAGAAAATTTGGAGGGGGCTGACTACATGCACATGTGCACACATGCCTGCCCCCTCCCCCCCAATGGCAAAGTCTGTAGGGGCAGGGGCAGGGGGAGGGGAAAGGGATCTGCACAGGGCAAGGCGGGCTGCCTCTGTGGGCTGGGGCTGGGGCAGCAGGCCAGGCTCCTCCTGGCAGGGGTGGCCATACTGTGCTCCTGTCTCAGATAACTGGAATTTTTAGATAACTGGCACCCCTAACCCCACTTATGCTGGATAACAATGCTTTTACTGTAGTAGCAAAAGTAGCATAGAAAACCTGTACTGCTTCCAAGACTTTAGTCCTATAAGTGAACATCTAACCATATTATGCCTGATATGGATTTCAAAGGACTTTGGATCAAGCTTTTTTCTCTACACTGGTCTTCCCTTTTTTCAGCTTTTTCCTCTGTTGCTACTGCCCACTTTTCTTAATTTAGAGGACTGGTGCCTCTGTACTCTGTCTTCTCTACTCAGAACAGTACGGTACACTAGTAACTTTGTGGTCAAGTATTCCACTGAAGGCAAGTTAAAAATTAAACTAATACAAACAGATAGGCCATTTTACAAATAATACAAATAACAAGTAGTAATATGCCACCCCTAGGAATTTTTTTTGCAAGTTTTAAAGTTTATTTAAAAGTTAATGGTGTTTCTAAAATACTCCAAAATACAGAGACAGTTTTATTTCAGAGTATTAACTCTAGTTCATTTTACAGAGAAGTTACTGACAAAAAATGTGCTTTTATTTCTATTATTGTAAATGTTGACTGAGTCTTGGTGACAAATTAATTTTAACTTGTATCTTCTCAAATGAGACAAGACAGCTGTATGATTTAAATGTGCCAGAATTTCCAAGTTTTTATCTTTGAAGATCATTCTTGTGAACGGGCCCTTTAAAGATATCTGAGCAGTTTGCTTGCTTGTTATGAGTATTTGCCTAACATTTTACTTCATTTTTAAGTATAACTGAAAACTATTTTACTAGATAGAAATGGGGGGGGATGTACAGGTCTTAAAAGTAGAATATGCCTTAGATATATCATAGATGCAAACATTTACAAAACTAATGTATTCTTAGTATCTGAGGAGTTGCTTAACTGGAAACATAAAAGTATGTTACATTAGTACGTGGGTGTGCAGAAATAAAGCCCATGAGGCATCCAGTGTTATAAACTGCAGTGGTTGTTATGTTAATGGAGTCCATCTGGTTAAAAGAATTCAGAAGAACAGCATTAGTATGTTGAAAACCATATATTCAACACTGAAGGAGGATTACACTAACTGAAATCATCTGTCAGCACAGCTTCTTATAAAACTAACTTAGGGCCCTGTACTTTAATAAAAATACTCTTTAGTGAATACTTCAATCTAGTGAAGATCATGTGTAACCAAAAATGATGTTTCTAGACCGCAAGATTCAATAGCCTTCTTCTCAGAATTTAGCCTGTTCACAAGGTTATAAAAATATTACAGGAAATACAAACCACAAACTCTTGCCCAATACCCCACAAACTCTTGCCCAGATGAAGAGTACCCGAACCCTTTATCAGCAGAGTTAGTCAGTGCTTTTGTAAAAGAGGGCATGTCACCACAAATTTAAAGGCAGGAGTAGCCAAGCTGCAGCACATGAGCTACTATTGATATGAGCAGCCTCTGTGTGACAAGCAGCACAGCAGCTGATAGGGCAGGAAGCAGAAAACAGAGCAGCAGATTGGGCATGGGACACAAGGCAGGAAGCAGAAAGTGAAACAGTAGGCAGGGGAAAGGCACTGGAGTAGCACTGGGGAATGGTACAGGGCTAACTTGTGGTATGCCTGCTAACAGGGTTGGCCCTCTTGGCCCTCGCTGCTTTTAAGGCATGGCAATCAAGACGAGCATTGTTCAAGAAGCCAATACTTTAGATCAGGGGACGGAAACCTACAGCCCACTGGCTCTATTCAGAATGGCCTGCAAAGCCATTCTGTTCATCCAGTAAAGCTGGGGCTCCTGCACTGTTTTGGTGGGGTGCTTTAGCCAGGCAGCCGTGAGAAGTGACAGCAACTGGGTCAGAATGGCTAGCCCAGCTTGGAGCACAGCTGGGTAATTTCACCCCAACACTCCTGAAGCATTACTGGCTACCACCCTGTATCTGAACACAAATTTTCAAACAAGATTAAGTTAAAAAAGAGCCTTAGCTACACTTGCCCTCTGCTGATCATTAAGAATCTTTCCAGATTGGCTTTAGCAAAGTATGTAGTACATATATGCTCTGATGACTTGCCTTCTTCTGGCCTTAAACCAGTATCCTAGCCTTTTTTGCTAGATCTTCCCATGGTATTGAACACATTTGTAGACCATAAAATTGTGCTGGCTTGCTTTAAATTGTTTACAGGTTGGTGTGGCAGGAAACTAGAATTGTTCGTTCTGAGACTCAGTCCAGTGTGCTAGGAAAATACATCTTACCCTCCAAAACCTTGATCTACAGAAGTTCCTTAAGGCCCTTTATTTATTTTTAACCTGTCAGACTCAATATCCATGCCAAACCACAGGGCAGGATCATAAGATGCTCTATGATCATGACCATAATGAGCAACAGTATGCAAGTTTCTTTGCCAGGATTACTTTACCTTAGCAAACAGCACCATCTCTCAGGTATCCCAGTACCAAAATGAGGTCAGTATCTTGACTAAAGCAGCCAACTGATGCTTAGGCAAAATGGACCTGGTATTGGTAGAAAGAACAATTGGTTTCTTTAAAGGTTTCAGCACAGTATTGTCCTCTGTCATCCTAAAGCTCTCCTCCTGACTAACACGATATATAGTGAACATAATATCCTGATGCTGCAGTTGCCAAACTTTGATTCCATGTCTGTGTTAGACCATCTTCTGGCTATATCTTGAAATCCTCAAGTAAGACTGAGATATTTAAAAAATAACCTATTGCAATAGCTATGTTCCAAATGCATCTGCCAACAACCTTTAGGAGACAGAAACAGATCTAGGGATAGACATGAAATCTTCTCACTTCTAGACCTTTCATTAGCCACAAAACCATGCTGCTTATACTCTCTATGACTATAAGAGAATATAGATCTCTCTCTATACTAAAAGAATAATACTAAAAGAATATTATTGAATGGGATTTCCTAATTTTAAGAAGTCTGCTGCCACCATTTTATCAGTTCCTCTTCATTCGTAGAAAAGGGTTAGTCAAACTCACGTAAGCCATGTTTATTTTTAGTTTCCACTGGGCCAAATCAAGCTATGGGAGGCTAAAGTTGAAGAAGTTGACAGGTCATGTGATTCAGATGAAGATTATGAGGCCAGTGGTCGCAGTCTGCTATCAACACATTACACTGTTGTTATCCATCCTAAAGAGCAAGGACCTACCTATCTTCTTATAGGATCCAAGCATGAAAAGGTAGGAAGTATACTCTGTCTCAAGTTTTAGTAAGACAGCTGAGGTTATGGTATTGCGTTATGAACATTTCTTACAATGAAAAAGAAAAGCCATGTGCCTTTTTTGTTTGAGCATCTAACAGATGGCTTGATACAGCAAACTGATCTAAGTTTTAGTGATCATAACAGTTAAACGAGACCCATATAAGGCATCTGGAAAATATCAGGGTTTGTCTATGCAGGGAGTTAGTGTGAATTAGTTAGTTTGCTACCTTACTTCACACTAACTTGTGTAGAAAAAGCTCTCGGTACCTTTTTTTGTTGGGCCCTGAGATGATGTTACAGGCCATTTTCTGTACTAACTGCAATTTAGCATATAGGGAAGACTAACAGGAACGGTGAGTGAAAGACACGGTTAAAGATTTCATACTGGGGTATTCTGAAACCGGTTTATATCTCTTGCTCTGGTTCCTTAATTTTTTAGAAAGAGGGGGAAGGATCATGCATAAATGATTCCTGGGTATAGAAGAGCTCTGAAATAAATCTTGCTGAGCTCGTAGTGGCTAGTATTAGTAATTATAACAAAATTTTCTTGAGTAGTGATGGGAAGAAAAGCCAGGAGAAACCTTGGCTTTTCAACAGGAGTATATGACACTGCTCTGAAGTGGTAAGGGAACCTTTTAAAAGGTGGTTTTGTGAGTTAGTTCGTTTTAATTTGGGTTTAAGGCTTAATTATATGTGAAAAATAAGATAGGTGGCCTCTCCCTACTGGACATCTAGTCACATCTGCCTCAAATGCACACTCTGCCCAAGACACACTGGACCATGTGGCTGTGTGGAGAAGCAGGTATGAAATCTGTATGAAGCTACTGAGATCCTTCACAAGCACTATATTTATCTGCACAGTTTTTCAAAAAGCAAATAGTTTTTGAGGATGATTTTTTGGGAAATTTTCATTAAAATAATGTTAAATTTTATTAATGCTCTTGAAAAATGTAGGAGAACTAGATATTAGCTCCCTATTTTTTTTTGTTTTTTAGGACACTTGGCTTTATCACTTGAGCGTGGCTGCTGGAAGCACCAATATAAATGTTGGATCAGAATTTGAACAACTTGTTTGCAAATTATTAAATGTAGAAGGAGAACCCTGTAAGTTTATTTTGATTTCCACACTAATCTATATACCTACCTGTCTGATCGATTTAACTAATACACATTAATCAGAAAAGTGACTAATACCTCACAGAACTTTATGTCTGTTTTAATGTACTTTATTTAATCTTCATGATTTCATAACATCCTACTGATGGGGTAAGTTTTATTGGTTATTTGTCCAGTATGACCAGGGATTGGGGTTTTCCATTTGCCATGGAAAAATACAGATTTTGTCCTTTAAAAGAGAAAAACATGGGAACCCACAGGTTTCCCCTCGTAAGCTGACAGAGTTCCAGCCTGCAAGGGGCTGCTTGGGCTGGGGGGAGCTGGAGAAGCGCAACCAAAGGCAGGGGCACCACATGCACGTGCGGCATATACATGCACATCGCAGCCAGGTAGCATGTTGGAGATCAGGTCCTGCAGCTCCCTGTGGGTAAGTCTATGGGGGGCATAGAAGGCATGTCGGGGCATACATGTCCCCCCAGATTTCTGCACCCACAGCAGTTAAGGGGCTGCAGCTTGGGCAGACCGGCACAGGCAGGAGCTGCCTTCATGGCCCAACAGGTGGGACCCAGTGCAGGAGGGCGGAGCAGGGTGGTAAAACTCATTGCTGCTCCTGCCACTGTTGTCAGCACTGCAAAGTGTAACAAAGCTCCTGCTGCCAGCCACTTATGCACTGGGTTGCGGCTCTACCCTGCTGCCATAGCTCAGTCAACAGTGCCACTCCCCTCAGCCTCCACCCCGGTTTGTTACTTGTCATGCTGCTAGTGTTGTGGCCGGCGTGGGGGTCCCAGTGCTGGCAGTGGCAGCAACAAGCCTTGCCACCCTGCTCTGCTCTCCTGTACTGGGTCCTGCCTTCTAGGCTGCATAGACAGCTCCTTCTTGTGCCTATCCAGCAAGGCTGCAGCCCTGCACTCACTGTGGGTACACAAGTCTGAGGGTGACGTGGCCTCCCAACACATCGCCTATAGCATTGCGTATGGTCAGGCACCCCCTCCTCCCTCTCCCACACTTCCCCACCCTTCCCCACATACTGTGGGGCTGGGAACTTGGGGTGGGGGGCAGTGGGTTGGGACACCAGCGGAGACAAGGAGCTGCAGGGAGTGCGGGGCATCGGCAGGTCTGGGGGGACTGTGGGTCAGAACTGAGGGACACCAGTGGGGACAGAGGGCTGTGGGCTGGGAATGAGGGGTGCCGACCGGGGGGGGTGGGGGCTGTGGCTTGGGAGTGAGGAGCACCAGCATATCAGGACTGCTTAGCATCACAAAGCAGAGGTGGGGGGATAGCCGCAGCTGGACCTGCATCCTGGTGAGCAAAGTAGGCAGAGGGAGCTCTGATTTTCTTTGATATAAAAACCAAAATCAAACTAGGGAACTCTAATCTGAACAAGCCAATATGGCTGCTAGTGTGATGTCAAGAACACATATTCATGACACTTCATGGTTTCCTTGGGGTTTTTTTTTTTAAAAAGGCTATGCAAAAACAGCACAGAATATCTGGGGAGGGGGGGAGTTGTTCTGTCTAAATTGTTACATTAAAAATATTAATCCTTCTGGTCTAAAATCATCCTTGTATAAATAATTAGGCATCAGGGTAGCTATGTCCGAATTAGATGTGTCACAGTAGTTTATCATCTATGTATAAATTTTTCAGTAGTGAAGAGTACATGTAGCACTTGGGTACTTTCCTGACCGCTGAGAATTTGAACTCTTCTACAAAAATACAGTTACTTAGGTGCATGAGCAGCTCAATTGCTTATACCATCTAAAACCAGATGGATACAATGTAATCACATACCTGATCACATAAAAAATATAGACCAAGCAGGAAGCTGTTCTACATTTATCACTTTCCTTAATTTGTTAAAAATAATAACAACAAAAAAGCCCAGTCTGTTTTTAATCAAGGGCTCTGTTAATAAAAATCATTGCATGGCCTTTCTACTGTTTGTGTGCTTAGGCCTGTCAAAAGCTTCAGAATTTATTCTCAGATCCCCTTGATCTATAACAGTATTCAAAAGAAAGTTACTCAGTGCACAAGAGTCCTCTATTTTTTCCTTTTTTGGGCAAATTATACTTGGTCTCCCACAATGACTCAAAATGAGATGAAGTCCTTTGATTTAATGTATCCCCCTCCATCTGCCCAAACTCACAACTACATCCTATTCTTTTGTCCAAAACACTGCCATATTTGGTAATGGAATCTGGCTTTATAAATGTATTTGAGTAGCTCCTGTATAGCTGCGGATTCTGTCTTTGTAAAAACTGCTCGGGTACCTGGTGAAACAGAGGCCAGTCCATTATCTTGTTAGTAGTTGTGTTGAAGTCAATGGGATCGTGCATGGGAATAAGGATTATGCATGGGTTAGTGTTTTTGGGATCAGGTCCCAAATTTGTTGATCTAGGATCATGTAAGTGAGTATGTGGACTGCCTGTTTAAGCAGTCAAAGCCTGAAAAGTCTCTTTACCAGATTCTAGCAAGCAAAATTGTGTATTACCTCTTAATGCAATCAGTGAAGAATGTGATAGTACTTGAATCCTGCCATGTACATTAGCATTCTCCTCATTACTGTTATTATCTAGGCAATAATCTGTCAGTGTAACATAAAAAGTATATATGGTCCATTAATGTAGTCCATGGCATACTATCATTTTGAATCAACTCCTACAAGTAATGTAAGAGACTTTGAGTTCTTGCTACCTGCAAATGTAAGCAAGTTAAATCGCATTTTCTTGCGGGCAGATTCTTGCATTTGCTTAGCCTCTTAGGTCACAACTATGAATTTTGAAGCTTTATTACACAGAGATTTATAATACATTTTTCTAAAATAACATTGTGGAGGAACTTATTGTTGGCAAATGAATGCTGGAGTCATAATGGGTGTTTATAGACATGTTCTGGAAAGCACAGGTGCTTTAATTAGTGCAGCTCCAAGAGCCATGCTTATTAAAAGCACCCAGAGCATCACATGTCTCACGTGCCCCATGCTGAAAACTGGTGGCAGGGCACTTTGAACTAAAGCTCATTGAACAAGCATTAGTTTAAAAGCACCCCACCGCCATTTTTCAGTGGCAGGATGTTGATACGCATGCCGCTGGAGTCTACAGGAACGCCATAATTACCATGCTCCAGCAGACTCAATTAATCAATGTGCTATAATTACAGTGCATTGGAGCAGCCTCCCTGCCTGTATATAGGAGCCCAGTGACTCAAGTGAAACTGAGTTGGGTAATTTGCATGTACAGATGTTTTTATTTGTCCAAATCAAAGTAATATTTCCATTAAGTAGTCATTGCTGCTTGGCTGATATGGCTAATCTCATAAAATTAACCAGATTAAATTTAGTTCACTGTTTAAGCAGGAGAGCCTATTCTTTCTCTACATAAGGCAGTTTGATGTTTCAACAGCTGGTGCTCTTTCCCATGCCTATTAAAGTATGATGATAATAGCAGTACCCTTTTCAACTCCACTGTAAGACTTCGTAAGATGTTTGATATAATGTACATTTTGCTCAGCAATTAGGTACAGATATTTAAAAAGAAGATGGGACAAGTGGTTATTTTTCTGCTAGGTCAGTATCTTGTGAGCAGTTAAGGGAATACTATTACTGGAAGCTATGATTTTCACCTGATATAACTAACATGGTATTTTTACAAGCAATGATAGTTGTAGTGAACTGTCCATATTGAAGTCTGGGTATTTTGATTCTGATTACCATAAATTGCTCTGAAATTTCAAATAAATTAGATATTCTATTAAACACATTTTAAAAACATTGTTATTTACTGCAGAATTGAGGGCACTTTACTGATGAGCAAAGTGATACAAAGTCAGTTGGTAACGTTTACCAAATCCTTTGGGATTTTTTTTGGATGACAGGTCCTATGTAAATTTAAGTTCATTCTTGCAAACTTTATATTGCCTGTTCAGCTTCTCAGATATGGAGACACCCTACTCTTTGTCACAGCAAAGAAGGAATTGCTTCCCCTCTTACAACACTGCCATCTGAAGCCCTTCAGACTGAAGCAATTAAATTATTTAAGGTAAAATTCTGGTGTATGTTTCTTTTTTTAATTTTTTTTTTTCTTTATTCACTTGATGTATATTCATGTGCCAGGAAATTCACTGGCAGGGGTGAGAGAGTAGTTCAGCCTCCAAGCCAGTTCAACCCTTTGTCTTTCTGCTGAGATTAATAAAGTTGACAATTAGTGGGTCTTTGGATGAGGACCATCATGTTCAAACTACAAAACATCTACCAGCTAGTTGAATCTTCTGAAGTGTTGTTTGACAATTAAATTGCAATAATGGAAATCCAGATGAATTTTTTGGTTATTTTCCCAACCACCTACAGATATGGAAGCCTTAAAAAAAAAAAAAAAAAAAAAAGATTTTGAGAAAATTGCAAAAGAGAGGACAAAGTTATTCATTCTTTTCTTCCCTAAGTAACTTAATTACTGACCTAAATTCAAACTAATGGAAGGAAAAATTCTATAAGCCTTTTCCTTTTATTTTATATATAACTTCCATGTAAGTTTGAATTTAGATTCTGTGTGTGTGTAAATATCTAAGCTGAAAATGTTATTTCTGGAAGGGAGTGGTAAACAAATATGTATTTGAAATATGATAATAGTAATACAGTAAAGACAAGAGTCTGTCAGAAACTAATGCCTCCTTTTTTCTTAGCCAAATATGACTTGAAAAAAAAATAAATTGCATAGAACATTTGTGCATCACAGCTATTTTTCAACATAATCTCCTCAGCCAGTGGCCTTTTTCCAAATGATAAACAAAGGACATGCATCTCAACATCATACAAGGTTCATTCAGAAGGTAATGCCTCCTTACATCTACTAAGCAAGACATGAACATGGAGGGTGTTCTTGTTGACTTCTCACTCAAAAGGGGCCACAGTAAACTCAAAGGTTTATGTCCCCTGAAGAAACTGAAACATATGCAAACAGCCCACTCCAGAGACATGTCTGATGTACTGCTTCTGCAGGACAATGTTCCCGTATACAGAATGGATGGACTAGGCTGCCCCATTCTCTAGGCAGGTCCATCCTTCGGAGTTCTCTTCCTCCTCCTGCACAGGCCCACACCCACCTCTCCTACAGCAAGCCCATGATTATATTCCCAAAATGGATGATTCCTCCCTCTGCCCACTACAAACACAACACTGAATTCAAAAAAACCGAAACAGAAAGCTCCTCCATCCCTGCCTCAGTCTGTACTGAAGGGCAGCAGCAAAGAATGCCCAGGGATGTTGCCCTTCAATGGTGCCCCAAGGATCGGGGAGGCCTCCTGTTCAGGTGGCCAAGTTGGTGCCTTGGCTGGGTCCAAGAGGAGGAGAGGATTTGGGGGCATGAGGTGGGGTGATGGTGATAGTAGTAGTTCTTCAACCCAAGGAGGCCTGTCACCTGGCTGGGTTCAACAGTAAATGCACCACAGCTGCGCTTCAGGTAGGATTAAGGGACTAACAAGTGAATTTAAGATACAGGTCTTGATCCTACAGCTGCTTGTACACATTGATTGGAGGCCAAAGCCTTTGAGGAAATCCTGATCCCACTGATGTAACAAAATTCCTGTGGACTTCAGTGGAATCCACTTCATCAATTTGGTTGGTAAAAAAATTACTACAACTAAAGATTACTGCCGACTATTAACTAATGATAGCTGCAGAGAAAGAGAGTATTTTACTGTCATTTGTGCTCAGAAGTGAAAATTAGAAGTTGGAAGGTATGCTTACTGGGTAAATACCCTCTATGTATTTTGTATGATCCCAGCATAAGTATTCCCAAGAGCAAGTTTCCTTCCATCTGAACAGATTGAAAAGGCAAATTGGATAGCTTTTTGTCTAGTTCTTTAAAGGGAATGAAGACATGCTCTATCTGTTCACTGTCACTGGCAAATGAACTTTTCAACTTACTTGTTTAAAATGCCTGGTTTGTCTTAAAGAAAAACATTCATTTCGTTTTACTCATCCCTGAAGCATGAAACTTGAAAACAGATTGGGTGGGGAGGGGAACATTTCCTCAGCATAAATAAGCAAGCATGTATTTGGAAATGATGATACTCTGAATTGCATTTGATATAGCCTCAGGTGGTGACCATTTTGCTACAACAGGATGACTTATGATTTATGTGATACTGCCATTGTTTAAGCTGTATGTTGTAGGTTCTAATAAAAAAAATTAATTTAGAACTGATTTGTTAATCAAAATTTGGGTTCAGTTGCAGTTATTGTACTTTTAGTTGCAATTATTTGACTTCTAATTAATTGATTTTTATTTGGCTCTGCCCAAAAAGCCTCAGAGCAACTTATAATAAAAACAGGTAAAGTAATAAAACATAAAATGGTAACCCAGAGACTCCCCAAAACTTAATCCCACCTGCAAAAAGCAGACTTGCATAAAAAGGTCCTTTACCACTTTTGGAAGCTAGCCAGGTTCGGGCTCTGGCAGGTCCGGGGGAAGGGAGGTCCAAGGCTGAGGAGCAGTACACAAGGAAAAACCTCCCATGTGTTTTGGCTAACAGACCTTGATGCACAGATGGTATTTGCAGGTCATTCTTAGCACACATTACGTATGGATCACAAGGGAGTAGAAGGCTAACTAAAATTAGCTTTTTATGCCCAGCTATTTCCAGCTAGCTTGTTTATAATCTGACTTCCATATTTTTACTTATTAAATAACTGCTTAAGGATGAATTTTTAAAATGTATACATGAATTTAGTGTTCATAAAACCAAGATGTTTTATTGACCAATTAGAATCAGTTGTACCATTACTGTACCACCTCTCCTCCCCCTGCTAATCTGTTTCTATACCCATTCGTGATGTTTTTCGTAACCTTGTTCATTTGTTATGCAGCACCTCTGTGACGGGATTACATATTATTATTTTATATCCAGACCTGCCAGTTGTTTATAAATGCTGCAGTTGACTCTCCTGCCATTGATTACCATGTATCTTTGGCCCAAAGTGCTTTGCAGATCTGCCTCACACATCCTGAACTTCAAAATGAGATCTGCTGCCAGCTCATTAAACAGACAAGACGACGACATCCACAGAACCAGCCAGGGCCAATACAGGTAACTACCATTTTCTTTTAATAAGAGCATCTGTCACCAGGAATAGTCATGCAGCACAAGGAGCTGGCAGAGTTCTTTCCTGAGAATTTGTGCATTGGAATGGTAGTCCAGTCCTATTCCTGTAACCAGCGGGTTTTTTATAAAACTAGGTTAGGCATCAGCATTGTTTCTTTGCTGGAATGACTCAGCCCGGGTTGGAAGCAGGCATTAGGACCTGGCCACTGCTGCTTCTCCCTATTGCTTAGCTGCAGCATTGTGTGTGAAAGCCCTACTCTACCGCAGCCCCAGGTGGTCCCCTGGAACATGGCATAAAAGGGGCTCTCTTCTGCCATAACACCAGGTGCCCGACTGATGCAGGGTAAGGAAAGCTCCCTGCCACCAAAGGCACAGCTCTGCAGGTCAAATCCAGCCCATGCGGCACAGGTTACCAACCAATGGGCTAAGTGGTTAGATCACAACCCTTGGCAATACACCAAGTTTGAGTATATAGTGTTTTTGGTGTAATTATTGTATAGTCAAGCAATTAATGGCTGCATCATAAGGCATATATGTATGATGGAGCTAGCTGGATAGGCAATCAGTGCCCCATTTAACTCCTCCTCCTCCCCCAAAAGAAGAAATGCACTAGTTGTATGGAAACAAATTGATATACATCAGACTTCTAATCAAGTGATATACCAGTGCACTCAAACTTTTTATCTGTGTGGTTTCAAGTTCTTCCTTTCAGTTTACAAGTGTTCTTCATTGTATTTGGTATCTGGCCTAGTAAACTATACTGTTGCCAACTGCCACAGCAGGAAGTTATCTTACTTTGTAAAATGCCTAAAAAGAATTGATGTCTTTTTTTTTTTTAAACCAGGGTTTGCAGCTGTTAGCTCTCTGTGTTGGACTCTTTCTTCCCCAGCACCCATTCCTCTGGCTCCTTAAGCTTCATTTAAAGAAGAATGCAGATTCCAGGTGTGCCTAAATAGCATTAACTGATCAATCCCTCAATAAATCTTTCTTCCATGAATGTTCAAGAGCCTCTGGGGAATGTTTAAAAGCAACTTATGACAGATTTGTGGGCAAATACAATAAAAAGTATAACTGGTACCCATAGCCCTTCCAAGTGATGCACAGAAATTATCCTTTGTTTAGCAAAAATAGTAATTATGCAAAATGTTCCAAACCATATTTATCCAGGGTATAATTAAGTTGGTTTCACTGGGCTTACATTCTTTATAACCCCCAAATCTGTTGAAATCTTAGATGGAAAATCCCTCCATTTGGCTTTTCTAGTAGATTTACTCATATCTTGGCACATACAGGATCAGTTTATGAGACATGTCTTCTTTCCATTTTTGTTGCAGGACTGAATTTGGGAAATATGCAATTTACTGTCAGAGATGTGTAGAGAGAACCCAGCAGAATGGGGACCGAGAAGCAAAGCCATCAAGAATGGAAATCCTTTCAACCCTTCTAAGAAATCCCTACCATCATTCCTTGCCCTTTAGTATTCCAGTTCATTTCATGAATGGCATATACCAGGTAGGGTTCTTTCATGCGATGTGAAAATTAAGCTCTTTATCATACTTATGAAAATAGTGCATGTGACAAGCCAAAATGAAGCGGGACAAACTGACCACATTAAAGTAACTGACTTTTGTTGTGTCCCCTTTTGTTAGTGAAAGGGATAGAATACTTTTAAGATTTGATCAGGGCTTCAGAAAAAGCAAAATATCCTCAAGGAGTCTAAGAAATTCAAAACCTATCATTTACTTGGTCTTGCTAGGCACCTGAAGTCACTTACCTCATTGAAAATCTTGAGGCACATGTGTAATTCTTACTATCCTTAACAGATGACACCTGCATTCATTACACATAGAATATGTTGCAGAATCTTTTGGAATCTGATGTAAAAAGCTACTGAATTCTGTGGGATCCTTTCATTTTATATACACAGGCACTGGTCCTTAAAGATATTCTTTAAGGACCAGTGCCTATCCTTTTGTCCTTAAAGATATTCTTAACAACTGGAACCGTTTGAAATTCTCTTAAAGTGTTTTTAACAGAAAATTACTTTTCAATCAAATAGAAAAAAAATCCATTTTCATTTGTTTTTGGCAAACAAAAGCTAAAAAGAAAAGAATGTTTCTTAACTTCAGGATAGGAACAGGACTAAATCTAGTATCTTAGCTATGAATATCAACATGTACATACATGAATTTGAAATAATGTAATTATGCACTGAGTGGGTGTGACCAATCAACTGACTTCCCCCTTTTTTTTTTAAGCACAGTGCAGTCTTCATACAAATTAAGGCTCGCTCTCTCTCTGAGTTTCCTCCCTCATACACTATTGCTGCCACACCTTGATGTTATTACTGGGGTCAGCCATTGGGGCAGTCTTGCTGACAGGGCACAGCCCCTCTGGACCAAGACCCCTTTGGGTCTTGTAGCATGCAGTCACAGCAGGTCCACCTCTCTGCAGTGTTCTTCAAGAAGTTTGTTACTCATGCTCACAGGCTTCCTTCAGCCAGGCTTCCTTGATCTCTGCCACATCCTTTCCCACACTAACCTTTTCCTAAACTTTTCTTGAATCTGTTGGACAGGCCCTGTTCATTCCCACCCTTCCTTCTGATTTGTTTACATCTTAGTCATACTCCTCCAAGCCTACTTACAACATCAGCTTCTCTTGCAGGAGCTCTGCTCTCCACTGCTAGAATACTTCTGCCCATTATTGTTGAAGCTCTTCCCTTGCATCTTTCCAAGGGTGGTGCCTTTTAAGGCTGTTTTATCACTCTTAAAGGGCCCTTCTACATCTTCCTTATAAGATCAACAGGGATCCTGGTTTTCTCCAATTTAAAAAAAAAAAATCCAATTTTCAGTTTAAAAACAAGTAATCCCCAATCCACATTTGTAGCAATATAAATGAAATACCACAAATTATACATTTATTTATGGCATTTCATTTTAATCATGGAATAATGTGAATTGGGGGTTACTTTTTTTAAACCAAAAATAGGGGTGTTTTAAAAAAAAAAAATCAGAGAAAAACCAGGATTCCTGAAGATTAAAGGGTTTAGTGGTATAATCATTTTATTCTATGGGGAAAAAAAAATCTCTTGCCTTCAAAGCTATAAATCTTTTACCAACCTCTCACTTTATGGCCATTAGGTTTGATAGTTCTGAGAGTTTTGGTAATTCAGGGGTTTTGTTTAGGTTGTTGGGTTTGATGCCTCTACTACAGTGGAAGAATTTCTGCACACCCTCAACCAGGACACAGGAATGAGGAAGCCAGCCCAGTCAGGATTTGCTTTGTTTACTGATGATCCTTCTGGCAAGGATATAGAGCACTGTCTTCAGGGAAACATCAAGGTAAACAAAATCCTTTAATGAGCTGCATTTATTAAACAACAAAAATATCTTAATTTTGCAGCGGTGTTTTCAGACCATTTAAAGGAAAACTTATTTCCTTGTTATAACCTTTTTTTCCCCTTCTTTCTTCAAATTGCTTTTCCTTTTTGGCATACGTTTAAAGAAATGAGAAGAGATGTTAGCTTTTTAGTCATTGATATAGTCAGTGAAATACATTTAAAGGTATTGTGTGGGACAGTAAAATGGTTCAAGGAATATATGATGGGCTAAGGAACCTTTATTCTTTGAAATAAAGAGTTGTGAGCACTGTGATTAGTCTAAACTAAAGTAGGGTTACACTATGTCTGGGTTTTCTCAGACATGTCTTCCTTTTGGGTCATCTAATTTCCATCTGGGTGGTTCGGGGTGGCGGGGAGCTGTGTGTTTGGGCTGGCAGCACCAGGACTGGGACCAGTGCTTGCAGGGGTGGGGTGGCCAGGAGATGCTGCCTGGTAGGGGGCTATGGCCAAGCCACCTGGCACAGCACAGAAGCCCCAACCCAGGGCAAGGGATGCCATAAGCCTCCCCTCCTCCCTCCAGCCACCCTGGGGCCAGACTTGGACTCGTGCAGGCAGCAGTTAAGCAAGGCACCACCATACTCCAGCCCAGTTGAGATGGGAGCAGCTGGGGGACCCCTTTGGCAGGGCTGGGGTGGCAGGGGGCTACAGGTTGGGAGTGAGGGGCACTGGCAGAGTGGGTGGGACTGTGGTTTTGGAGTGAGGGGCACAAGGAAGGTGGGGGACTGTGGGGCACTGGTTGTGCTGGGGGGCTGTGGGTCAGGAGTGAGGAGCAGCAGCAGGGACAGGGAACTGCGGGTTGGGAGTAAGGGGCACCAGCATAGCCCAGGGGTGCAGGAGACTGTGGGTCAGGAGTGAGGAGCACTGGCAGGGCTGGGGGGAGGGTGTGACTGACTTTATTTTGTTTTACATTTAATTTCTTTGATTTAATTGAGGCAATAACACTTGTTATTTACTCTTAACAATTAGAAACTGCCCCCCATAACAGGTGTCCTGTTTTTTGGAACTAGAAATTTGGTAACCCTAAACTAAAGGTTGTAATGCCTATTTAATGGGGACTAGTAGTTTCTCCTCAGTACTCAGGAGAAGGGAAATCATGATCTGAATAGTCAGTAACACTGATGAGACTTCAGACCTACAGCATTAAAAGATTACAATAGAAGTTTCCAGTTTCAATTTAACTATTGTAGCTTGTACTGGACTAGTTTTAATTTGTTCCTGGGGTAAGACATCTATCTGTTGGAGGACTCAAGAGAAGAGGATTATAGCCATATCAGCAATTTGGCAAAACGTTAGAGGGTCCCTTAACTTTCTCCTTCTTGTATTTGGATAAGTTTCAGGCCAAAAGACTGGTAGAGTTCATCTTATTATTATTTTCTGGATTTTGAGCTGCTTTAATTATCCAAACAACAGGGAGAAATAGAGCATATTCTGTATTTTTGTAAAATTCTATGTAGTTCATCCAATGCTTGTAAAAACTATGACTGCTTGGCCTCTGGGAGAAGAGAATGCTGTAAAGTGCTATCAAGCAGCTGGCCACTGTGCAGAGCTTTGCAGCTAGGTTCCACATGGGTCGTACCCATCTGTATAGAACAGGGGTGCTCCACCTTCGGCCTGCAGGCAAAAATGCATCCTGCAGAGGCACCCAACCTGGCGCACAGGGCTCCCCACAAGCCAGGAAATATGGTAGTGGGGGAGCAATGGCCATGAATGCAGCCAAATTCCCTAACGCCAAGCCACACATGGCCAGTCAGAGTTGAGCCATGCCCTTTCCATGTCTGGAATGGGGACAGGCCATTCCCCCGGCCTGTCATGGGGCTGCACTAGGGCTGGGGCCATGGCCCTTCTTCCTGCAGGGCTGCATTGGGTTTGGGGCCATGTCCCTTCTCCCTGCAGGGCTGCACTGGGGCTGGGGCCGAGTTGTGCCCCCTTACCCCCACCCCCTAAGAGGCTGGGCTGCTCCCCCACACCCCTCCATGCAGCTGGATGGTGCCCACCACACCTACCCTGGGCTCTGGAGTGGAAGCACTATCCAGATATGGCCCAGATGGGCAGTGTCCAGTCTACCTTGGAACAAGGTTGACCACCACTGCTCTAGAAGGTAAATGAGACCTTGGAGTATCCCATCTCCCACAAAAAGAATGGGAATATGGAAGACAAACAATACCTATTAACCCCATTTACTAATACTTAGCAGTTATTTCAAAAGGTATGTGCAGTTTACAGCTCCTTTTGGAATCTGTTAATATTGCTATTGACTATTCCAAAGGGGGACATGAAATAGCTTAGATTAGGATTGTGCTCTGGAAACAAGAAAATGGATGAGCCTCCAACTCATGCAGAAAATTGACTAGTAACAGATTCATCTATACCATACTGCATAATTGCTTCATTTCTCTCTCATACAAGTGGTTAGTTTGATTAATTATAATACAAATAGTTCTGGATAATTACATACGCATTGTTGGCTGCTAAATTGTGTGCCTTGCCTTTCTGTGTAAGCATTTAATGGCCAGGTTCCAAAGTTAATGTGTGTTTGCAGGGATAAACACAAGACAACAAAAGCTGCTTTTTAAAAGCCTCAGCTAAAAACTGCCTGTAAATGTTTCTCTCTCAAGTTAAAAAAAATAAATAAATCGGGCAATGGTAGCATCTAAGCTACAATCACGGAATAGTTTTTATAACAAACAGACATTTTCCTCCTAGATCTGTGACATTATTTCTAAATGGGAGCAGGCCTCCAAAGAACAGCATCCTGGGAAGTGCGAAGGCACAAGAACTGTTCGCCTCACCTACAAAAATAGGTGTGTACTACTGAGGATAACTCTAAACATATCTTGTGAATTTAATTTTGTTCAATGTATTTTTGTATCTGAACATATAATGGCTATTGTATCTCACTCAGAAACATTAAAATAAATATGGAGATTGTACCTTTTGTCAAATAGATTATCTTACTCCTTAGTAACCTTCATATGCATCTTAATTTTTTGTTTCTCTCAAGATTAGTTGTTTGAAAAATATGGGCAACATAAGGTGTCAAAAATATCCATTCTTCCTAATTAATACGTTTAATTTCTGAATCAATATGCTGTTTAATTGGACATCCCTTTCCTTATTTAGAAAGCACTGGTGCCTGCTCACTACTCTCCAAGTGATTTTGCCCTTCCTGAGCCATCCTTTAAAATATGTTCATGACTTAGATATTCCCATTTATTGTGATTTAGCTGTTGTCTTTTTTATAGTTTCAGCTCTGCAATTTTAAATCCATACTCAAGGGCATGCAGAGCTAGTGTGAATGGAATTTTAGCAGTTGAGCCCAACAAGAATAAAAGCAGATCAATGAGTGATGCCCCTAGCAGTGGGAGGCTTTCAGGTGTTTTTGGAGAAGAGTGTGGCTAAGGTAATAGACAATTATTATTTATATGGTAAATACTGCCCACAGAGATCTATCTGCTAACCAATGCAGTAAGAACATCAGTCCAAAGTGGTATGCATCAGAAGTTGTTTTCTCTCACAACTTAGATGGTAAAACAGTACTGTCTAATACAGGAGTCTTCTTTTCTACTGTATATTGTCCAACACAGGAGTCCATTGTAGTATTGTGCGTGTGGGGGGGGGTGTATACACACCCCCACCCACACTAATGTTCTATTTTAAATTTGTCAATAAAGCTTACAAGACTGAGGAATACTTTCTGTACCAACTTGCAGCCTATCTTGTATTGATACTTAATGATTATCAGCTGCTAATTGTGCCAGTTAGTAGTATATACATACTTGAGTCTACAAAGTTATTTTTTTTTTAAAAACTCAGATCTCCAAAAGTGACAATCCTTTGTACTAATATGTACTACAGTAGATTTGTGTTACTTGTCTGGCCTTCCCCTCCCCCCCCAACAAAATTATGGAAGTAAGAAATCTATGCTAATAAGAGCACCAGGGTTTGTGGGAACTAATCGTAAACAGATAAGGTAAATCCCAATCAGAATATGGTATGACACTTCAGTTTACTCTGCTCATTTTTGTCAGCCCTTAAAGGCTCACTGGCAAATAAAAAAAATATATATATATATATAATTGCTGTTATTCACTTGCATATTATGCCCCATTTTGCCATTATGTTTGATCCACATCATGCAAGTAACAGAAAGAAAATCCCATGCGAAAAAAGCAACATAAAAATCCCATGTGAAAAGAGCAACATAAAAAAAAAGTTTTCTATTTGACATCCAATTGAATGAATAGTTTAATATGACTTAGAAAGAGGCAACTGTTGATCCTTCTGATCCCGTATGTGTGAGAGGTCACCAAGATCTTCAGTGCATATACCTAGGGCAGGAATATGGAGGAGTGGAGGCTGCCCAGACCTTCTGTCCCTCTTAGACCACTGAGACAGAATCCAAAGGCCAGACTGAGTCTGGATGTTGATGTTTCAATGACTATAGTTAAATGTATGTCTGGGAGCTGAACCCAGTTCTCCCACATGGCAGACTAATGCAACAGTTAATGACAGTTAAAATTTTAAGTACACCTCAGGAAAGTAAAGTGCACTTATTAATTTTAAACCACAAAAAGCTGTATGTAATTGATTGTTCACTGGATTACAGAAATGTTTTATAATTTATCATAATATTTCAAATTATCTGTTACAAGGAGAAATCTTTTTCTGTGTATTGCTCAGTTCCCTTGCTCTTGTTGGATCCTATACAGTAAACTGGAATACAATAGAAGGTGATAGGCAAATAACAGTGAAATTTGATTGAACAGATTAAAAATATGTTTTGTCCTACAGAAAAGTACACAAACAACAGATATGCCATAAACAAGGAATCTACCGTATTAATACTGGAAGATCTAAATTTCCCGGTTTCAAAGAATGCTGAGCTTCATGAAATTAAATAAGTCAATGCCTGCTTATGAAATCATGAAACTTCATTAATTCATATTCATTCAGTGATTACAAGTATTTTCCATGTTCTTTTCAAATTGCCCCTAAATTCCATTAAAATTATATTTTAGTTCCATTTCTTATTACTCATATACAGATAATGAACATGTATATTTCCTAAATTTACTGAAAATCCTCAGATCAGAAATAATTTAGAGCAAAAATATAGTACAAAAAAATCTAAACCTCTCAGCCCCTAGCTAAAGTAGTGAATAGAGTTTGAAAGATGGGTTAGATCTGGAGTGCTCAACTTTCTGACCCCACAGGCCAGACGACTGGCAGAAATGGGTCTGCAGGGCAGATCCCTTGGGTGAGCTCAGTCTGGAAGCCAAAATCATGTGGGGTCAACATGCCATGGAGCTGCAGAGTGAGCCCACATGCCAGGTCCAGCCTCAGACCAACTCTGCATGTTTGACGTGATTCAGTGCATGGGACCGTATCATCTAGAATTTCTGGAGCTACACAATTAATGCTGCCCCTGCTTCCTACTGCCAAATTTTCAGACCCATAAGGAGCTCCACAGGCTGGACGATGTAGCCCTAAGTTCTAAAGACTGAATTTCTACATCTACACCTAGGTATAGCACAGTGACAGTGAAGCTTCTGAGTGCAGCTCTGTAAGCATGCTGCAACACTGATCTGGATGTGACACCAAAGCTGATAAGGATAATCAGTCACTGTATTGATTCAATCTCTGACCTATCTGCTGTAGAAAGAGTTTGTAACAGAAATACGTATATCTTAGGAACTGGACTGATATTAAGAGGAGTGGTTAGCCATGAAGTCAGTCATAAGGCAGGGTAGATATTCACCTTTGTAGACTAATTAAATAGATATATAGAGTGAGTCGTGACAGGGGGCAAACTCAAGGCCGGATCTCAAAATCAACCCACCCACCTACCTAGGGCAGTCTGCCTTGATTTGCCTGCCACAACTTAAATGTTAACATTATTTATTAAGTGGGAGGCTGCCCTTACACTACCCCAATGCCAGGGGGCACCATCTGTGGCTCTGAACCTGCCTTACACCATGGCCCGT
The DNA here is from genome assembly GCF_001723895.1 of Crocodylus porosus. Taxonomy (NCBI): domain Eukaryota; kingdom Metazoa; phylum Chordata; order Crocodylia; family Crocodylidae; genus Crocodylus; species Crocodylus porosus. The sequence goes on along the minus strand of NW_017728943.1, from coordinate 55,600,708 downwards.
GTGTCACAGATGGCATTCAGATTAATATTGCTCCCTGGTCTGAGGCCGGGGCAAACTCAGATCATTGTTGGCCTCTTTCACACACACTCACATGCTACTCTGTTCTCACAGGGGCCTCTTGCACTCTGCCCCCCTCTTGCAGGGGCCTCTAACATACTGCCCATTACTGGGCCACACTCTGCCGCCCTTGCTCCTCCTGACTGACTCCTCAAGGGCCTTCAGGCTTTGCTACTCACTTCCCGGCACTACCACACAGCAACTGCAGATCCCACAACTTCACCTACTCTGTGTGGTGGAACCTTACACTGACGCTGGGCTGCTTTTGCCCCTAGCCCCTCATGTTCTCACACTTGGGGCTGGCCCATGTACATGCCCCTGGTGCAGTCCTGCAAACCACCCTCTGCAGTTCTACTCTGCACCCCAACTCGTGTAGTCTTTTGGGCACCCTACTATAACAGGCCCACACAGTCACTATTCACAAGACCACTACCCTGCTCCAGGGTCTCCGGGACCCTTTGTCCCTGCTGGGCTCAGGTACCTATTAACGAGCATTCCTGGCCCCACTGCTCCACCAATTACCCACCAGGTGGTGGGGGCCAGGGTTAAGGTGTTGCTTCCTGCTTTTTGTTGGGAAGGGTGCCTGGCCTGGTATTTCTTGGGGAATGTCCCACCACAGACAGCTCCGCCAGACCCCCCTTACCCTGCAGGGCGCATTTTCAGGTCATGCCCAGGACTGAGAGCCTCCTAACTATCCCCATAGCTTCTGCTCTTACCTCCAAGACATTCCTGAGCCATAGCTCCACCTGATGTTACCTCCTTGGCTGCCAGGAGCAGACCACTGACCTAGGTTGTGTATCTGGGCCCTAAAATGGCTGCCCTAATCAGGCACCTGGCTGCTTCCAGCCCTTAAAGTGGCAGGCACCCAAAAGTGCACTGCCACAAGAGTACAAGCTTTCATGCACCCAAGTTCACTTCATCAGATGCTCATTCACTCCACTGCACTTCATGCTGTTCTTTCACATCTGATGAAGTGAACTTGAATTCCCAAAAGCTTGTACTCATATATATAATCTTATTTAGTTAGTGCATATATACCCTGCCTTCTGACTCCTATCACTATTTCATATAACCTAGTGAACAGATATCAAATAGTACTAAGATATCGGTAGTCAGTGCTAAAGCTGACTTCTAACCAATTGCCTTAAAGTACAGGGTGTTAAATCCTATTATCAGTCCTATAGGCTCATTTAGTTCCCTTGTTTTTATGATTAAATAATGTTTTGTGTTCTTTTGTAGGCTTTATTTCTCAGATCAAGTCCATGGGGAAACAGACAGGGAGAAGCTGCTGTTGATGTATCAGACAAATGATCATATAGTAAATGGACTTTTTCCTGTAAACAAAGAACTGGCACTGGAAATGGCAGCCCTTTTAGCACAGGTAACCTTTGTGCATGTACAGTACAATAGCAAAGGTGATGCCAACAGTTCATCAGCACCAGGTGCCCTCATACTGCCCTGAATGCCAAATTGTATGTGTAGGAGGGCACGGGAAGGGGGGCAATAAAAAGTAGCTGCTGTTGTCAACCACACAATTGCAGTTGTAATCATGGAGGCAACCCAAAGTCACCATTCCCTTGCGCGCCGTGCCTAGCCACGTCCCTACACTGCTTTACGTGTATGGATGGGGTCAAGGCTAAGTACACTCAGCACCTTTGACATCAGCGGCTGCATCCAGACAAGTGGAAACATTTGTTTCCCATGGGACAAGTAGCAGCAGCACACCTTGTTCCCACTACACATACATTAATGCATCATAATTATGTCGCATTAAGTTTAGAACCTGTAATAACCGATACTTAATGTGCTGTAATCAGTAGTGCCAGTGCATGTCTTTTAAGTGATGCTAATGTGCAGTAGACGAATTCTACTGCACGTTACCACAGCTTTTGTTGTGATGCATTAATGTGCAGTAGAATTCGTCTACTGCGCTTTTAGAATCTTGTGTAGACACACCCTTAGATGTAGTAAATATAAAACATAAGAGAACTAAATTAAAATGAATCAAGGAAAATAAAATCAAAAATGTTAGTTATACTAATTATTTTTTAACTCAGTGAAAATATAACTCAGTTGATAATTTGTGCCAGGTTTTACAGCATATAAATAAAACAATGCAGTAAAATGTATTTAAGTGTTAAAATTACTCTCCATTAACAAAGATCTCTTTTCTACCAGGTGGAGATTGGAGACTTTGAAAGGCCTTTCTCAACTCCAGCAGGGCAGGTCACTTCCCAGTCTAAGTCCAATCAAACATTAAAACAAGTTGTGGAGAGGTTTTATCCAAAGAGGTATAAACAAGGGTGTTCTGAAGAACAATTAAGGTGAGAAAGGAAAAGCAGTATGATGGGAAAGATATAAACATTTTACTTCTTGTATTCTGTCAAATTTATGGGTAAAGCAAAGCCTTTTCAATGACATCAGAAGATTCAGATCAGTGATTCTCAACCACCGTGCTGCAGCACCTGGGATGCTGCAAAATACTTTTAAAGGTACCATTGGAAGCTGGCACTGGAATATGAACATTATTCTACCTACTTTATTCATTCTCCTTTATCATAAAAAATAAGAATTTGAAACAAGTTAAAGCATAAACTTAGTATCAGATTTAAAGTCAATACATTTCCATGTGATTCCTAAAAAACAAAACTACAAGTGATAGAAAAGAAGTTTAAAAGAATAAAAAGTTATCAGAAAAATAAAAAAATACAAGGGAACACAAGGTATGCTACCTGAAATACTTTGTGTGTGCATGTGCAAGAAAGTTACCTATATTTCATGTTGTTTGTGTCTTAATTTTGATGTTATCTATGAGTATCAGCAGAAATGTGTCAGAAGCCATGATGTAATTTTTTACTTTGTGCTGCCATTGTCTTTTATGTAAAAGGAAATGCTAGATTCTTTGCTTTTAGTGAGTCAAAACCTTACAGAAATAAGAAGTCACTTGTGGCTTTATATATAAAAAACTGTTAAAAGATTGGCTTAGGTTTTCATACTGTGTATCTTGTAATTCTCGTATAGACTGCAAGGCATGAATTAAATAATAATTGTAACCAAGTAGAAAAATTTTCATTCGTTTTTAAGATATGAATAAACTTCCTAAATCTGTTTGAACAATAGCATCCAAAAATTAGTGCTCATTATGTTTCATTTCAATAGACAGCTTTGTCAGCGATTGTCTACGAGATGGATGGCTCTCCGGGGGCACAGCGCTGCAGACTGTGTGCGCATTTATCTCACAGTAGCCAGAAAATGGTCGTTTTTTGGGGCGAAACTGTTTGTAGCAAAAGTAAGGAACTTTCAGATGGTCAGAGGTTTTGGAAACTTTATATGTAGTTACAGAGAAACAAATGTTGCTGAAAGTTGTGTTCAAAATGTTTTAATGACCAACTCTCTAGTACAATATCATCACTTGCTTTAAATGATCAATTTTAATGGGATTTATTTATTGTAAAGATTATTAATAATTTATAGCCCACTTCTCTCCTGCCTTCTCAGCTTAGTATATTCAGTTAGTGCTATAGGGATCTCCTTCATCTCCTGTTCAGCTCTGTGGAAAGGCTCACTGTCTTAATAGGGGTTGGGTTGAGACTTTAGCATCAGACCTTACAGAAGCACTAAGAATGTGCAAGGTATGTTTTTAGCAGTCTCCCATACTGATTTCCCAATTTCTGTTAAACATCCTGTAATGCTGATACCAAAGAAAACAATGAGAACTGAGACAAGAATAACAAGGAAGATAAGCTCAACATTTTACTAAAATAAATATTCCAAAAACATAAACAAATGTCCTTGTCATGCTTGATCTTTGAAAGTACAAAAAATAAATGCAGGCCTGATAAGTAGACTGTGGCATCATTTTCACTTTTACTCTACTTCAGGAAATCTCTAAATATATACAATAATGGCTTTTCATCACTGCTGCTCCATTTTATTTACTTATTTATTTTTTGGTGTCTTAAGTAACAAGCTTTAAAATACCTATCTTTTTATTACATGAGTCAGTACAGTCTAGTAGATACAGCACTGGACTGGAACTCAGGGGAAAAACATGATTTAATTCCTAGCTCAGTTACTGACCTGTTACTTCTTTAACCTTGGGCAACTCACTTTACTTCCATGAGCCTTGATTTCTGTATATGTATAATGGAGATAATTATATTGTCACCCTTGACAAAGTGCTTTGAGATTGCTGGATGAAAGGGGCTACCTAACAGCTAGTTGTTATTATTAACCTAATATTTAAAGGTTACCTTATTTACAAAACATGATAGAAAGCTATTTTTCTCTTTATAGCCTCAAACAACATCCACACTGGAAAGTTCCTTCATATGGCTTGCTGTACACGAAGATGGCATAAGCACCCTAGAATACAGCTCTATGGTAAAAGAAAAAAAGTTTTGTTACAGAGAAGTTTTAATATTGAATATGGAGTGTAGATTCATCCTTGATGAATCAGCTTTGACTTAAATGAAATTGAACATGAAAAGAAGTTGGCCTGGAAATCTTATTTACACAATTAGTCTTGTAAAGCATAGATTTGTTACTGCAAACTGTTGGGTTATATTAGTGCAGATGCTGCAATGAATCTTGATTTCTTCGCTCAGTATTTATCAAGGAAAAGTTTTATACTATATCAAACTATTAAGTCAGGACATTCATAATTACAGTTCATTGAATACCTTTAACTTTGCTCCCTTGGCTTTAATTTACATTGTCATATAATGCAATATGATATAAGTGTAACCTACAATGATATATCATATCTCCCAGAGTTCTTTAATGGTGAAATTAATCACCTGATTCTGCTCTTACTTACAGTGGGGTGAATCAGGAGTAATTCCACAGAAATGAGCTGAGTGGAACTGGTGTAGTTGAGAGGCTTCCCTTTTGAATTCATACTTGCAAAGACATAGAATAATATAGTTGGGCCTTGATTTACACGGTATTTTTTTCACGGTTTCAGTTATGCACTGTCAACTAATTGTTACCCTTTATTTTTGTACTGGTATGGATTCACTTTTACACGGTGCAGAGTGGTGACCAAGATCTGCAGATGTGTCTAGAATCAGCTGGTCACTTCCCCCCCTGCACCTCCCCATGCTGCTCTCAGTGTAGCTGGTAAATATGTTGTCTTGTGGTGGAAGGGGAAGGGAAGGCATGGGAGGAGCAAATCAACACCCCCTGTGGTGAGGGAGGGAGTGGGGCAGAGGCTGGGGCAGGCACTGCCCAGCTGGGGCGGGGTGAGCATGGGAGAGAGTTGTGGCTCGTCCATGGGGCGCGAAACGGGGCGGCTCCCTCCGCTATGCACACCCTGGAAGAGTACAGCAGGGGGCATGTGCCACCCATATCTGGGCAGGGCAGGGCAGGCTGCAGCTCTGGGCTGAAGCCAGAACTGTGTGGGGCTCTCCTCGTTGGGGGCTGAGTTGAGCTGGGTGGTGGTGGCACTGAAAAAGGGCTATGGGGGGGCTACAGCAAAATCTGGGGTGGCTATAGTCCCCCCTGTAGCTCCCTCCCAGTGCCGCTGCCACCCACCCTGAGCCCAGCCCCCACCAAGGAAAACCTGACACAGCCCTGGCTCCAGCCTGCAGCTGTAGCCTGCCTGCCCCACACAGATCTCGGGGCACACCCTTCCCTCCATGCCCTCCTGGGTTCCGTTCTACACCCGCCCCAGCTGGGCAGCGTCTGCTTCTGCCCATGCCCCACTCCTCCCTCACCGCAGGGGGTGCTGATCTGCCCCCCAACGCCCTTCCATCCCCCCTCCCCTTCCACCACACCATACTTACCAGCTGCATGCAACTCTCCAAGCTGCCAGGCTCTGCTCCTTGCTGCCTGCATGCAGTGCTGTGGCTGCGCACATGCACAGGCATTTGTTGGCCAAATTATCAGCTGCATTTGGAACCTAAAACCTTTTTTCCCCATAGACACTTGGTATCTTTTAATGCAATTTCTATTTGCATGGTTTTTTTTCCAAGAATGTAACCACTGTGTAAATTGAAGCCCGACTGTATTGTCATTAGGGGCATTTATACACATACGTGTTCATCCCACAACATGCCACAGATCCAACAGGTTGGGGCAGACTCAACTGAATCTGCTCCGCATGTGAGCTGGTGCGCGCTGTGCTGCATCACTTGTAGTTGTATAAGTGGCAAAATGTGCGTCAGCGCACAAAAAATGGTGATGGTGCACTTTTGAACTAAAACACCTTTGAGGTGTTAGTTCAAAACTAAACACATTTTCTCAGCACTGACGCACATTTCAATGTTTATGCAACTGCATGTGCCGCAGCACCAGGTGCTTTTATAAGTGCCTGGTGCTGCAGTGCAAGCATATCTACAAATGCCTAGAGCGTTAAAAGTGAATTTCCTGACACTTATAAAATCTCAGCTTTACATACTGCATTAATTTAGAGTGTTTTAGTACAACTTCCTTTGCATTTTTAAGAGAGGTACAGAAGAACTAAACATCATAAATACGGACATGTGGACAAAAGAGGGAGAAGAGCAACAACTACAGAAGGATTTCCAAAGGGAGATGAAATAAAGTCAGTATAGGATGTTCTGAAAACAGCTTTCTTCCTCTGAGACAGAATTGAATTCCAGCTCAACTTTTAGTAACCTATGCCTAATTTTCTCAACTTACAAGTCTGAATTCCCTGGGGAAATTCAGAGCTCTTTCCAGACTGCCCTTTTTTGATTCACCCAACCTATTCACCCCACCTGCCACTTACACAGACACATAAAGGCTGGAATGAACTCCTTTTTGAAAGAATGGACCCTGATGTTCAATTTGGAGCCAGTCCATCTTCCAGTGAAGATCTTAACATTATCTTTGGTGGAAGCTAGATTGGACTCTCATAATGTAGGCTGTGTGTATGTGTACAATCTGTTACTGTTGCAAATGTTAAACTCCATGCATTATTATAAGGTCACTGACTGCAGTGGGAATTCATCACTGTGAGATTTGAGTTAACTGTCCCTATAATTTATTATTAATTTCAAAATGTTACAAAAGGGGCTAAAAAGAGTGTCTTTCAAAACAGATGGCTATGTTTTTTCAAGGAATAGTCACTATAATCTGATTTTTTTCTAGATTTCTCTTTTATGACTTTGCGCATTTCTTTTCTGCTCTCTTCAAAGCGATTAATAATTACATATGGACATAGGAGTCTAATGACCTTTGGAGGTTACCAAGATGACTTTATGCTAGTAGTCAGTAATACCCAGACAAAGGACAAGCCAACAGAAAAACTCCTTTTTGCAATGGCAAAACCAAAGGTTAGTACATCAGCTAAAACAATTTCTAGTACATTTTGTAATGAAGTACCATTTCATATATAGAGTCTGGTTTAAAGCACAGACCCAGCTTGCTAATATTGTGGCCTGATCATACTGAAAGCTGCCATTTCCACATCCAGACCATGATCCCCAAATCTCCTCTGATTGACTGAGGGGCAGGTTGAGGGCCAGGTTTAGTTGTAGCAGCCTCTGATCACTGCTAAAAAGCCTACAGCTTCCCCCCCACCTCATTGGAAGAGACAGGAATAGCGGTATGTTTCTGACAGGCAGGGAGGAAATTCTTTTTTTTAAAATGCCACTTTGCTCTGCTGGGCTCCTGGCCAACCAGCTGTGAGTCTGATGCTGAGCTCAGCACCAGCCAGTCGGCACTGATGATGATAAGCTCAATGGCAGTTTGGGGACACATGGGGGCTGCCTTGGCAGACTGCCCTGGCACTGGGTAGGGGAGGGGCTGTTTGTTCCTCTGTGTGTGTTCTCGCCCATCATCCCCAACTCCTGGTGCCCCAGTTTTCCCACCCAGAGGAGCAAACAGCCCCTCCCCTACCCATCCCCAAGCTCTCTCCTCCCTGTACCTTTTGCAATCTCTTCTCCCCTGCCCTGGGCTGCTAGGCTTTTGCTGCTCTCCTCAGTTTACAGCAGCCATCTTGTTTCAACAAAATGCCACGGCACAGCCCCTTGCTGAAGAGTTCCTCAGCAAAGGGCCATTCAGGGCAATTTGTTGCAAATCACATGTTTTATGAAAATCACTTAATTTTGGTACTTTCATGAAAATGCAGAATTGTGATTTAAACCAGGCCCTATTCAGATATGCGCAAGATGCAGCACCTGCTCTTCAAAGGATCTTTTGGTTGTTAGCTTTTGCAGGATGTGTTTGAAGAGGACAGCAATTTAAAACCTGGTTACAATGACAATGTTCATGTTTTTGTGCTTGTAATAATCCTTCCTGTAGAGTTCTAAACTCAGGAGCAATGTTTTAAAATGTTTGGGTCCTCATTCAGGCAGTTTCTGTATTGTTGGATGACCTCCTGAAAGATCTGTCACTTCTCCAAAATTCTAGGAATAAAGGAAATTGTTCTTGCTTACATTAGTCTACACTCCTTTTCTTGTTGATAATTAGCTACCAGCCTGCATAAAATAAATAAAAGCAGAATATTAGTTCTATTGTTACAAGAAAGGACAATCTACAAGGAGACACATAATGGTTTTATAAATAAATTAGTTAAATTGTGCCTTTTCATGGAAATATGTACATTCAGAAATGAAACGGGCCAAGACATACTTCCCATCAAATCATCCCCTGATAGGGGAGGTTTTGGAAGCTCCATGGAGATACCATGGGACATGGCCTCCCAATTCTCTCAAACTTCAGGATTGTTGGAAAAGGAGACACCTCATCCATGTGAGGGCCAGCCCATCCCTAGTGCTCCTCTCCTCCTTGCAACCCTAGCCTAGGAAAATTTCCATGGCACGCCATAAAATCATTCTCTAACATGACATGTATTGGATTGCAGAATGATCTCCCAAGGAAGTGCTGCTTGAATCATAAAACATTGTACAGAACAAAACATGCAGTGTACTTTCAAAAATATACCTTCTTTAGCAGTTGAAAAAAAACCTTAATCAAATTGTCCTCATTCATTATAACCCACGGGTCGGTAACACTTTTGGCCAGAGTGCCAAAAAACACCCCAACCTCAACCCATGCCTTGACTTGGCATTCCAGGAGCAGATGGGTAGAGCAGAGCTATGAGTGGTCCAACCCTTGTTGCTGGTGGCAGGTGCATGGACACCTCCAGGCGGATGGTGAGGGTAGAGGCTGGGGTTGCACTGCCTGAGCCCATGAATGCCTCATGCCTCCCGAGGCTGGGGGGGCACAGCGACCACCTACAAACAGCAGCAGCATGGCAGACAGCCATGGTGATGTTGGCAGCAAGTGAAGGCTGAGCAGGGACCACCCACAGGCAGCCACAGCAGTGTCAGCAGCGAGGGGGTGGTGATTGGCAACTGCCTGCAGATACCACTGGCAGCGTTGGTGGTGGCCAGTCTCAGGGGTTACATGTACACCTGCATGCACTCCCTACGTGTCACCAATGCCCTTTCCCCACTGCTTGCTCCATGGTACACATGCAGCTGCCACTGGCCATGGGGCCCGGGCTTGCAGCAGGCAACAGACAGGCTGTAAACAGCTGCACCAGGGTCCAGAGCCCTGCTCCCTTTCCGTGACCCATGGCCAGGGCAGTGCAACCTTAACTCCTCCCCTGCCAGCA
>NW_017728943.1:55528430-55590983 GCF_001723895.1 Crocodylus porosus | reverse complement strand
TCAAAATCAACCCACCCACCTACCTAGGGCAATCTGCCTTGATTTGCCTGCCACAACTTAAATGTTAACATTATTTATTAAGTGGGAGGCTGCCCTTACACTACCCCAATGCCAGGGGGCACCATCTGTGGCTCTGAACCTGCCTTACACCATGGCCCGTGTGTCACAGATGGCATTCAGATTAATATTGCTCCCTGGTCTGAGGCCGGGGCAAACTCAGATCATTGTTGGCCTCTTTCACACACACTCACATGCTACTCTGTTCTCACAGGGGCCTCTTGCACTCTGCCCCCCTCTTGCAGGGGCCTCTAACATACTGCCCATTACTGGGCCACACTCTGCCGCCCTTGCTCCTCCTGACTGACTCCTCAAGGGCCTTCAGGCTTTGCTACTCACTTCCCGGCACTACCACACAGCAACTGCAGATCCCACAACTTCACCTACTCTGTGTGGTGGAACCTTACACTGACGCTGGGCTGCTTTTGCCCCTAGCCCCTCATGTTCTCACACTTGGGGCTGGCCCATGTACATGCCCCTGGTGCAGTCCTGCAAACCACCCTCTGCAGTTCTACTCTGCACCCCAACTCGTGTAGTCTTTTGGGCACCCTACTATAACAGGCCCACACAGTCACTATTCACAAGACCACTACCCTGCTCCAGGGTCTCCGGGACCCTTTGTCCCTGCTGGGCTCAGGTACCTATTAACGAGCATTCCTGGCCCCACTGCTCCACCAATTACCCACCAGGTGGTGGGGGCCAGGGTTAAGGTGTTGCTTCCTGCTTTTTGTTGGGAAGGGTGCCTGGCCTGGTATTTCTTGGGGAATGTCCCACCACAGACAGCTCCGCCAGACCCCCCTTACCCTGCAGGGCGCATTTTCAGGTCATGCCCAGGACTGAGAGCCTCCTAACTATCCCCATAGCTTCTGCTCTTACCTCCAAGACATTCCTGAGCCATAGCTCCACCTGATGTTACCTCCTTGGCTGCCAGGAGCAGACCACTGACCTAGGTTGTGTATCTGGGCCCTAAAATGGCTGCCCTAATCAGGCACCTGGCTGCTTCCAGCCCTTAAAGTGGCAGGCACCCAAAAGTGCACTGCCACAAGAGTACAAGCTTTCATGCACCCAAGTTCACTTCATCAGATGCTCATTCACTCCACTGCACTTCATGCTGTTCTTTCACATCTGATGAAGTGAACTTGAATTCCCAAAAGCTTGTACTCATATATATAATCTTGTTTAGTTAGTGCATATATACCCTGCCTTCTGACTCCTATCACTATTTCATATAACCTAGTGAACAGATATCAAATAGTACTAAGATATCGGTAGTCAGTGCTAAAGCTGACTTCTAACCAATTGCCTTAAAGTACAGGGTGTTAAATCCTATTATCAGTCCTATAGGCTCATTTAGTTCCCTTGTTTTTATGATTAAATAATGTTTTGTGTTCTTTTGTAGGCTTTATTTCTCAGATCAAGTCCATGGGGAAACAGACAGGGAGAAGCTGCTGTTGATGTATCAGACAAATGATCATATAGTAAATGGACTTTTTCCTGTAAACAAAGAACTGGCACTGGAAATGGCAGCCCTTTTAGCACAGGTAACCTTTGTGCGTGTACAGTACAATAGCAAAGGTGATGCCAACAGTTCATCAGCACCAGGTGCCCTCATACTGCCCTGAATGCCAAATTGTATGTGTAGGAGGGCACGGGAAGGGGGGCAATAAAAAGTAGCTGCTGTTGTCAACCACACAATTGCAGTTGTAATCATGGAGGCAACCCAAAGTCACCATTCCCTTGCGCGCCGTGCCTAGCCACGTCCCTACACTGCTTTACGTGTATGGATGGGGTCAAGGCTAAGTACACTCAGCACCTTTGACATCAGCGGCTGCATCCAGACAAGTGGAAACATTTGTTTCCCATGGGACAAGTAGCAGCAGCACACCTTGTTCCCACTACACATACATTAATGCATCATAATTATGTCGCATTAAGTTTAGAACCTGTAATAACCGATACTTAATGTGCTGTAATCAGTAGTGCCAGTGCATGTCTTTTAAGTGATGCTAATGTGCAGTAGACGAATTCTACTGCACGTTACCACAGCTTTTGTTGTGATGCATTAATGTGCAGTAGAATTCGTCTACTGCGCTTTTAGAATCTTGTGTAGACACACCCTTAGATGTAGTAAATATAAAACATAAGAGAACTAAATTAAAATGAATCAAGGAAAATAAAATCAAAAATGTTAGTTATACTAATTATTTTTTAACTCAGTGAAAATATAACTCAGTTGATAATTTGTGCCAGGTTTTACAGCATATAAATAAAACAATGCAGTAAAATGTATTTAAGTGTTAAAATTACTCTCCATTAACAAAGATCTCTTTTCTACCAGGTGGAGATTGGAGACTTTGAAAGGCCTTTCTCAACTCCAGCAGGGCAGGTCACTTCCCAGTCTAAGTCCAATCAAACATTAAAACAAGTTGTGGAGAGGTTTTATCCAAAGAGGTATAAACAAGGGTGTTCTGAAGAACAATTAAGGTGAGAAAGGAAAAGCAGTATGATGGGAAAGATATAAACATTTTACTTCTTGTATTCTGTCAAATTTATGGGTAAAGCAAAGCCTTTTCAATGACATCAGAAGATTCAGATCAGTGATTCTCAACCACCGTGCTGCAGCACCTGGGATGCTGCAAAATACTTTTAAAGGTACCATTGGAAGCTGGCACTGGAATATGAACATTATTCTACCTACTTTATTCATTCTCCTTTATCATAAAAAATAAGAATTTGAAACAAGTTAAAGCATAAACTTAGTATCAGATTTAAAGTCAATACATTTCCATGTGATTCCTAAAAAACAAAACTACAAGTGATAGAAAAGAAGTTTAAAAGAATAAAAAGTTATCAGAAAAATAAAAAAATACAAGGGAACACAAGGTATGCTACCTGAAATACTTTGTGTGTGCATGTGCAAGAAAGTTACCTATATTTCATGTTGTTTGTGTCTTAATTTTGATGTTATCTATGAGTATCAGCAGAAATGTGTCAGAAGCCATGATGTAATTTTTTACTTTGTGCTGCCATTGTCTTTTATGTAAAAGGAAATGCTAGATTCTTTGCTTTTAGTGAGTCAAAACCTTACAGAAATAAGAAGTCACTTGTGGCTTTATATATAAAAAACTGTTAAAAGATTGGCTTAGGTTTTCATACTGTGTATCTTGTAATTCTCGTATAGACTGCAAGGCATGAATTAAATAATAATTGTAACCAAGTAGAAAAATTTTCATTCGTTTTTAAGATATGAATAAACTTCCTAAATCTGTTTGAACAATAGCATCCAAAAATTAGTGCTCATTATGTTTCATTTCAATAGACAGCTTTGTCAGCGATTGTCTACGAGATGGATGGCTCTCCGGGGGCACAGCGCTGCAGACTGTGTGCGCATTTATCTCACAGTAGCCAGAAAATGGTCGTTTTTTGGGGCGAAACTGTTTGTAGCAAAAGTAAGGAACTTTCAGATGGTCAGAGGTTTTGGAAACTTTATATGTAGTTACAGAGAAACAAATGTTGCTGAAAGTTGTGTTCAAAATGTTTTAATGACCAACTCTCTAGTACAATATCATCACTTGCTTTAAATGATCAATTTTAATGGGATTTATTTATTGTAAAGATTATTAATAATTTATAGCCCACTTCTCTCCTGCCTTCTCAGCTTAGTATATTCAGTTAGTGCTATAGGGATCTCCTTCATCTCCTGTTCAGCTCTGTGGAAAGGCTCACTGTCTTAATAGGGGTTGGGTTGAGACTTTAGCATCAGACCTTACAGAAGCACTAAGAATGTGCAAGGTATGTTTTTAGCAGTCTCCCATACTGATTTCCCAATTTCTGTTAAACATCCTGTAATGCTGATACCAAAGAAAACAATGAGAACTGAGACAAGAATAACAAGGAAGATAAGCTCAACATTTTACTAAAATAAATATTCCAAAAACATAAACAAATGTCCTTGTCATGCTTGATCTTTGAAAGTACAAAAAATAAATGCAGGCCTGATAAGTAGACTGTGGCATCATTTTCACTTTTACTCTACTTCAGGAAATCTCTAAATATATACAATAATGGCTTTTCATCACTGCTGCTCCATTTTATTTACTTATTTATTTTTTGGTGTCTTAAGTAACAAGCTTTAAAATACCTATCTTTTTATTACATGAGTCAGTACAGTCTAGTAGATACAGCACTGGACTGGAACTCAGGGGAAAAACATGATTTAATTCCTAGCTCAGTTACTGACCTGTTACTTCTTTAACCTTGGGCAACTCACTTTACTTCCATGAGCCTTGATTTCTGTATATGTATAATGGAGATAATTATATTGTCACCCTTGACAAAGTGCTTTGAGATTGCTGGATGAAAGGGGCTACCTAACAGCTAGTTGTTATTATTAACCTAATATTTAAAGGTTACCTTATTTACAAAACATGATAGAAAGCTATTTTTCTCTTTATAGCCTCAAACAACATCCACACTGGAAAGTTCCTTCATATGGCTTGCTGTACACGAAGATGGCATAAGCACCCTAGAATACAGCTCTATGGTAAAAGAAAAAAAGTTTTGTTACAGAGAAGTTTTAATATTGAATATGGAGTGTAGATTCATCCTTGATGAATCAGCTTTGACTTAAATGAAATTGAACATGAAAAGAAGTTGGCCTGGAAATCTTATTTACACAATTAGTCTTGTAAAGCATAGATTTGTTACTGCAAACTGTTGGGTTATATTAGTGCAGATGCTGCAATGAATCTTGATTTCTTTGCTCAGTATTTATCAAGGAAAAGTTTTATACTATATCAAACTATTAAGTCAGGACATTCATAATTACAGTTCATTGAATACCTTTAACTTTGCTCCCTTGGCTTTAATTTACATTGTCATATAATGCAATATGATATAAGTGTAACCTACAATGATATATCATATCTCCCAGAGTTCTTTAATGGTGAAATTAATCACCTGATTCTGCTCTTACTTACAGTGGGGTGAATCAGGAGTAATTCCACAGAAATGAGCTGAGTGGAACTGGTGTAGTTGAGAGGCTTCCCTTTTGAATTCATACTTGCAAAGACATAGAATAATATAGTTGGGCCTTGATTTACACGGTATTTTTTTCACGGTTTCAGTTATGCACTGTCAACTAATTGTTACCCTTTATTTTTGTACTGGTATGGATTCACTTTTACACGGTGCAGAGTGGTGACCAAGATCTGCAGATGTGTCTAGAATCAGCTGGTCACTTCCCCCCCTGCACCTCCCCATGCTGCTCTCAGTGTAGCTGGTAAATATGTTGTCTTGTGGTGGAAGGGGAAGGGAAGGCATGGGAGGAGCAAATCAACACCCCCTGTGGTGAGGGAGGGAGTGGGGCAGAGGCTGGGGCAGGCACTGCCCAGCTGGGGCGGGGTGAGCATGGGAGAGAGTTGTGGCTCGTCCATGGGGCGCGAAACGGGGCGGCTCCCTCCGCTATGCACACCCTGGAAGAGTACAGCAGGGGGCATGTGCCACCCATATCTGGGCAGGGCAGGGCAGGCTGCAGCTCTGGGCTGAAGCCAGAACTGTGTGGGGCTCTCCTCGTTGGGGGCTGAGTTGAGCTGGGTGGTGGTGGCACTGAAAAAGGGCTATGGGGGGGCTACAGCAAAATCTGGGGTGGCTATAGTCCCCCCTGTAGCTCCCTCCCAGTGCCGCTGCCACCCACCCTGAGCCCAGCCCCCACCAAGGAAAACCTGACACAGCCCTGGCTCCAGCCTGCAGCTGTAGCCTGCCTGCCCCACACAGATCTCGGGGCACACCCTTCCCTCCATGCCCTCCTGGGTTCCGTTCTACACCCGCCCCAGCTGGGCAGCGTCTGCTTCTGCCCATGCCCCACTCCTCCCTCACCGCAGGGGGTGCTGATCTGCCCCCCAACGCCCTTCCATCCCCCCTCCCCTTCCACCACACCATACTTACCAGCTGCATGCAACTCTCCAAGCTGCCAGGCTCTGCTCCTTGCTGCCTGCATGCAGTGCTGTGGCTGTGCACATGCACAGGCATTTGTTGGCCAAATTATCAGCTGCATTTGGAACCTAAAACCTTTTTTCCCCATAGACACTTGGTATCTTTTAATGCAATTTCTATTTGCATGGTTTTTTTTCCAAGAATGTAACCACTGTGTAAATTGAAGCCCGACTGTATTGTCATTAGGGGCATTTATACACATACGTGTTCATCCCACAACATGCCACAGATCCAACAGGTTGGGGCAGACTCAACTGAATCTGCTCCGCATGTGAGCTGGTGCGCGCTGTGCTGCATCACTTGTAGTTGTATAAGTGGCAAAATGTGCGTCAGCGCACAAAAAATGGTGATGGTGCACTTTTGAACTAAAACACCTTTGAGGTGTTAGTTCAAAACTAAACACATTTTCTCAGCACTGACGCACATTTCAATGTTTATGCAACTGCATGTGCCGCAGCACCAGGTGCTTTTATAAGTGCCTGGTGCTGCAGTGCAAGCATATCTACAAATGCCTAGAGCGTTAAAAGTGAATTTCCTGACACTTATAAAATCTCAGCTTTACATACTGCATTAATTTAGAGTGTTTTAGTACAACTTCCTTTGCATTTTTAAGAGAGGTACAGAAGAACTAAACATCATAAATACGGACATGTGGACAAAAGAGGGAGAAGAGCAACAACTACAGAAGGATTTCCAAAGGGAGATGAAATAAAGTCAGTATAGGATGTTCTGAAAACAGCTTTCTTCCTCTGAGACAGAATTGAATTCCAGCTCAACTTTTAGTAACCTATGCCTAATTTTCTCAACTTACAAGTCTGAATTCCCTGGGGAAATTCAGAGCTCTTTCCAGACTGCCCTTTTTTGATTCACCCAACCTATTCACCCCACCTGCCACTTACACAGACACATAAAGGCTGGAATGAACTCCTTTTTGAAAGAATGGACCCTGATGTTCAATTTGGAGCCAGTCCATCTTCCAGTGAAGATCTTAACATTATCTTTGGTGGAAGCTAGATTGGACTCTCATAATGTAGGCTGTGTGTATGTGTACAATCTGTTACTGTTGCAAATGTTAAACTCCATGCATTATTATAAGGTCACTGACTGCAGTGGGAATTCATCACTGTGAGATTTGAGTTAACTGTCCCTATAATTTATTATTAATTTCAAAATGTTACAAAAGGGGCTAAAAAGAGTGTCTTTCAAAACAGATGGCTATGTTTTTTCAAGGAATAGTCACTATAATCTGATTTTTTTCTAGATTTCTCTTTTATGACTTTGCGCATTTCTTTTCTGCTCTCTTCAAAGCGATTAATAATTACATATGGACATAGGAGTCTAATGACCTTTGGAGGTTACCAAGATGACTTTATGCTAGTAGTCAGTAATACCCAGACAAAGGACAAGCCAACAGAAAAACTCCTTTTTGCAATGGCAAAACCAAAGGTTAGTACATCAGCTAAAACAATTTCTAGTACATTTTGTAATGAAGTACCATTTCATATATAGAGTCTGGTTTAAAGCACAGACCCAGCTTGCTAATATTGTGGCCTGATCATACTGAAAGCTGCCATTTCCACATCCAGACCATGATCCCCAAATCTCCTCTGATTGACTGAGGGGCAGGTTGAGGGCCAGGTTTAGTTGTAGCAGCCTCTGATCACTGCTAAAAAGCCTACAGCTTCCCCCCCACCTCATTGGAAGAGACAGGAATAGCGGTATGTTTCTGACAGGCAGGGAGGAAATTCTTTTTTTTAAAATGCCACTTTGCTCTGCTGGGCTCCTGGCCAACCAGCTGTGAGTCTGATGCTGAGCTCAGCACCAGCCAGTCGGCAGTGATGATGATAAGCTCAATGGCAGTTTGGGGACACATGGGGGCTGCCTTGGCAGACTGCCCTGGCACTGGGTAGGGGAGGGGCTGTTTGTTCCTCTGTGTGTGTTCTCGCCCATCATCCCCAACTCCTGGTGCCCCAGTTTTCCCACCCAGAGGAGCAAACAGCCCCTCCCCTACCCATCCCCAAGCTCTCTCCTCCCTGTCCCTTTTGCAATCTCTTCTCCCCTGCCCTGGGCTGCTAGGCTTTTGCTGCTCTCCTCAGTTTACAGCAGCCATCTTGTTTCAACAAAATGCCACGGCACAGCCCCTTGCTGAAGAGTTCCTCAGCAAAGGGCCATTCAGGGCAATTTGTTGCAAATCACATGTTTTATGAAAATCACTTAATTTTGGTACTTTCATGAAAATGCAGAATTGTGATTTAAACCAGGCCCTATTCAGATATGCGCAAGATGCAGCACCTGCTCTTCAAAGGATCTTTTGGTTGTTAGCTTTTGCAGGATGTGTTTGAAGAGGACAGCAATTTAAAACCTGGTTACAATGACAATGTTCATGTTTTTGTGCTTGTAATAATCCTTCCTGTAGAGTTCTAAACTCAGGAGCAATGTTTTAAAATGTTTGGGTCCTCATTCAGGCAGTTTCTGTATTGTTGGATGACCTCCTGAAAGATCTGTCACTTCTCCAAAATTCTAGGAATAAAGGAAATTGTTCTTGCTTACATTAGTCTACACTCCTTTTCTTGTTGATAATTAGCTACCAGCCTGCATAAAATAAATAAAAGCAGAATATTAGTTCTATTGTTACAAGAAAGGACAATCTACAAGGAGACACATAATGGTTTTATAAATAAATTAGTTAAATTGTGCCTTTTCATGGAAATATGTACATTCAGAAATGAAACGGGCCAAGACATACTTCCCATCAAATCATCCCCTGATAGGGGAGGTTTTGGAAGCTCCATGGAGATACCATGGGACATGGCCTCCCAATTCTCTCAAACTTCAGGATTGTTGGAAAAGGAGACACCTCATCCATGTGAGGGCCAGCCCATCCCTAGTGCTCCTCTCCTCCTTGCAACCCTAGCCTAGGAAAATTTCCATGGCACGCCATAAAATCATTCTCTAACATGACATGTATTGGATTGCAGAATGATCTCCCAAGGAAGTGCTGCTTGAATCATAAAACATTGTACAGAACAAAACATGCAGTGTACTTTCAAAAATATACCTTCTTTAGCAGTTGAAAAAAAACCTTAATCAAATTGTCCTCATTCATTATAACCCACGGGTCGGTAACACTTTTGGCCAGAGTGCCAAAAAACACCCCAACCTCAACCCATGCCTTGACTTGGCATTCCAGGAGCAGATGGGTAGAGCAGAGCTATGAGTGGTCCAACCCTTGTTGCTGGTGGCAGGTGCATGGACACCTCCAGGCGGATGGTGAGGGTAGAGGCTGGGGTTGCACTGCCTGAGCCCATGAATGCCTCATGCCTCCCGAGGCTGGGGGGGCACAGCGACCACCTACAAACAGCAGCAGCATGGCAGACAGCCATGGTGATGTTGGCAGCAAGTGAAGGCTGAGCAGGGACCACCCACAGGCAGCCACAGCAGTGTCAGCAGCGAGGGGGTGGTGATTGGCAACTGCCTGCAGATACCACTGGCAGCGTTGGTGGTGGCCAGTCTCAGGGGTTACATGTACACCTGCATGCACTCCCTACGTGTCACCAATGCCCTTTCCCCACTGCTTGCTCCATGGTACACATGCAGCTGCCACTGGCCATGGGGCCCGGGCTTGCAGCAGGCAACAGACAGGCTGTAAACAGCTGCACCAGGGTCCAGAGCCCTGCTCCCTTTCCGTGACCCATGGCCAGGGCAGTGCAACCTTAACTCCTCCCCTGCCAGCAGTGAGCTGGGCAGGGGCTCTGCAGACCTCTAATGCAGTGGCTTGCAACCTCCCAGCCACCTGCCACAGCTAGCCTGGGCTCTGGGCAGGCCCCTGCCACTCTCCATGGAACCTGGGCTGCTCGTGGTAAGCAGCAGGGAGGCTGTAAACACCTACACTGAGGTGGACTGAGCGCCAGCCTGACTCGTTGGCAGCAGCTGCACATCCGTGTCAGGGTGGGTAGCAAGGGAGGGGCCATGGTTGTACTGGCCCGGCCTCTTCCCTGCCACATGCCCTTAGGTGTGCGTGCAGCTGCTGCCAGTGCCATAGTTCCAGAGCCTGGTGCAGCTGTTTGCAACCTCTCATCTGCCTGCCATATCCAGCTAGAGCTTTGGGCGGTTGCTGCCTGCCACGGAGCCCAGGCTGCTTGTAGCAGGGTGTGCAGCCTCTCAGCCACCTGCTGTGAGCAGCCCAGGCTCTATGGCCAGCA
Source organism: Crocodylus porosus (assembly GCF_001723895.1). NCBI lineage: Eukaryota > Metazoa > Chordata > Crocodylia > Crocodylidae > Crocodylus > Crocodylus porosus. Next base: position 55,580,730 of record NW_017728943.1, on the reverse strand, counting down.
GCAAGTACCCAGAGCCTGGGCTGGGTGTGGCGTGCCAAGCAAATGGCTTCATGTGGCATTCTCTGGCATGCATGCTGAGGGTTGCCGATCTGTGGTATAACCACTTTATGAAAGTACAGGGTCTGTCACTTGCTAAAAGATGAGCTGTTTCTTTAGTAGTCAAAATGCATCATTGTTTTTTTCCCCAAAATTAGAATTATTTCTTTCTTTTCATAGATTCTTGAGATCACTCTTCTGATTGCCAGCTATATTAACAATCTTCATCAACAAAGGGGAGCTGATCATCACCTTTCTGCTCCAGCACTACCATCATTTAAAACAGTACAGAAAACCAAAGAAATGGGAAGTCAGCCCCTTCTTTCTAACAGTAGACCTACCAAATGCCCTACTTTGTTATGAAAGAGTCAGGCGTCTATGAAAACCTGTTTGTTGTATACTTTGTTGACTGAACATCTTCAGATGTGTTGATGTCATAGCATCTTTAGGTCTGTAACAAATAAACTGGTTTCTGTGTCTTTCTGCATGAGAGTCTCTCATATGCCCTCTTTTAAAACATCGCCAACAAATTGAAGATTAAATGATTTCAGCTTATTTCTGAAAACTGTAAAATCTGGTCTGCTTGAAATGCATTATCCCTAGGGCTCAAAAAACAAAAACAAAAGAAAAGATCTTGGAAGAAGGGTACAAGGGCATAGTTTGGTAGGCCTTATCATTGGAATAAGTTCAGAAACTGTCAAGGATTTTCAACAGATTTTCCCAGGGAAGATGCTCTCTTCAACTTTCTATCCCCAGTTCTCAAATTATGCACACTGCATAATCTTGGTTATGAGAAAAAATATTTTATAGGAAAACAAATACATAGATTTTCCACTTCCTCACTATTACTTTTCTGCAGTGCAAGCACCCCTGAGACACAGAGTAAAGGGGACATTTTTTTGGAATCCCTTTTATTAAATATTGGCAGGATATCACCAGTCACATACATTATAATTTATTATAATGAAGGAACTGAAGAATGTTCTCAGGTTTCATTTTTCACCTCTATTATACAGCTGCTTACTTGTGAGAGCTCTAACAACGGGCTTTTAAATTTAAGGGAAAAAATGAAGAGTTTAAAGTTGGATTCACACACACTCTCTCTCTCTATAAGTGGATTTCTTTTTTTTGTTTTGTAAAATTGTGTTAATAAAACAGCCCAACTATTTATGCTGTTAAGTTTGCCATTATTCTTGATCCTAAATAATTTTAGTCCAGAAATGAAAGTGACCCAATTCAAACCATTAGCACTTATATTAATATATCTATAGCAGTTAGATTTATTCATGTGTAAACTTGGAGACATAGGTTTCACAAAACGTCTGATGTATCTATTGTACATACCATAGTACAGTACAGTATTGTGTTAATATAAGCCTAATACAGGAAAACGTTGTACTGTATTGTATTCATGTGTTTCAGACCATAATATTGGTATTATGTGCTCTTGCACAATAGAAACAAGATCCTCTTCAGACCTAAATATCTGATTTTTTTCCAGTTTTATTTGCCTCCAGTACTACTTACTGGGGATATTTGTCACTTAAATAGAAGTTTTATACTAGTCACCTCTTAGTATCTGAAACTTGGATGATTTCTTAATGCTGAATCTGTAATATGAAAAGGTTAATCATTTTTTTTCTGATTTCAGTTATTACGTGCATTTCAGACTTTTTGCCCTCTACAGATGTCAGGGAGCATACTCTGAACTGACTAGCACCAGATTAAAAGAGAGCTAATTTGTAGAAAAGAATATATAATTCATCCTTATAATATCAAAAACTTTAGAGACTGGTTGAGAGCTGAATGCACTCAGCAAGATAGTAGGATTTTGAAGGCTTTCAGCTAACACCACTAATCTGTAGGACTTTAACACTATTTTGGTAAAGGTGTTAAAAGGTAAAGCCCTGGCCTGGGAACTCTAAACTGCACTTATCACTTCTGTGGAGCCTTGCAATGAGGATAACTTGCATCAGACCCTCCACAGACAGGCTTCCCACTGGTTTTAAGTAAAATATACAGAATCAAACTCCAGGCCTGCATTCTGCAAATAAACACATGCCTAATTCAGATTTCAGCTGATACTTCTGCATTATTTATACTTAGGTCATATTTTCAAGGTTTTTTGCACAACTACAAATACTAAAAACTTCCATTCCAAAAAAATAGAATTGAGAATCTGATGTAATCATATGACTTCAACAAGTGGGCTTATAATAAGCATATCTTAATTCAGCCCTGAGAAAATTTGCTTTTCTCTATGTAGTTGTTCATGTTAGAGAATAAAAGCATGTAATTTGCTCATCCAGACTTTTAGGGCTCTAAATATGTAGTCATATACAAGGTAAGTCCCACAGGAACATTGTAATATTGATCCTTTTTGTGCAGCAAATTGGAGGCGGGGGGGGGGGAATGGTAGAAAGGAAGAGCCTACACCAGTAGTAACCAACCAGTTGATTGCAATCAGTTGTCGGAGGCTCTGCAATCAGGAACACTAGGACTCACATGGGGAGTGGCGGGGACACACAAGCAGCAGGACGTACAAGCAGTGGGACACACGTGGCAGGGCTGAGCTATGACCCCTGCTGCCAGGGCTGGGACAATCCCACTCCATGCCCCCTGCCACTGAGTGAGTGGGGCCCCAGCCAGGTTGGACTGGGGGAGGGTTGGAGCATGGGCTGCTCGTCCAGGTGCATCGGGAGGCTCCCGCAACTGCATCTGCCCCAGTGAAGGCCTGGGGGGCACATGCCCCACCCCTCGATCTCTGTGTGGGACAAAGCAGCTGCCATTGCACTCTGAGCTTTGGGTCCCAAGCCCCACTGCAGTTTGGGGCACAAAGCCTGGGGCAGTTTTTGTCCCCCAAACTGCAGTGGGGGAGGGGGCGGTAGATCCTTGACTGCCCTTTCCTTCAAAAAGTGATCTTCACCTTGAAAAGGTTGGAGACCACTGGCCGACACTCACCACCTCACCAGAATCTGCTTACCTCCTTTCTGCTGCTGATGCCCACAGCACTCTGGTTGTAAATTGCTGGCGTAAATAAAGCCACAGCAACCAAGTATCTTCCTCCAGTGTCCAAGTTACATATTCCTCAGTACAGACTCATAGTTTAGAAAGTAAAGAATGTAAGTTACAGAGTCCCACATACCATTTCATAATGGTACAGTTTTAAATTAACATAAGAGAGCCTAATCTTTAGATAATAGATACAGAGAATGAAGCATACAATTTTGTTTTTATGTAAAAGGTTTTTCGTCCAAATAATTGTAAACATCTCTAAATTTGAGAAGCAATCTGGTACGGTATACATGCCGCTGACTGGAAAAATAGCTTCCTGCATCTGTTGTGTGTGCTTTAAACAAAGTCTTCACTTATATAGGCAGACAAAGTTCTTTACGTAAATCTGATATCTTTTATTAGACCAACTCAAATAGTTGGAAAAAAAATGTCTTGACTCACAAATGCATTTTACAAAGCACCATACATTATATATAAATTTTGCTATTACATGATTTGTTTCCTGCCTTTAGAAAGCACACTCTCAACAACTGTTGTACCTTTAATATTTGACTCTTGCTGTAGTAGTTATTTACGTCAATACCATTCTGTATAGGCAGCCACTACCTCAATTTCCCTGTATTTGGTAGGGAAATTTAACCCTTCCAATACACTTTAAAGCTACTCCCAGCATGAGTCACTGCTCAGCCTGCAACACATACAATCTCTACCACAAAAAAAATCTCAAAATTTCTTGGATCTGAGTTGAACTGCATACAGAGCTATAGCTGAACCTTGAACACTATGACACTTTCTTAATGTGATGCTTTCTCTGAAGTATGATATTGTTATAATTTTGAAACAAATAATTAAAGAGCAGCAGACCACAGAAGCTGCAAGGCATGAACTTCTGAGTTCTGACAGCTGACTTTTTTGTAACCTTAAGCCAACACACAAGCCAACATTTTTTATTTTATGCCTTAGCTTTCATGAGAATAGTTGTTCAGTACCACTTATTTACGCATGCAAGTTTGAAACTTTTGGCTTTAATCTCTGATCCTCTTGTTTACTATCTCTAAAGTGAGGTGATAGTAACATTTGCCTACCTCATAAGTGTGTTACAAGGATTAGCTGTTTAGAAATTGAAAGTTAAATAAGTATGTTTTTCCTATCAGTTTAGTATGCTAAAATGGCTATTTTTTGTACCAGCACAGTGAGTTAACTCTGCTTAGGGTGGACTAGAAACAGCTAATGCTTGCTGCAGTCCCATCAGGCAAAGAATAAAGACCTGAATTTTTAGTGCAGGCTGCAAAACTGAGTAACAATTTAATTTTTACATCAAAACCACCAAACTAATTATTCATCAGTGGAGGGCATTTGTAAAGAAATCGGCTAGTTACTCAGATTTCACTTACCCATCGCACTAGCACAACTTGAATATGTATCAGTATCAGGGTGAAGTTCACCCCTGGGCAGACAGCATATGCTGTTTAAGCCTCACTTTAATTTTTAAGAACTTTAATAGGATTTCTTCAGTACATTTGCATTAGGAGTTAATTTCACCTACACCGATTAGGAATACAGAACTCATGAGTTTCAATGGAAAAACCAAATCAAAGATGTCAGCATGACCCTGGCACTATACAACAATTAGGTATGTTTCAGAATTTTGTGTACAAAGGCCTCCACCATGTCATTCACACTGGACTCAAAGCATGGAGGTATACTGACTGGGACACATGAGAGAAAAAGAGGTCAGAAACAAAACAAAACATTTTGGAAACTAAATTGAGTTGTACAAGACAAACTTAAAACATTTCAGTCTCTTTCGTCAGAGAGATATTGGTCAGTCTGTCTTTTTGTTAAGCAGTGGGGAAAAAAGGGTTACTTCTGTTGAACTGAATTTACTGCTATGAACGGTGGCTGCTTTTCTTTATTTTTAACAAAGCAAACATGCGAAAGCAGGAAAAGAGATAAGATAGAAAATGTAGGTGAAATAAAGATTTACTGAGGTCAGAAGGACACAAAGCAGCTAGTCACTTTAGGTAGGGGATACTGTGTCCTCTGCCAGGCCAGCTATCACATCTTTACTCTGCATCATAACTTACTTTCCAGGTTTGGAATTACATTTCTGTTCAGTCTTCATCAGTTCAAAAACCAGCTGGATTATCCTATCCTGTAATACTGGTGCCATGTGGTTTCAACAGCAGCTGAAAAGCAATAAAGGGAGAGGAGGAAGATAATGATATACAGAAAAATACACAGGAAGTAGGCTGACAAAGTAGCCTGTCACCTACAAAAGCTTGTGCATTTCTGAATGAGTTAGCTTCTAAGGTTCTACCCTGCCCTTTCCTTTTTTTTTATACAATTCTGATAGTTTAATACTGGTTGCAGTGTAACTTCATGATAACCTGATTATAGCTCCTCATACAGACTGAAGCCTTTTGTATTAGACACTTGTTTAAGTAAAACAAAATAGCAGGACAAGCTAAAAATAGCTAGTATTCTTTGCTGAATTTAACGGGGAACAAAAATTGTATGTTGAACTTTAAAATATTATGCTGCAACTGTAACCTGTAGCTCTAATATGAATAATTACAGCACGTCTAGTTTGTATGCATAGTATTTGTATTTCTTTTTACAGATATTTACTATTCACTCTTTGTAAAAGTATTTTATATACATTTTTAGTTCTCCTTAAAATCATGAATGACCAAAGCTATCAAACCTGTTATATAAAACCCAACAAAGTGAAAGGAAACAAAATGTATGCGGTATTTCAGTTTCAGATAGCCTAGCTTTAATAATTTGTTTATCGAGTCACACAAGCTAGATCCTAATCAAATTCTAAATTTTAAATGAACACAATGTAAACAATCTGAGCCATTTGCAAAGCCTGCAATAGTTTATGCACCGCCTATTTCTGTAAAAAGAAACTGAGAATATAGTAGTTACGTAAGGAACCAACTTCTTATGTTTTACGTAATCATCTAAGTCGTAGATCATATTAAAAACAATGATTAAGTACCTGGAATTTGCTCTGTCTGCAATACATTTTTTGTGTAAAAAATGTGATTTACTGTATATGTCTGTTCCTGGTGTACAGTGTTACATGACAAATTGTAACGGTAACATTTTCTTATGTTTTATCTTTCAGATAACCTTGTATTCCTTTGCAATAAAGAATTGTGTCTAAAATCTGCTTGTTTGTTCCATTGTCTTCTTAAACCAGGAGTTTAATTATCAGAAAACAAATGTTCCTATAGCTTAAGTAACATTTGGAAAAAATGAAGTGGACCATACCTAGAAATCTGTTTATTCATGCCTGCTTTTTTCCTTAGTTTCACTATTTTGCCATTCTGAAACAAACTATAATCACAATTTTCAAAAATGAAAAGGAATTTTGGAAACTTCAATTTCAGGACCTAAATTAGAACATTTAAAAGGCCTTGCTTTTTGTGGGGAAAACCATTTCCTCCTATGTATTTACCGAAGTCTCATCAAGGATCTTTTAACTTACTGAGAATTGAGGAAGGGTAGAGTGGTACCCAAAAGCTTGTCTATGTCCTTTCCAACTAGACAGTCCAATATAACACCCATAAAAAAGGCTTGCTGCTTGCATGTTTTCCAGAACCATTAGAGCTACCATATCACCACAACACTACCATAGCCTATCAATTATCATTTCAAAGCCAGGTCACTTCTGTAGTGATCAAAGTTTCCTACCAATTGATGGCTGTTTGTGGTTCTCTGTGGAATGAGATTGGTGATCTCATTCAGGTAGAAGACAGGGTAGATTTGCACCTTATAGACTAACCAGATATATACAACACAAGCTCACTTCATCAGAGACTGTGAAAGGAGGTGCAGAAAGAGTATAGAGAGAAATTAGAATAAAAGGGATAGAGGGAAGGAGGGCGGGAGAGAGAGGGGGGAGGGGGTAGCGCTGAAAGAACAAACAAGGTTTAAACCCATAGGAACAAGGAGTCACACAAGCTAATCCAGTTAATGAGATGAGAATCTGTAGTTCCCATTTAAACTATACTTTATAACACTGGTTCTCAACCTTTTTTTGTACCAGGACCCATTTGTAAACATCGACCCACTGCACCCCCACCCCAAGCTTCCCAGTGTGTGGGGCAGGGGATTGGTATGTGTGGGACATGGATGGCCCAAGCAGCCCATTGCAGGCTGGAAATCTGCCAGCCTGCCTGGAAAAAGCCACTGTTTCCCTTTAATGGAGAATCCATTTTTAGAGATTGTTGATCCATTTTTATTAGTTCCTGACCCGTTGGTATATTCTTGTGACCCACTTTTGGGTCATGACCCACAGGTTAACTCTGATTTGTAGAATCCAATCTATGGATGATTTCTTGTTCTGCGATTTTCTGTTCAAATCCGTACACCCCCCCCCCACACACACTTGTCTTTTGCATTCTAGTTTCTCCTCCTCCTTTGCTTTCTGCTGTTCCTCTAAAGCATCAGATGAAACCAGCTTGAGCTCAAAAAACCTTGCACTCTAGGGGCCTTGCATCTGAATCCCAAGGCCTCTAGGCTCAAACTAGGATCCCTGTCATAGATGTGGAAGCATCTGAAGCCCCAGGCTGGAGAGTCGAGGAGGTAAGTTACTCGCCAGCAGTAGTGCCATGCGGACTTGAACAATTGAGCTCTGCTTAGGAGATAGAATTGGGAATTGTTTTGGGTGATTCAGCATGAAATTTAAAAAAGGTGGGGGGAGCTTGTGATCACTCACTCTGTATAAACATATATATTTACAGCTTGTTTCTTCCAGCGCTGTCCCTCCGCCTCTCTTTCCCTCCACCAGTAGGTACCCCCTTGGATCAACCACCGGGGGTGCATATATGCACTCCTCTGCCCCAGTTTGATCCCTGCTCTACCCAAAGTTTAAACCAACTGCCTGGCAGCAGCAGCTAGTACTGTGGCAAGGAAGTTTGGTGCCCGGGGCAAAACCCACAGCAACAGCCCCTCCCCCCACCCCATGCACAGATCTGGGAGGGCCACCCCCCCATTCTTGCCCGGGAGCGCACGCAGCGGCAGGAGACACCCGGTCCCCTCGCCTCCGCAAACAAGCTGCTGAAGGCTTCATCCTGCCCTGGCTAGGCAGCATCTGTTAGCGCCCCTTTGCTCCAGTGTCGGGGGGGGCGGGTATCACCCTATTGCCCCTTGCTACGGCACTGGCAGAGCTCAGGCAGGTAACGGACGTCCGGGCTCATCACCAACTACCCCGTCCATCCTTTCCAGACTCTTCTACCGGCGTTACCCACCCTCGCTACTTTCTAACGTGCTGGGCCGTGGCACCAGCCTAGCCAGCAAGCCTTTGCTCCGCGGGAAGCTCCTATTTCACAGCCTGTTTAACTCGTGCTAAACGCAGCTCTACTGGTTTCTTCAACTGCTCACAACCTTAAATTCAGCTGCAGGCAGTACTGCTCCACCTTTCTGGCAGGATCTGACTAGTGGTCCCCAAATGTGTACGTGTGTGGCGCCAGCGACTGCCCCGAAGTGTGAGATAGTGTGCGTGGTGACCCCGAAGTGACTGTATGTACGAGTCCTGAACTGCACGGCTACGGAGGGGGAAGGGGAGGTGAGGCGGCTGTAGTGCGCGGGGGCGGGGTGTAGCTGCGCGCGCAGCTGCGGCTGGCGCTAGGTTTCCATGGCGATGGGGCCTGCGTCACCGTCCCCGCCATGCCCAGGGCCAGGTAACGGGGAGCGGGCCCCGCACTCCCCCGCGCTCCTTCGCCTGGGGACGAGCGCGCGGGGAGGGGGGGGGTTCAAACCCCAACGGTGGCCGGGGCTGGGGGGAGGGGCTGTTGGCGAGTGCCCGCGAACCCCAACGGCCCCCGGGGGTAGGGGAGGGGACGTTGGTGAGTGCCCCCCCTTCTGACGCCGCTGTCCCCCCGCAGCGAGGCGCTGTGGGAGCTCGCCCAGGCCGAGGCGGAGCGGGGAGGAGACGCGGAGGGCGCCGCCGAGAAAGCCCTGCTGTTCCTGGGGAGTAAGGCCGGGGTACGTAGGTCTGCCAGGCGTGCGATAGTTCATCCGTTGTACGAAGGAGGGGCAGCGCTAGGACGAGCGCTCCAAACGCAGGGTCATTTTTTAAGGCAGCGTGGGCAAACAGTGCAGTCCCTCTCAGGGAGCCTTCGCTGAAGGGTGGGCTGTCTGAGGACGGCTGGCCTCCAAATCGAGAAGTGCTTCAGCTCGGGGGACCCATTGTCACTCACCCAGCAGTAGAAAGTACATAAAGCTGATTTGCACACTGATGTGCACACTTTTTCACCGCACTATAGTTTTCCAGCAAATACCGCTTTGAGCTTCCAGTACGATCATTTCATATGTAAAACCGGGCTGCGCTGGGGCACGCCTTGCCTCGCCTCGTGCTGACTGACCGCTTGCGGCTGGGTTGTTGCTTTGCCTGGCTGGCGCCTCCTGCTGGCGGAGGGGAAGCCTGGGAAGCCCGGTGGGAGGCGGGGTAGCTGTAGGGAGCAGGAAGGCTTGCCTCTGCCGGTACTCTGATGAAGGGAGGCTCAGCCTGAGAAAGCTGGTGTGCTCTCCACAGCCCTCTTGTCTCCCCCGGGGAGTCTGCCAGAGCCGCAGGGCCTCAGGCTAGCTGTGCTTCTGGCAGCTCTTCCACAGGCACTGACCCCATGGGTGCTCCAGGGCTCCCACTCTTCAAGTAGCCGCCAAAAAAAATTAGCGGGGGCTCAGTGCCTGCAAGCCAGGTTGCAGTAATGCTCTGTTTCTTCTGGCACAAAAAAACCACACCCACAGGTGCCTGTGATGTCTCTTCTGTGTGAGTAGGGTTGCAGCGAGATGGGTACATACAGAGTGCAAGCTTTGGTAGGTGGAAGCTCAGGGAAACTTGAGCACTTGCACATGCTGGCTCACTCTGTCTCTTTCTCTATCTATAGTTAGTCTATAAGGTGCAAATCTGCCCTGCCTCCAACTCAACTTAAGCTGCATCCAACCTTCCTGGGCCATGGGACAGATCCTGCACAGGGTTGGTTTATGGGTGCAATCCAGCTTGCTGGCTGACTCAGCCCCACACAAAGCCAGACACCATGTGCCCAGATATGGGTGTGGTATGAGTCTGTGCATAGGCTCAATTACACATCAGTATGATCTTGGGTGTGGGGCCTCATGATCTGGGCTGTTGGGCACCCTACAGGTCCACAAATTTGGCAGCTGCCACCGCTCTCCTGCCACTGTATTTCTAGACCTGTGGGCCAAATGACTTTGCTTTTTGGACTAGATTTGGCCCACCCCGGTTAAAGACTAACAGAAAGCAGGGTAGATTTCCACCTAATAGACCAGGGGTGGGCAAAATACCACCCATATGCAGTCCACCAATTGATCCTATCCAGCCTGCCAGCTGCTGCCAGGAACTGGGGCAAGGAGGGCTGCGCTCTGTGCTGCTCTGCCCTGCTACAGATGGTGGTGGTCCCTAGTCACATAGCACATAGACTCTTCCATCCCCTCCCACCTCCAAGTCTGACTTCCTGTTGGCACTTGCTGTAGCTATGCAGTCCTGGATCTGTGGCTGCCAGCAGCCAGGCCCATGTGGGATGGGGCATGATGTAACATGCTGAGAAGCCATTCTGCCCACCTGTGACGATGAGCTATTGCCACTGCTAGGATATAAGTCTGTGCCAGCCACAAGGGGGGGGGTTGACCGCCACCGAATTTGCTAGTGCAGCAGCAGCGGCTCCTCGCAGTAGGCAGGATGGCTACTTGGCACACTGCATCACACCCTGTTCCATGTGAGCCTGGCTGACTGTGCAGAGTCAACAGGAAGCTGGGCAGGGGGATTGAATGCAAGGGGCAGAGGAATCTGAGTGCTGCCTGGCCCAGCCTTGGGTGCAGCAGAACAAAGGGGTGTGGGGCAGCCCCTCCTCCTCAGACTCTCAGCAGCGGCTGACAGGCCAGACAGACTCAATCGGCACCCCCTGCCCCCAGCTCTCAACAACTCACCAAAACTTGTCAAGCGGCCCTCCAACCCAAATAATTGTCTGCTTTGGCGATAGACTAACCAGAGTAGATATATGGCACAAGCTTTTGTGGACTGAAGCTTACTTCAGCAATTGTGAGCTTCAGCCCACAGAAGCTTGTGCGATCTCTCTGTATGTACAGAGGGAGAAGGGGAAGGAAGGAGCAGAGGCTCGAGAAAAGGGGAGTAGAGGCTGTGGGGGGGGGGGCATGCAGTTGGTAAGGAGCAGGCATAAATGGGGGACAAGTTTGACCTCCCCACATCACTTGCCTGCTCCAGTGCAGTGGTGGAAAGGATGAATTAAAGACAACTCTCCAAAAATTAGATTCTATACATGGGAAAATTATAATACTTCTGTAAATTTTCCATGTATAAAATCTAATTATTACCTTAGTAATAAGTATTAGTATTACCTTACATCCTTTCAGGTAAGTATTAGTTACCTTACATCCAGGTAACTATGATATTTAGTGTTGGCAGTCAGGGCCTTAAACTGGATACTGAAGATTCTATCATCATAGAATCGTAGAAGTAGGGTCGGAAGGGACCTTGTAGATCTTCAAGTCCGACCCCCCGCCTAGTATTGGTCTGCTGTCCCTCTGTGTTTCTGTAATAATTTACTGATCTTCCAATGCTCAAAACAAATTTGGTCTCGGTAGTGTAACTAAGACTACTTTTTCATCTTTGTGAGAGAAGCATGTATGTATGCTTCATTTTTAGTACAGAAAAATGGGATCATCCATCCTCTGTTTTAGAACGTTAAGAACAGATAAGTGGATTTTTGCAGATGTATGGATTTGTAAGAAATGTTGTTAATCAGTCTCTGATATGTATTTAAAAATAGGGAGCCAGTTTTACAAGTTCAAGGACCTTTTTTAAATTAAACTGTCCTGAGCCTGATTCCTCATCTAAAAATGTGCAGTTTTATGGGATGTTTATGTATATTTCTTGAATTCTTTTTATTTCCATTTCATCAATCATAATTTGAGCAAATTCACTGGAAACCAATCATTACATTAATCTATTATTAGGAATTAGCAACGGTTAGACAGTTTAATACAGTTGGCCAGATTGATTACTAAAGTAATATCTGATTTTAAGTATCCTGTTGTTGTTACTGTATTTGTCATATTCAATAGTTTATAATTATAATAATAGCAGTGTAGCTACATTCTGATAGGAAGTTGGCAGTTAACTTTCCAGTAATCATACTAGGAATCACTGTATAAGTTTATACTCTTCAGCTATTTTATTATTGGAATGTTAGAAAAATGTGTTATGTTATATTCAGTGATATAACTTTTATGCTTTAATGACATTACAATAGTGTTCTTCATTGTTTTTAATTTTTAGGGAAAGACTACTATTATACTGAGGTGTCTTGACAGGTACGTGTTAAATTTTGAAAAGTATTTTGCAGCTCTGGGTACTCTAATGCTGAATATAATCAACAATATTTTCATAGTAATGTTAGAAGGAATATTTCCTGCCCCAAATTTTTTTTGTTTAAAACAGTGGTGACATGCAGGTTTAATTTTCTAATTAATGACCTCTTAGACCAGTGGTGCCCAACCTTAATGGGGTGTGGGCCAGGTAAGTGATGCAACATGTGTCTGTGAGCTGGATCTGGTGCATGGGATCAATCCATGGACCCAGTCCAATTGCAGGGTTGGCATGATCTTGTGTATGGTCCAAGCCCTGTGCACTGGATCAGGCCCCCTGCCCTGACCTTGCATGCACCAGATCAGGCTCCAGCCCCTCTTGTACAGTATCAGGCCCACAGCTCCAAGTCTGTGTACCAGCTCAATCCAGCACACAAGGTCATGTGGAGCTTGGAAATTTGGTGGCTGGTGAGCAACCACAGGGTTAATTGCTATCACACCCCCCTGCCAAATTTTGGACCTGTAGAGAGCCCTGTGGACCAGATGACAGAGCTCTGTGAGCCGGATATGGCCCACAGGCTAGAGGTTGAGCGCCACTGTGCTAGATAGTTTGTCAAGACTTGAGGATGATCTTCAAATATCTGTAACATACTTTTAGTAAAATATTTTGGGTCAGACTTCCAGGCCCACATACTACTGTTACTGTGTGTGCACAATGCTGACATTTTAGTCTTCTGTGTCTCTTGGGTAAAGGTTAAGGAGCTAACACTTGTTGTATGTCTTAAAGTATTCTTTCTTTACATGGCTGTTCCCAAGCCAACTTTTTTACTGTTTGGGTAGTACATAGAATTGGCTTACGGCAAAAATAATTGGATCTGAAGTATCATCAAAATATTTTGACAGAACTTAAGGATGTGATATGTAATGTGTATTCATTGTTAGGGAGGAAATTCCAAAACCAACATTAGCCTTGGAATATACATTTGGAAGAAGAGCAAAAGGACATAACACAGTGAGTACATAGGAGAAGGACTATGATATATTTGTTGTACAGCTCAATTATTTATAACATCTAACTAGCGACTTCTCTGTTTAGATCAGCAGTCATGTGCGAGAGAAGGTATTTCAATTTGTATTTCACATCAGTTTTTGGAATAAAAGGCTAGTTTTCATTTTATTTTTAATCCATAGTTGCTCTTTTTCACTGAGACTGTATGAAGCCAAGATGATTTAACACTTACATTCACACAGAAATCAATACCATTTGTAACTGTGAACAGTGTGACCATGCATATGTTTAGGTGCTTGCAACTCATCACTTTTTCAGTTGGCACATAGTTTCTCTTTATAGAATCTAGGCTTTCATTAAAAACTTTGTAATTGTGGTAGCTTAAATGTGAACTGAATATGAATTGATTCAGTAATAGCTGATTTATGATATTTTTACGTGGTCCTAATAGTACTCTGCAGAAATACCTAAGCAAAGGTATTTCTGCACACTGCTGCTTCATGTCAGTTTGTCTGCTGCATGAGCTATCATGTTCACAGCTGTCTCAGGGTATCTGTGATACAGCATTGCATTGTGCCATACATACCTTTTTCTGCAGACAGTTTGCAGGAATAACCAGAAAATCTTGACAGAATATAAGCAGAAGAGACAATATAGGCATAAAATTAAAAAATTAGTGTTAATCTTGGAAAATACTTCAAAGAAGTAAGACCTGCTTATTAATCTCAGTGGTGTCAACACTGAAATCTAATTTCAGTAAATATTGGTATCTACTTCAACTCCGAAACTTGTTAGCAGAAACACTGAAGTAATGCCAGTATGTTTTCTTTTGTTGCATGCATTAAAGGACAGATATTGAGACAGTTGGTGTTGAGATGCTTGGGTGAGCAACAAAATCTGGTCATCTCTAACATGCAAAATCATCTCTAACCTTTTGTGAAAGGAGGCAAAGAAGAAATGTATTCTTTGCTAATATAAAACTTCTCAAAATACCTTACGTGTCTTCATGGATCCAGTTCTCCTGATTAATCTTACATAGTTACTTTACATAAGTAAATGTAATGATAAATGTAATGAGGATGTAAAACATTTCCATTCTGCTTTGATGGTGTTTCACACTCACTTTACTTTTTACAGGAACAAATGACTACATGCAATGCCTGGAAATACAACAAAAAGTTGGATTCTGTGGTTTTAAAGTAGCAATGCCTGTGAGGCCCAAGGCTTCTACCTATCCAGTCGCTTCCTGTCCAGAGAGGCGCATATCCACCCTTATTCACCTTGACTCATAGATTCATGGATGCTAGGGTCAGAAGGGACCTTGACAGATCATCGAGTCCAGCCCCCTGCCCGGGGCAGGAAAGAGTGTTGGGGTCAGATGAATGAGCTGTCTTTTGTTCTTCCATGCTGTTCTGTTATCTTTCTTGAAATGGCATGGAAAAGAAATTGGACATGCTGGGGGAAAGAGAAAGTTTGGTAGGGATGGGGAGAAGTTTTGAATAAATGAAAGATTATTGCCATCTAATTTGCCCTTCAGCTTGCTAGAATCAGTGGGTCCTGTCTTACAAATTATCAAGTATTATCTCTCAAGCAAAGATAAATGAATACCAGAGGCTTAAGCCAGTGATGACATTTATTACGCTGACTTTTTAAGGTATTCATCCTTCAGCATTTTGTGGCAGCTTCCTAATAAGGCAATCACATGTATGCTGGGAGCCCTTCACAGGTGTCACTTGGGATTTATTTAGCAGGCTTCTCTTCTGGAAAGAACTTACAGAATATCTTCCTGTTCTGTGTGCTGCACAGAAGAAATGTATCCCTTGTTTGTTTGTATGCATCTTCTTGGTGTTATATGGAAATGCAGTTTTCTAATGCAAAGAAACTGTTTTGCAGCCAAAAGACATCGCTCATTTTTGGGAACTAGGTGGTGGAACCTCATTATTGGAATTGACTCGTATACCAATAACTAGTGACAACATAAGGTAGGTGGTGAGAAACTTCTACAGTGTCAAGATTAATCTTAGCTTTCATTCTCCATTATTGTAGAGAAATCTTTCAAACTGTAAGCTGTTCATTAGTTTTGAAAGATTGTCACCATGAATTTTTCTAAAGATCACTCCTTCATAGGAATGGAGAGATGCCCCAGCTACCACTGGTGAATAGCTCTGAGCATCTTCCTGACAGAATGCTTGCAAATATGCTTGGTATTTGGAAGTCTTTAACCACAAAATGAGGCATCAACATGGGGGAAGTGGCTCAGCCGTTCATAAGTAGAACAAAGAGCTACAGAAGAGAGCACCCATTCTACTCTTGCTGTCTGAAGAACAGTAGCAAACCCAACATGGGAGAATGCAGAAGGTAGACTTTGGCCTATGATAACTGTCAGCAACACTAAGAACCAACTCCTTAGGCAGAAAAGGGAAGGCATTTTAGAGGGCAAGCATTGTGGAGAGAGCAAAACATGGGGTAGAAATAGGAAGTGGTGTAGACATGGTGGGGTAGCAGGAGAAGAACAGGAAAATAAATATGGAAACAAGGCCAAGTTACAGGATTTCCATTGGAAAGAAGTGAATTTGGGAAAAACAGAAATGGGAGGAGTTTTTTTTTTCAGTTAGGATGAGGATAGGGTAGGATTTTGCAGACTTAGGTTCCTTATCCTACTGTGAAGACGAGGACTTGTGAATTAAGCTTGATGTTCATATAGCGCAGCAAGCAGCTACACAGGACTGCTGAAGTGCTGCAGCTGTTTTCCCTAGTTTTTATTTCAAAGAGTGATGCTTCCCTGATCAGTAGTACATCATGAGTCCTGGACTACTTATCAGAGAAGTGACACAGCAAAGTGAAAATTGCATCAAATAACTGAATGTCTTTAATTCAGAAATCTTCTGAGAACTAAGCATGTTGCACACAAGTGAGCTTACTCTGTAGGCTTTCTGATTGCTTTTAATTTGGAGTCCATATACTAAATCCTAGGGTTGCTAAGCAGCATAGCAGAAGCAGACTTTGAATCCAGTCAGTCCTCTGCCATAAGTGAGGTTCAGTTTTCAAGGTGTGTTTCAAGCATGCCTGTTATGTTTGGTGTTTTAATAGTTTCTTTGCTTTATGGCATACCTTAAATATGATCAACCTATTGTTATGAATAAGAGCCTTGTTCTGTCAGGGATTCTGAGCCACCAGTCAAATTGCCATCCTTAGCTCTTCATTTGAGGTCTCAACTGACTGTGTTACAAGTAACATCATGGAAGAATTTTACTCATTACTTTTCTGCCATTACTTAAGTGGGGATTCCAGGTAGGCAAGATATACTGAGAACTTACTTAATGGAACTCCACAGGTGCTACTTGCATTCAAACAAAATATCCAGAAATAATGTTTAAGATATATAAGCTAGCTGTGGGGAGTGAATAAATTAAATGCTTTGACATTCAGGTGTAGAGACAATGGGGAGGATTTATCAGCACGCATCTAACCTGAAGGACTACCTGTCTTTACTGCCTAGTTTTGTCCCTGGTTTTTTTTTCATGTTTGTTCTTTTTAGCAATAGCTCTAAGGAAAAAGATCATATATGAAAAATGAAATAGTTTTCTTCAGCTGAATCTTTGGTACTTAAGAATTTTCTTCTTTAATAGGACATTTGCTATAGTTCTTGTTTTGGATCTCTCCAAACCCAGTGAACTCTGGTCAACCATGGAAAGTCTTCTACAGGTCACCAGAAACCACCTGAACAAACTTATAACTAAGTTGGGAAAGACAAATCCTAAAGTCGCTACTGAAATTCGAGAGAAGATGTGGAACAGCATGCAGAAGGATCATCCGGTAAAAGTCTTCTGGTATTTTTTCCAGTTATCATAAGCCTTTATACAGTTAAAGATAATGCTTGTGAACATCATAAACAACCCTTTTAGATTTTTATGCATGACTGAAAATCCATTTGATGTAGATGAACCTGTTCACTGGAAAATTATAGCAATTTAATGAAAATTCAGTAAGAGCAGAAACAAGGAAAGAAGGTTTCTTATATCTTTTTGTTAGACATCTAATGTGATTGTTATGGCATGTTACACCAATCAAAAGAAATAAGAGTTTTAGACTAGCAGTTTGATATTGATTTTATAATCTTTTTTTTAACATGAGATGAAAACTAGAATGTACAGAAGTCATCTGGCAAGAGAATAGATGAAAGTACAAATTTAAGCAATGAGTATAGTTATAAAGCCTTCAACATGACTATATACTTTGCATTTATTCAAATGTCTGTCACAAACTCAGTGCCTTTTGATAATCTGACAACTAATTAAATTATAAAGTTTCAGAAATGTTAATACTAGGCCTTTAAATGCAACTGCTAACTTTAATCTTTTGAAAAAGCTAAAATAAATTATGCAAATACAAATGAAAATGTATATGGCACTGTGCAAATACTTTGTGTATTTAATGCCTAAACAAATATTCTACAGTTTACAGATTCAGAATATAAATTCAGCTGTAGTAACTTATAAAATAATACAATAAATCAGATACTAACAGTTAAAATATTAAAAGGAGTGTTGTATTATATTAGAAAGCAGATGTCTACAATGCTCAGTAGTTCTTTTTCCTGTGTATAGCCCCAGTATTTGTGAGATAATCATGTTTACTTTCAGATGAATAAGGGCTTCAGGATTGGGTCTTTACATTTTTTGGCCTCTTGGGACCTTCCCAAGACCACTAGTGTTGTTTTTCAACTTTTTTAGAAAAGGTAATTTCTTAAAGAAAATGTTTTCGATCCGAGCCTTCAAGAGGCCGAGAAGCGACTACATTGAAATGCAGCTGGCAACAAACAGGTCCTACAGATAACATACAGGGTTCTTTAGCCTTTAAAAATACAACTCTTACCATTTGGGCAAAGGGAATAACATGAAAGAAACAGGCTTTTTACCCTTGGCAGGAGACAGCTTCTAGAGGGACATAATCATCACACATGCTGAATTAGGGTTTGTATTGAGTTCCTGTATATAAGAAAAAGCAGAAAGGAGGACTTACAGCCTTTTTAGCTACCAAGATATTGATGATATTTTTCAAAGTTACATCAGTTCGATTCAACTCAGAAGCTAATCTTTGTGGGTGGGGAGCTTCGTCTTTTACAGAGGAAAAAGCACAGAGCAGATCAAGGGATCTCTGTAGGCCTTCACATGGTTATAGACGATGCTTGTGAAAAATTGGGGAACTGGTGAGATTCATAAAAGATTTCTGCTAGGGGAATATTTACTGGAAGTCCTTAGGGATAAGGGAGAGAATAAATACATTAGGGGACTTGTTAAAGATATGTTTGAAGTATATTTGAAGACATTTTAGGGTCAATGAAACAGACACTATAATAGTGCTAATCTCCTTAAGCATCTTATTGATGTTATCCTGAATTAAGAAAGTTACTGTATTTACTCAATTCTAAGATGAACGCACCCCCATCATTTAACGGGAGAAAAAAGCCCCAAGTCTTAGAATCATATATGGGGAGGAGGAGTGAGGAGGTGTGCAAGCCACTTCTGTGGAAAGGCTCTAGCCCCAGCCTGGGGTGTGGGCCCTAGTTGTAGCTGATGCCTGCCGTCCTCCCACACACCATCTCTGTACCTCCACATTTCCCCTCCCGCCAATGCAGCTTCTGTGCTTTTCCTTCTACCTCTGCCTTTGCTTTTGTTCCATACAGGCAGCCTCTGTCAGTGCTGCAGCCTGAATCACTGAGCATAGCCCTGGTCCCACCCCATAGAAGCAGCATGGCACACAGTTTACACAGCTGCTATAGGGGCAGGGCTTGGGCCATGCTTATTGCCCCAGACTAGAACTGGGAAGGAAGCTGGAGGTGTGGAGCACGGGTAAGAGTGGGGAGCAGAGGCTGGGGAGGGGAGAGAGGAGGAAGAAACCTAGGCTGGTAGAGAGTGGTAAGGGGGAAAAAGCAGAGGTTGGAGGGGAGCAGGGAGGGAAGAGAGGAAAGCAGAGGCTGGGGAAAAGGGCAGGAGAGGGTGCAGAGGGAAAAGGGGCAGCCCAAGGCTGTGGGGGGCAGGCAGATGACAGGGGGCAGGCATAAGTAGGGTGCAAACTGCTTGACTTCCCCACGCCACCAGCCCCCCACTGCCTGCCCCTTGCAGTAGTTGTGGGGGATGAATTAAAGGCAGCCACCCAATAACTAGATTTGGTACAAGAAAAAGTATAACAAATTTATAAATTTTCCATGTATAGAATCTATTATGAGGGGATTGTCTTAAATTCAGTGTCATCTTAGATCCAAGTCAATACAGCATAATGATTTCCCTGCCCTTTGTTTTCAGCCACCACATTTCAAGTGAATATGATGCCTGTGAAATAGATTAGCTTATTAACACTAATAAGAGAAATCCATTATTTTGACAAAATACGGGATAAATAGTGATTCAGGCTTCATCCTAACCCACTGATAATTTTTTTAACCCGTATGTGGAGGAACCACTATCTTCTGGAGTTGATGGAGAAGGTAGAGTTCAGTTATCCTGATAATATATTCATTATCCATTGTGTTGTAATTGCTAAAAGTTTCAGCCAGTTGTGAAGTGTACATCTGTTCTGTAGAAAACAAGCTGAAAAAATACTCTCATTTCACAAAGAACACTAAAAGTCTGTCATATGATGATAATTTTAAATTGCTACTAAATTGGACCGGATTTCAAACTAGTTAATTGCAAGTCTAATGCACTGCACTCTGTTAGTCACTTGTCTACTTAATCTCTTTGTCAAGCATATGGAGTTTGATTATAAGTTATTTGCACAAACTTCAAATAAACAATGCAATGCCTGTTCCATAAATTTCTTTTTGATATTACAGTTGTTTTTTATTGTACAGATTTTTAAATGTGTCAAAAACAATATAAAATTATGGTACATAATGCATTTTACCTTCATCAGAATCTTAGACGAGGCCTTTTTTAGCTTCATTAGGCCCAATTCTTCCTTGTATCTATACGCCGGTAGGAGGGGACATCACATTCCAACATTTCCTTCCTTTGTTATGTCCCCTGTGTGGAAGTGGCTCCTGGTACTTGTTGTTCCTACTCAATAGGTTTATGGCAGCAAGGCTTTCACTTCTCAAGGGGGCTGTTTTATAAGGGATTGTGTTGGAATATATCAGCCCTGTGTAATTACACTGCATTATAATAGCTGTATGTCTAAAGATTGGAAAGAGATAACATACATCTGTTAATAATGATTCTCAGCCTGTTTTCTGATCTCCTAGCTCTGTCACTGTTCTTTTATAATGTTTTATAAAGTTTAAAATATACTGTTATTTCACAGGATTATGAATTAATTGACCCTTTTCCAATTCCTCTGGTGATAATTGGAAGCAAATATGATATTTTTCATGTAAGTAATATGTTTACATATTTTCCCCCTTTTTTATATTTAAAATATAAAAACAATACCTAATCAGATTCAAACAACAAACTACATCATTAATGTATTAGTAACAGCGGTACCAGAAGTACAAACAACCAGACATATTTATTATTATGAGAAACTAATCATCATTTCTCTACAAAAAAAATCCTCACAAATAGATTATTTTTCAGCATATATAGAAAACTACCAATATTGTGGTGTTCCAGACTCAGAAGGGAAAGCAAGTTCAAGAGTTCTAAAGGAAACCCACCACGTGTGCCCTGTTATACTGATCCATGTCTTTGTAATGTAAGGAATCTAGTTCAGCTGTCCCTGCTGACTGCAATTATGACAGTACAACATGAAGAAAAGGGATAGTCCCTGGAGTAGGCTCAAGGTTTTGGTAGCCGAAGCAATAAAACATTTACATATATATTCTGGAATCTGTCTAAAAAAGGGGGAAATAATGCATGCAATCATTTACCATCAGATTTAGAGAAGACCAGTAAGTAAGCAGTCACATCTAATGCTCATCAATAACTTAATTGAAAAGCACTATCAGAGAGCAGTGCAGTTGGTTCCTTTTTGACATTATTAAAAATATTCAAACAAATACACATTTCCTTTGCATGAAAAACTTGGACAGAGCTGTTTTACAGTGTTTTCTATATTGGGTCCTCTAGATGGCAGCATAATACACCGCTGCCTTGCCAGCTGTGAATTCTTATTTGTAAGATACCATGCATTCCTTTCAGAGTTGCCAACCTAAGAATTTTGTTTTTACTGACAATCTTCAAACTCTTTACTGACAACCAAACTTTTGTAATGACATGTTTTATTGACATTGATTTTACATAACTTAAATGTAACCCCTCTGCCAGCACCTGGCAATAACAAACTCCAGGTTCATATTTAGGGGTTAAACACTAACTTTCTAAATCTGGCTCAAGACCCCACACAGAAACCTGGAAAAGTACATTAACAGCATGTTTGAAAGTGAACAAACTTCTTCACTTGCAAGCAACATTCAACTAAAACATTATCATTACACATTAACCCCAGGGTTTATTACTGGGGAAAAAAGGATAAACACGCGTCCTTAGAGAAAACCTTAACCATTAAACGTTAATGGTTTAACGTGAAACCCAAACAGTTAATAATCTCACAGTCTTACTTGACTGCAGTGATGAGTTTACAACACCCCAGGGTTTGTCCACTCACAGAACACCCGAATACCCTTGACTACAGCCTGCACTGTGCTGCCACCATCTTAGCCCACCCTCGCCCCACTTAGTCCTGGTGGCCCTGCTCTCCCCATCTGAGCATGGACTACCACCCACTGCCTTTCTCCACCTCCACTGCTGTGTCCTGGCTGCACTGCCCCACTTCCTGTCCCGTCCAGGTTCTCAGACTGCCTAGGGCCACACAGCCCTGCTTGCTTTCAAGGTGAGCAACCATTACAAGCAGGTGACAAAGGTGCAGCAGCATACCACTGGAGGGGGAGGGAGGCAAGGAGGGAAAGGGAGCTATAAAGGTTCCCATGGGCCACAAAGCCCTAATGGAGAATTCTGTGCAGGGTACTGAGTTGCACACCTGCATAGACACAAGATAGCTGTACTGTGCTCTGTCTATACATCAACATTTATATCCAGCCTCGTTCTGATAATGGATTTTCAATCAAGCTTGCCATTTATTAGTGGTTTATGGGCAGCTTGATTCACTTCATGGACAACCATTTTTAGTTTTCTTTTTGTTATGGACTGTCTGTACATTTATATATAGTTGGCAGCCCTTTAGTTTCTTTTTGGTTATGGATTTGCTTTGTTTAACAGAGCCGTAATTATCTCAGCTCTGTAAACTCTTCACCACTAGACAGGCACAGGATAAAATCCTGGCTTCACTTAGACAAAACTCCACAATTTTTTTAAAGGAGGTCTATCATCTTTATACAACACATACTGAACAGACATTAATTAAAATGCTTATATGTAGTTTGTGCGTAGAGTTTAGAAGACAGGAAGCCATCAGTCTAAGGGCACTCAAGGATCCTTTGAATATGAAAATGCACAGCCAGTTTAGAGGTTAATTCAGGCAGTGATTAGACTTAAGGCTACAGTAACATATTGTCTGAGATAGGTGCCCTCTCTGTAAGTGAAAAAAAAACCAGAAACAGACTCCTATTTTCAAGTTCCAGTAAGTTGTTACTGAACTGAGATCTAATTATTATGTTAGCTACATTCTGTACTGTAAGAAATGCACAATGTAGTTCATGCAAAAAAATCTGTGTGTAAAATATTCTTGTTTTTTTGTTTCTTTCTGGCACATTTCCAAATGTGAACTTCAGGAATTTGATTCTGAAATGAGGAAAATAATATGCAAGACTCTTCGATTTGTTTCACATTATTATGGAGCATCATTAGTGGTTTGTACATTCTGTTTTGTTATGGGAGGAGAGAGATGAGCAGTTATTTAGGGGATGGAACAACATTTTAAAATAGAAATATAAAACAGCAATATAAACATGATGTGCTTGAGCCAAATGATCTAGGCTTATTATAGCGACTCCCTCAAATAGTGAACCTTTTATGCAGTATTATTTGGGCTTACAAGGGATGGGTGAGTTATATCCACTGGTGAGCCAACCATTCCTATAGGGCTAAAGTTACAAGGATTTAGCTAACACTTGCCTGTGTGGCAGGTCCTCTTCCCATCCTCTTCCCCTGCATTTAAAGCTGTTAAAAGGTACCTTTGTCCATAGTCAAAATTGCAGTAGTTTAACTTCAGATGTAATATTAAACAGATATGAAACACTAAGTGGATACTCTTAGGTATTTTTAGAATGGCTTGATTTTTTTCTTATCAGTTTAGTGAAGCTAAACTAAATCTTAAACAGGTATTAGAAGATCATCCTTTTGAATGGCTTATCATTACACATTAAGCTAAACTGGAGCAAGTTTCTTTTTTTGCCAAGGCCTGCAGTTTAGGTCTTCCATGGTAAAACGTAAGGGGACTCCTTAGAAAAAATAGAGATTTTCTGCTTTGTACAAGAGCTCAGAGGCTTTTTCTTTTTTCTGGCAGGTGGATTATTTTTTAGGTAAAAAGAAAGCTAATGTGTGTGTTAAGCCTATATTTATTAACAATATAGGATAGCAGAACTGCTCTGTGGAGACCAGGTACTAATCCGACTAAAAAAACAACAGAATTTTAATTTCATTCCATAAAAACAGGACTTGGCTTGGGAAATTTGCTATTTAAAAACAAAATCCACGAGCTGGAAGAGAAAGAAGAATGCTCCAGAGAATTGTTTTGTGGCTGCCTTCTGATTAATTTATATTATTAACCCTTATTTAGCCACTGAATGTAAAGCTTCTTTTATCATGTGACTCAAATTAAATCTTAAGTGAACATTTTTGTAGTTTTTTTGGTTCAATTCTTAGTGTTCATGGTATTTTAGACAATGTAGTTTAAAGACTTAATTTGTTAATTTCTTACAAAATTTCTCTTAGTTTAAAATGTATAAATAATAAGTTGTAAGTCCTTATAAATTTAGAAAATTCCATCTTCTTTCCTTTCTTGAATGCAGGTTTTCATTTCAGCTTTCTTGACATATATAACCGACTGATACACATTTCTATTAACCAATGAGCCTGATTTTGATTTCAAATACTAACTAGCTTGAATCACTCTCAGTTTATTTTATCCTAGCATAATTTAATTAAGAAACTGTCTAGGACCTCTGTCTGTAATCTTCATAGCACAAAGTGTAATTTGTTCAAAGTTCTGTTACAGAACAGAGTAACATGTACTTTATTCCTTGATTTTTTATAGTTTACAGGCAAACCTGATACCCTTCTGCTGAAAGCACGTATTCTTATTAATCATTTGGCCTTTGGCTTTGAAAGAAGGTAACATAATTACAGTCCTTTATCTTATTTTATTTATTGAGAGTTTTGAGTACAGAGTTTGAGTATTTCTAAAGGCTTTTTCAAAATATTGGGCACGTATACACGAGCAGCAAGGCTGCTCCAACGTGCTGTAATTACAGCAACTATTATGGACTGCCTGTAATTACACTGCATCGGAGCAGCCAATTAATTGAGTATGTTAAATACCACACTTCAGCAGCCTCCAGTGTCTCGTGTATCAGCATCTCTGCACTTAAAAATGGCAGCGGGGTACTTTATGTAAAGCTTGTTTGCCATTTTTAAACATGGGAACACTGGTACTCAAGGCACTCGGTACATTTTAACTAGAGCAGCTCTCAGAGCCACTCTAATTAAAGTTCCCCCCACCGATCCCAGAGCACATGTATAAATGCCCTATATTTTGACCCCAAATATCATCAAAATATATTTTCTCTAAAGATACCATCTGTGCAAGAGTTTTACTTTGGATTCTGTCTCCTGGGTCTTGGCTGCCTGGCCCAGAGCAAATAAAACTCCCTACATTCTTAATCTTTCCCAACCATGCAGTTGGTCCAATGAAAGCAATAAAAGGTATCCCCCACAAAAATCATTGCCGCTCACATTTTTAAAGATTTTTGGTTCTTAAGGGGGATAGTAATGGATAGGAACAATATTTTTAGGTGTATATGTACTTGGAACCAAATGTGAAGCTTACCTTTGTCTGATAGGGTAATTATTTGATGGGCAATTGATTACTAATATTAATTTGGTTTCTTTTCTTTTATCTGCTTAGCAAATCCATATCAGTGGATCAAAATAAACCACTGTTTATCCCAGCAGGATTAGATTCTCTAAGTCAAATAGGTTAGTAAACTTCTTGTCCAACAGTTTTGTTATGCATAGCTTTTTGAAATTAGAGGAAATAAATTCAAACCAGATTTAAAAATGCTAATTAACCATAAGAGATTTAATTCAGGAAGTACAACAAAGAGGCAAATAATTTAAAAGAAAAGTCAACATTTAAATTACTAAACATAGATTCTGCTGTTGCACTAGTTAAGATGAAAATATAAGGATTACCATGTTAACCTGAATCCAGTATGACTTTGACATTAAGTTGACCCCCTCAAATAATTAAATTATTTACATGGAAAATTATAAATATGTTTATGATTTTCCTTGTATATAATATAATTATTGGAGGGTCATCTTAAATTCATCCCCTTCCCTTCCCACTGCTGCAGTGGGGAAAGCAGTGATAGGGGGCAGATGGTTTGACCCTTGCCACTTGCCCCATTCTGCCACCTTCTCCCCTTCAAGCCACCTGCCCTCCTGCTGCCTGCCTCCCACCCCGCTACCAGTGTTGCTTGCCCTCTGCGTTGGCTCTGGTTCTGGCTCTGGCCAGGGGGTGGTGGCAACAGGACCTACTGTAGCACCAGCCTAGGGCAGGCAGTGGTTCTGACCCTGGGCCAGTTGCAGCTGGACCTAGCTCTGCCTCAGACTGATATTCAAATTCAAAGCAAGGCTTTTTCCTGCCCATGTTAATGTGGGAAAAAGCCTCATCTTGGATTCGAATATATACAGTATTTGTTGTAATAATTCTAGATTATAAATTGATAAGTAGCTCAAGTCCAAAAGAAGAAAACGCACTGTATAATCACATGTGATAGCCTCATAATAGAGGATCTGCATTTTCTTCAGGCTCATCCACCACACTAAATTAGATGGACTGAAGCAGAACATACTATAGCAATTCATTTTGTTAGGACAGCATGCTGATAACATTCTGTATCATGCTGTAATCTTTAGGTCCACCACCTGCCTCAGACAGTGATATTGGAAAACTATATGCACATACACCGTTGGATTTGTGGAAGAAAGTATATGAGAAAACATTTCCACCTATGGTATGTATTTTATTTCTGTAGCACAATTACTAGGGCTGTGTGAAGCATTGGGTGCTGATTTGATTCGAAGGAGATTTGGCCCAATTTGGCGGCCAAATCTCTCAATCCAAATCAAATCAGGAGACCAGTAAAAAGGTGCGAATTGATTTGGAAAAGATTTGGAGAGCTTTGGAGATTTGGGCAGTTCCTGCTTGCTGCCACAGAGAGCTGGACCTGGACTCCGTGCTGGTAAGTGGTGGGGGGAAGTTAGAGGGGGGACTGTGTGGGGACTCCTGCCAGGCCCCATCTTCTGCCTGCTCCTCCACCCCCCCTGAGTGTCCCTCGACCCCCGCCCGCTCTCCTAACCCCCCCGTCCCCATGGTTGCCCCGCCTGGCCCCAGCTCCGGTTCTTTAAAAAAAAACAACCCTGCACTCACTGACTGCTGCCAGGTGACGGGGAGGAGGGGGCGATCCCTGTTGCCCCCCAATGCCCCAAGCTGCATGGGGGCCTCTGCCACAAGCCCCCATTCCCTGCCCACTCTCCCAGTCCTGTCAATGGCTGTCCCGCCTGGCCTCAGCTTCCTGCTCTTTAAAAAAAAGAAGAAAGCCTGGCACTCAGTGGCTTCTATAGCAGCCTCAGGGCTTCTGGGGGCCTGTGGCAGAGCCCCCCACCTATGCAGCATGGGGCAGTGGGGGGAAGCAGGGATCTTCCTCCCCCGCTACCTAGCCACCTAGTAGGAGCTGGTGAGTGTGGGGCTTTTCCCCCCCCGCAAGATCTAACGCTGGGGCCAGGTGGGACAGCCATGAAGGTGGTTAGGAGAGCCGGTGGGGGGCAGTGGGAATTGCCCCCCATCTGGCAGAACCAGTGAGTAGGGTTTTTTTTGTTTGTTTGTTTGTTTTTTTACAGAGCTGGGACGCTGGGGTTGGGAGAGGAGGTGGGGGTAGTGTGGGGCAGCAGGGATTGCTCTCCCCTGCCTGGCAGCAGCCAGCGAGTGGTGGGCTTTTTTTTTTTTAAAAGAGCCTGGAGGCTGGGGCTGGGCAGGGCAGCCATTGACGGGGTGAGGAGAGCAGGCGGGGGATGAGGTGTGTTTGATTTGGAGATTCAGCTGATTCGGTGGTAGCCGAATCTCCAAATCAGATTCAGCCAAATTGATTTGGGACAGTAATTCAGATCACCAAATCTAATCGCCATTCCCCGAATCAGTCAAATCTGAGTCCAAAGTGAATACTAGACGGTTTGCACAGGCCTAACAATTGCTGTCCTTATTCAGAACAAATGGATAACCTGCAGATTTTAAAGACAGTTCAGTATGGTTGACTAAACCATTGCCTTTCAGTTCAGGCCAAATGCTGGCAAATCAGTTTCTCCAAACTACTTTACTTTGCAACTTTAAATTTTATTTGCTTTTATAAAGTAATGATTTAATTTAGCATTTAAGTCTTTGTTCTCCTCAGCTGAGGTATAGACAGAGTACTGACATATTAATCCTCTGGTTTCTCCAGATATCACTGCTGAAGGAGCTCCCTCTGCACCCTACCAGAGCAATCAAGGGGCATCTTTACACATGCTCCAGGTGCGGGGGTGGAGGTGAGGATGGGGTACTTTAGTTAGAGTGGCTCTGAGAAAATGAGGATCATTCTCCCAAGCCTCACTCAATTAATCAAGCCTGTTCTGACATGCTGTAATTACATTGCATTGGAACAGTGTCTCTGCATGTCTACAGGCATCCAAGAAGCCCTGCAAGCCTTAAGTCAAATTCAAGAGTTGCTGTAGGCCAGGCTTGTCCAACATACAGCCCATGGGCCGCCCTGCAGCCTGCCAAGCCATTTTCTGTGGCCCGCAGTGCTGCGATGGGAAATGAAAGTAAATGCTCTTCACTTTTGTTCCCACCCCTTGTCCCTTCCCCAGCCCCCAGCAGCTTCCTAATGGCTGCTGAAGGGCTGGGAAAGGGACAAGGTTCCCACACACACCACGTCAGCTTGGCGTTGCCGACGCAATGCAGCTCCACCCCTCCCCCCTCATTTCAGTGTCCCTTCCTCGCCTCACCCTTCTCTTCCTCATTTGCATGCCAGCTCCTCCCCTCTCCCACATTGCAGGGTTTCTGTTCCTAGCCCTGCCCCTCCCTCATTTACATGCCGGCCGTGCCCTGCACCAGTCCCCGCTGGCCACGTGGGCAGGTCACAGCGCAGCGAGCGCAGATGCCAATTCAGAGGGATGCTGCGGCTGGGCCTGCAGGAGATGCTGCTGCTGCTGTGGCTGTCGGGGCAGGAAACCAGCGCCGCTCGCGCCTCCCTGCATCCTCCCGCACCTGCAGCCATTGTGCTAGGGGTGGTGAGTCGCAGGCCTCAGGGAGGCAGGGACCCCTGCCACTTGGGCTCAGGCTGCCCCAGGGGAGAGGGAGCAGGGGGGTGTCCTTGTACATCCCGCACCCCCCTGTAGATTCCCCACATGTCCCCCTGGCTGCTGAGCCCAGGTGCTGCTGCGCAGGTGTGGGAGCGTCCTCAAGGCTGCCCAGGTGGCAGAGAGGACACAGCGCAGGCTTACTGGGACATGTTGTCTCATGCCCCTGGAGCCTACCTTTTTCTCCTGGATCTGTCCCGTGTTGATTTTGCTGGCTTCACAGGTCCATAGCAGGGGCTTGACTCCAGCCCTTTCTGCAGGACCATTTACATTTATTCGGGGCACTGAAAGAAAATTTAATTCAATAGGATTTCTTCATTAGCTTCAACAATGTTTGAGAGTGGAGAAAAGTTTCAGGTTCAGATATGGATCCATATGTCAGTCCATTTCATTCATCCATATGTTTTTCCATGTCATTCCATTTAAAATGTCAGGCTCCTAAGGCCTCAAAGTTGCTGAAGATCCTAAAATCTCATAGAAGTAACATGCTGGGATTTTGGAAACTGTTCCTGGAGGGAAACGGGGTTCACTTTCTGATCTCTAATGCAGCTGGAAATCAGAAAGTATCTGAATTTTCCTCTGAAAAGAAGAAAATATGCAAAATGTTTTCCATTGCTCTGTGGATGTATCTTTTTGTAATAAGATTTTATTGGGTTGGTTCCCAAATAGTTCCTTAAATTATAAAGCTCACCTTATGTGGAAAGATTTCTATTTCTACCTATTATGTTAATAATTATAATTCTGTTTTATCTTTACTCCTCCATTTCTGTAACTCACTGCTTCCTACTTTATTTTTGTTCTGAACGAGGAGAGATGCTGTACAGCATAATAAGAAAAATCTTGCCCAGTAATTTTCTCTGTGCTAGCAGTTTATCTCCTCATTCAGTCCACCATGTTGTACTGGTAAATGACTAGACTGCAGTATGTAACAATCAGAATTTTTATCAAAAAGGAGACTTAAAGTAGAGTTGTCTTCCAGTTAGTTAATGTAATTTCAGACTGTTCTCTGAAAGTTAATAATTTCTTGCTAGAGGGCTTGCACATTTTATGAACGTTTAGTACTAAAGCATCGAACAACAGAGGACATGAGACTGAATTGAGAGGGGGAGGTTATACCTATTTGTTATGGTTCAGGAAAGAAGCTGCTAGCAAAAACATTACAGATAAAATTTTCATTCTTAAAAAAACTTATATTTATTATTTTTCTATCCATTTTATTGTTTGTTTTTGCTAGTAACATATTTTCTCATTTGCTCAAAAGGTACTCTTTTAAATAGCTAAAGAATGTACACAATTTTAGTTTATTTGGTTTATACCATAAATGTGATATTTTCATAAGTGCATGTGACAGGAGAGTTTCCTACCAGCATTTGCTGAAGAAACTTACTGATTGAAAGCTACTCAAAGCATGCTGGTTGTTTAGGGATGCATATTTGAATGGGTCTTTGTGGGAAGTGAATAGGTTAGGGGACAATTTGGTGAAGACAGGAAGTTGTCATAACTAGTAGTGGTCAAAAAAGGGTAAACAAAAGAGAGAGTAAAATACAAATGCTTGTCCAAACTTCAGACAAGAATTTAAAGCTTATGTAGTTTCAACAGTTTTTGTACTCTAATCTACTCAGTCCAGATCTGTTATCTTCCCTTGCTCCAGACAAGCTGGAACTATGCATATAGGTCCATACATAGGTGAAGGTACAAACATGTTATCCTTATGCCTCCATAATTTTTTTATGACAGCATGGGTTATGAGCAAACAGACATTCTAGTACCCGTTACACTCCAAATGCCCAAAAATGTTGCTGCAGGCAAAGGTAATCACAATTTGGCGTCCTTATGTCAGGGGATGTTGTTTGCTTATTGCACACTGCAGAAATTAGATTGCCACACCTTGGCATGTATCTGCCAGCGGGGGAACCTGCTTGGGAGTTCACCTGCTTGCAGACACGCACGGTGAGAATGCTCTACAGAGATTCCTGCTGCACCTCAACCAGGGGATTCCTGTGGCATCTCACTGCTGCACCCCGATCTGGGGCACTGCCTAGGCCATAGCTCTGCAGGATTGATAGCCAAGCACAGCAGGGGCCTGACCCAGCAGGACAACAGTTCCAGGCAACATCTGCCGGCGAAGCAATCGTCTGGTCTGGGACACATCCCGACACAACTGATCCTGCTCCAAAGATAATGGCTGTTTATATCCTCAGTCATTAAAAGAGGAATGGAGAGGCTGATAAGATTTATTTTGTTTGAGAAGGATTAAAGAATGAAATACAGGGAGTTTGGAGTAGAGTCAAAATGTTTAATGAAGGTATAGTTATTTAAACTTTTAGGATACTTTGTCCAAACCTTTTTTCTGTTAGTTCTCTATGTAAATTACGAGACATAAAAAGAACTTAATAGATAAAACAAATTCAGTAATACCATGACAGTGCTCAAGTTTTTCAGACTATAAGGAAAACCATAAGGTTACTATAGTGCCAGGGCTAAGCAAGGCAGCAGAACGGGGGCAATTTGGATGAATATAACAAAGGACACTGAAAGTGTTATTGAAGAGGTTGTCATGTCACTTTTTGCACTTTGGGAGATGCACAAGAAGCAGGCAGGATTTGCAGTTTTTAACTTTCACTTTCAGAGAAATGAGGCATGGAGTTAGATTAGTAATCAGCCCTCCTAAGAATGAAACTTTGCTAAGAATGAAGATCTTACCAACTTTGCTTCTTAAATTAACATGATCTATTTAATTTTTCTTGTGATTGATGACAAATGCTCATTTTTAATGCTTTTGCAAGAATAGTAATATTTCTGTGAACACAGACCTTAAACTGATTACTGAATATTTTGCTGGAGCACTGAAAGATAAACTTTGTGATTTGTGATTCTTACACTTTTTAAAATTTGTTTTTAGAGGAACAGTGACTTAAAAGATTCCAAGGATCCTGCCCTGGATCCCCAGTATGCTGAGTATGAAATAGATGCAATGAGAACTCAGAAGAACCAGGTATATTATTTGTTGTTGATTGTTATAAGTGGTTGCATGAGGATTTACCAGGATGTCTGATGCAGAGCAGTAGAAAGCAACTTTTTCCAGCAGCAGGCAGCAATGGCCCATCTCAGGTCTAAGGTGAGCCGGTGCTAGGACCCAACTGCTGGTGCAACCACCACTGCTGCCTTTCTCCCTTCCACCCAGCTGTGACATGGCACAGGAAAGTTCCCCACTGCCCAACCACCTGCTCACAGTATAGTGCAACGTGGAGCAAGCAAAGTCCCTGCCACTGAGTTCCCACACTACCAAAGGCCAGATCCAATGGCTCCAGGGCTAGATCCAGCCCACAGGTATAGATTGTTAACCTCTGAGTTAGAGTATATATTCCTAGAATCCTTTTGGTTTTAGGATCCTTGAAAAGCAGATAAAAGGTATAATACTACTGCTTGGGAGACTTTTTTCTTTCTTCAGTTCTGGTAACAACAAGCAACATTGGTCTTTTCCTAAATGGCTTTTGTCTTGCAGTTTATCTAGATAGTAAAAATGCATTCACCCTTTAGGCTTTATTCTAATAGAAATTTCTCAAACTCTGGATCAGTAGAGCAAATCCAGATATGGATAAGGATAGCAGTTCTGCCATATCTTGGAGAAATGGGGAAGATTCATGGTTGGGTTTGTTGATCTCTTTTTTGTGGGAAAAAAAAGACTGAGCTGCTTAGTCTGATTTAAATGGGCTTACCTTTTAACCATTCCAGGAAAACAGGAGTGTAAAGCAGGATTCTTGCCTACCTACACTTCCTAGTGTTTGCTATAAGATGTGTGGCTAATAAAGGTATTGCTAGTCACATTTTGATTAAAGACAGGTCCCTTAGGATCCTCCTGATTTTTAATATTTAATCAAGCTGATAACACTTAGTTTTAGAATTGAAAGATTTCTGACTGGGCCTTTTCTGTGAGGGATGTTTCATTATGGATCTTTGTTAGTCCATTTGAGAGAGAGCTGTAAAACACAGGCAAAAGAAAATGGCTTCAGAGTTTGGGTTTTTTACATTTCCATACTTTTTCCTTTAAGTTGCTACTTGTAAAACAGAGGTGGGCAAAATACAGCCCATGGGCTGAAACCAGCCCACCAACTGACCAGATCTGGCCCACAGTTGCCCCTGCAGCATCCCACATGGGGCTGAGCTTCATCTGCTTCCTCCAGGGCAGTCCACACCGTACTCTTGCCTGCACCCACAGGCCCAGGTCCCAACCAGTGCACACTGCTTCCAGTGGGTCTGTTCCCAATGCTGCTCAGTGGGAGCCTCCTGGCTGAAGTTCTCTGCATACCCTCTCCTCCTGCCCACCCAGAGTGGCACAGCAGGGGCAAGAACTGGAGGAGGAGCTGCCACTGGAGGCAAGGGGAGCAGAGCAGTTCCTGGCTGGCTGCAGCTACACCAAGAACAGCCCTGCCACAGGCCAGCAGGGCACTACCCTCCCCTCACCTCCAGTGGCAGCTCCTGCTCCTGCCCTTGCTGCGCTGCTCAGGGTGGGAGGCGTGGGGCAGGGAAGGAGCTTCAGCCACGTGGCTCCTGCTCTAGTCTTCAGGGCTCCAGCTCTGGCTTCAGCTCCCATCTGCCTTTCACCTGCTTGTTGTGCTGAGTGGATGGAGCAGGTGGAAGGTGGCTGGGAGCTGGAGCCCTGCTTGTTGAGGCAGGAGCTGCCTAGCTGAAGCTTCCCCCTCCTCCCCTACTCCCCACAACCCCCCTCAGCCAGTGTGGATAGGAGGGGCAGGAGCAGGAGGAGAAGCTGCCACTGGAGGTAAGGAGAGTGGAATACCCTTGCCAGCCCAGGCCTTGGCCAGTGCTTGCAGTAGGCTGAGTGCTGCTTTGCTCCCCTCACCTCCAGTGACAGCTCTTCCTCCTGCTTTTGCCCCTGCTGAGCTGTTGCGGGCAGGCAAGAAGCTTCAGCTGGGCAACTCCTGGAGGCAAGGGGAGCAGAGCAGGACCTGGCCAGCTGCACTGGGAACAGCCCTGCCAGAAGCTGTGCATTGGCTGGGGCCGAGCTGGCAAGGGCCTGGGCTGGCAAGGGTGTTCTGCTCCCCTCACCTCCAGTGGCAGCTTCTCCTCCTGCTCCTGCCCCTCCTATGCCCACTGGCTATGGGGGGTAGATAAGCCTTTTTTCATCAAAAAGCTAATCAAACAAATGAAAAAATGATTAGGCTCACTAAAAAATAATAGTGTACTTTATGTAGGAATCTATTCGTAAGTGTGTGATTTTTGTGGAAACCATGAATTTGGATTGGCTGTGTGAAAAATGGCAGGCTCACTGCAAAAAAAAAACTTACTGGCAAGCAGAGAATCTAGGAGCACGGGGTGTGTGAGAGGGGGCAGGGAAGAGGGGGAAGCAGAGCTGCTCACAGCAGGAGGTGCAGAGACTGCAGGTAGTAGTTGCCATTGATTTGCACCGATAAAGTAAATCATGGTGTACTTCTTAATCACAGCCTCCAATTCATTCAAACTTAAAAAGTAATCACTTTTGCTTCTTGCACTGTTTCATAATTCAGTTAGGCTGTACTAATCAGTCCTGCACTCTTCTTTACCTTGGGTTTACTGGGCAAATCCCTCCTTTGCCCTCACTCACCTCAACTTCCCTCCAAAGCATGCTTCTCTCATCGGGTCCATCCTCTCCCCCAATCTACCAGTCTCCACTGGCTGTCCTGGAAATGTCTCCTGTCTTTACCCGTCTCTATGTTGCCAGAGTGACCCACACTGCCCTGCCATCTGCTTTTACTTATGTCTCCTGGAGGACAAGTCTGATCCTTGCTTGTGACTCATCTGGATCCCAGGGTTTGGCTGCCTGGGCCCTCTTCTTCCCCAGTCCATACAGCTCTCAGCTCTGCTGTGTTTTTCCTGCTCCAGGGAATGCCAAATGACAATCCTGTGTTTGGCATCTTCTTTAAACTGCCTGGTCCACCTTCAAGGCCAATCAGCACAGGCTCCCTGGGACACGTTATGGATGTGGGCTGGAGTGGTGCAAGTTGCCATAGGCAGGGCTTGATCTGATGCAGAGCATGGTGAGAGCAGCAGCAGACCTCACTGCCCAAGTGAACTCTGCTGCATTTGCCTCCCCCCCACATGCACAGGCACCCTCTCCTGCCCCCCCTTCCCCTCCCCCGACACACAGGGCAGGGTGTGTGGAAGTGAATGAGCCTCATCCCCCTCCCAAACACTGCTCCCTGCCCACCCAGAGCCCTATACGGAGTTTTAGCAAGTTGTTCCTGAGGGGAAGGGTGCTGACCCAGCCCATGACAGCTCATCAAAACTCTCTGTGTGGCCCTCAGACACAAATAAATGCCTTCCCCTGCAGTCAAAGATACTGGATTTTTGGAGTGAAATTCTTCAGATGCAGAACTGGGAATCAGCAGCATAAGCTTCCTCCTATTGTCCTACCCCTAACACCATCAAGTCTAAGCCTTGATTTCCAGGAGCTACTTCAGAATAAAAAAAAGAGGTCATATTACGTTTTTCCTATTCATTTCTCAGTACCTCTGGGTCTGCCAGAATACTTGTGATTAGGGGTGGACCAATAAAGATTTTCTTGGCCGATACTGATAGCCGGTAATTTACAGAGGTTTAGGGCTGGATTAACCAAACATATTAGCTGATGCTGATCAGATAACCGATATTTAGTAAGAGTGAAAGGTATTTTAAAGTACTGACAAAAATAAACCTTTTTCATTTGTTTGTTTTGCATTTATAACACACACACATGCACAGCCCCTGCCTGCTCCAGCTGTTGATGAGGAAGGCAGTGACCCATCTTATCCCATGCATGTTGCTTCCTCGCCCCTGAGTCCTACCTGTTCCCCACATAGCCTGTGCTGCCGTCCCAGGCAGGCAGGGCCGACCTTTGCATGAACAGCTGCACTGGGCGCGTTTGGAGCCCCAGAGCACACTGCTGCTTCAGTGTCGGCGGGCCCCATGCAGCCAAGCTCCTATAGCCACCAGGAAGAAGCCACTTTTGCAAAGGTGTCCAGTGCCTGCCAGAGTGGAATGTCCCTTGTGTGGCAACTTGATTGTGAGCAGCCCAACATCTCTGCAGCAGCCTCAGTGCTGTGGCAGACCAACATCTCTGTGAGCAGCCTCATTGCTCAGGCCCCTGCTGTGTGCATGGCATTGCCATGGCAGCGGCAGCAACAGCAGGAGCCAGTAATGGTCCCTTTGTTGCTGAGCATGGTGCCCTGTAACTGCTCCCTGGTGTTCCATCCCCCCTCCCACTGCTTGTTGGGACCTGTAGTCAGCTGTGGACTCAGGCCAGTGATGGGACATGGGGACCAGATTACACTCACCAGGGTGCTTCAGGCACCTGCTGTAATTGGCTACAATGACCAAAAAAACTGATAGTCGACAACATCATTTCTCCTTTTATTGGTGCCGATCCGATAGCCAACTGGTAGATCAGTGCACTTGTGATGATATAGAAACCCATGTACTTGTGACTTCTGAACTGAGACTACCAAGCTAATTTTCTGTAGAACACCAAACAACCATCAGATTAAAACACTGTTGGTCTTTACAGAGATAAATCCAGCTCTGGATCCTTTCTAATATTTTAAGGCAAGCAGTCCCACATATCTGGAGGTTTATAAGACCTAGGAAAATTAAGAATTGCTTATTTTTTCTGTTCGGAGAAGAGAAGATGTCACTTGTGATTGTTTTTCTATAATAAATTTTTAGGTTCTTATTTTGAAAATATTACTTGCAGCTTTGTTCATTATTTCATGAGAATTATTAATTGCTCAGGTGAGATGCATTTCACATATTTCTTCTCTCATCTTTGTGTAGAAGTAGACCAGGTTCCTTGGTTCTGAGCATTTTTTTATAACCATAGTTTAAATCAATAGTCATAGCAGACCTTGGAAAGTTTGTGACTATAATAGCTGAAGAGGTCACATAGTTTTTTTCAGCCCCTCTGTTAAGATGAAAGGCAGTTTTGTAGAAATGCACTGCAACTAATCTGAAGTAGCCCCAAATTTACTGTTGCTAGCGTGTCTGTAAAGATGAACCAATTGATTGCAGTATTACTGCCATAATAAGATTATCAGAGTTTTATCGTGTTTGTTTATTGCCCCAGAGTAACCTACAGTTATATATGCAAAAAACTTTCTACCGGTTACATTAGGTTACTTAAGGTAATTAACCTACAGTTACCTTACCAAGGATATGCAGTTAAAACAGTCATTCTAAAAGCTGTGAAAATAAAGGAATTTAAAATATTCCCTGTGAATTTTAAACTTATCACTTATATTTCATTAACTAACTAGTTTGATCTTTTGTGTATGTGTTATATTAATACTAATCTTCAACCTCTTTAAGAACTGAATAGTTTTACATGGAATATATAGTGTAATTGGATATTAAGTATCTTTATTTTACAGTTTGTTTCCATAGATAGTATCTTTATCTAGTAAAACTGGATACTGATAGGTTTTGATTACATTATATAAAAATAAATAATGTGTTTTTAAACAAAAATAATAATTTTAAGACCCTTTTCATTTGTTTAAGAGCATTGAAATGTACTCCAACTTCTTTTCTTGCAACTAGTACAAAAACAATTATTAAATAAGAAATGATATCCTAAAATTAACTATCTTTAAGTTCAGTTATTATAAGGTAACTACTACATATGTGTTTTTTAAATGGAAACAACAAATGTATAATCTTTGAATTTATTTTGATCTTACGTGTAGTCAAATATTAGTATATATTTAAAAGAAAACAATGCCCTGGTTACCATCAGTTTTTAAATGTCACAGGATTTTCCATAATTAGGTGAGAATGTTTACTAAAAATCCTAATTTAAAAGCATGATAGAAAATACTAGAGAAGTCTGATTTTCTTTCCTTTAGGTTCTTGCATTCCATAAATGAAGATAATTCTTTAAGTAGAGAGAGAAACATTTATGTAAAAATGACTTAGGATGAAACCTAGTGCTTTGTATTTCAAGGAGACATTTATGTATCACGGCATATGTTTTCAATTTAAAAATGTTTTAAATTTATTTTCATTGTCATATAGTTACCTCAGATTATCTGTAATAACTGTGGCACTTCGGACTCAAGGGGACAGTTTATTTCAATGTTCTTTAAAATAATGTGCAAGTACAACATAATTTAGCAGGATTGTCTATCACTATGTTGGTAAAGTGTACATAACATATTATGGTCAGGATCTCTTGAAACTGCGCTAATAAATTTATAGGCAGTCTATATAGTGACTTCTATAATTAAGTGTGCCTGTTGTTCCTTTTTATGAGACTGTAGTTTTGCCAAACTGTTCTTTAAGTTGAGGATCCCACCGTAAGATATGTCCCATACATGCAAGATTGGTTCTCTTGGGCATCCTTATTATTATGGAAGGAACCAAAATAAGGACATAAGGGCTGTGGCCCTCCCTCGGTTCCTTCTTATTGTTCATGACACTATGCCACAAACTGTCCGTGTCCAATTTGCTGGGTTTTTTAGCATTTATTCTTCATATCTTGTAAACAGATAGTCATCTGTTCTTTTGAGAGAAAAAATAGTGTGTCCATTTAACTACCTGCTTTGACCAATAAATAATGGGAGAGTCTGAGAGTCTGCCATGAGGCAGAAGTGCATGACACTTAGAAACATATACATGCCCTGTAGAATAGGTCTTTCCTTTTTCTTCCAATTTGAGAAATCATTTGTTTGCATAAAAGCCACGCCTCCTCTTCCATCAAGATCTGCAAGTTGTAGATGACTGACCTTTGCTCCATTAGTTGGAGCAGTTAATATGGGTCACGTCAAGACACCAAAGAATTAAGTACCAAGTCCAGTAATGTGACAAGGAAACCAATGTCTTTGAGTTTACTCTAGAATTGGTAATATGACACTAGAGACTTGATACTAAGGAGAGAAATGCACTGACAATGGAAGCCAGATACCAAGAAAATGAGTTTCAGTAGAGAAGCTGAGATGGCTGACAGCTTAGTGTCATCCTGCAAGGAAATACAGAAATGCATCTCCAAGGAAAGGACTTCCTTGTCTTAGAGACTATGCTTATGGTACTGATAAAACATACACCAGCACCAATCCTGCCACTGATATGGAAACATCAAACTCAAGTTAGGAGGTGACTTGTAGTACAAGCGGTCATACATCTCAAAGAGTTCACAGATTCCAAGGATGACATTAACCTTGAGACCACTGCTGTTACATAAACAGAGATTGATATTATTTAATTTGGCACCACGTCTAAAGGAAATCTACTTTTCCCCTTCACTGGACCATGCCTCTTCACCCTCCTAAAATAGCCATCCTGATTCAGAGAGTTGACTTAATGAATAATAGACCTAGGTTATCATTAGGGCTGTTTGATAACCTTGCCATGACTTACAGTAGAAAGCACAGTACCATGAGGAGGCAGCTGTATACTTTTGGCCTTCCATGGCTCATATTGAGAACTGCTCCTCCCTCAAACCTTCAGATGATCTTCACCTCACTCCAGGAAGGATATCACATTCTCTTGCAGAATTCCTAGCCAGACCACTACCAGATAAAATGCCATTTACTGGGTCAGACCATATCCTGTGATACACCGTGACAGAGTGGATGGCTGAAAGGGAGAGTGTACAGGGTATGACCAGGATTTTGCCCTTGTTCCTCTCCCACTTGCAGCATCCAGCATTTAAGGTCTAGGAAGTTCTGATTCAGACACTGTACCCCTAACCCCATGTTCATTAGCTACTGATGTGCCTTTCTTCCAAGAATTTGTCTTATCCCTTTTTTAATCTGGTTAAACTTCCACAACATCCTGTAGCAGTGAGTTCCATACTCTAAATCCATTTTTTTGTTGTTCTTTTATCAACATGGTTTGATAAAGGAACTTTGTTGTGAATGGCTATCAATACTGGTATACCTAATCATTCTAGAACATGCTGCATATTTAATAATTTATTTACAATTTTGTGTTCAGTTTTACATTTCTATTACATTGACTGATCTCTTGAATATCATTTTTTTATAGTCACTCATGCTTGTATAAAATCATTACACCAAAACAAACTCCACTTACCATCTTTTATCTGTCTTTCTTTTTTTTAAATTCTGCTTAGTCAGATATGATAAACCTCCAAGGTCAATACTTTAGATAACTGTAGACATGACACATAAAGACTGTCTTAATATGTAAAAGGTCATTGTATGTCTTTATCCATTTCCATAACATTTGAGAAGATGATGCTGGAATAATTTTACCTTATCAGTACTAAGAACACATGTATTTTTTTTGGACATTCCTCAATATTCCTTCTTTTCTTAACCCCTGAAAAGTTTATGGAGGCTTCAGAGCTACTCCAAAATCATAAATAGTTTATGTTATAAAGAAGAAAGAATGAAAAAGCAGAGGACAGTGTAAAAGCTTCTCTTACATTTAGGACAGTCCTTTGCTTAATTAGCTCAGGTGGATTCAGATGAAATCCTGGCCCTAAAGGTGGGTTTTCTAGTAACATCAAATAATGTGAATGAACTAAATTATTTTACTGCTCATAAGCTGGTAGCATTCTGTGAAAAAATTGAAATATTGAGGAAGCTGTTAAAAAAAGTCTCAGGTGAATTCCTGAAAAGCCAGAAACTCAGCTCTTTCTTTTTGAATGCTCTAGCCTGTGCTCAGAACTCTAGCATGTTTGCCAGATCTAGCAAGAAGTCTGCAATGTATAAATGCTTGGAAGTGTGTAGTCTCAGTTGAACAAAAAAGCTCCTAGAGAGCTGTTCATACTCTTGATGGGGGCATCTGGCCCAGAAAGTATGGAACCATTTTGTTGGGCAAATTATCACCGTGTTTGCTCTGGGTTGGCCTGCCCTCAAAAGTAGATATTTATGGGAAGAAATCAAATTTAGGTATCCTGCCTGATGGTAGCTGCGTCAGCCTCTAAGTCTCAGGATTTTTAATTTCAGCAGGATTGTGATAAAACTACTCTCACTGTTTTGATTTAGAAAAATAGATCATTTGTCTATATGATTTAGACTTGAAAATTGAAAATTAATCCATGAGTTTGTTATTATGTTGATTCATGAGAATGTTAAATTAAAAACATTTCAATATATGTGTTTGTGTTGCAGGAACTGGAACAATATAAGAGAAATGCTTCCAAGTCCTGGAAAGAAATGGAGTTGGAATCTTGACTTACTTAAAGGCCAAATTCTCACCCTGTTTTCAATTTTGATTTTGTACATTTGTTTTGACTATTACACAAATCATTTAAATAGGTATCTAGTACAATTGGCAAAATAATACCACAAACACAGAATCATTAAACAGTTTCTGTACCATTCTATTATTCAACCTGGTAGTGATCTTACTTACTGTGGTTTTCAAGTTTCTACGATCTGTTTATTTACCTGAATCCATGAAAACTTTGAATTTAAGATGACTTCCCTCCCCCCCCAGTTAAAACCATGGAAAATTGTAAATTTGTTGTAGTTTTCTATGTATGTAGAATGTAATTATTGGAGGATCATCTTAAATTCATCACCACAATTGCTGCAGGGAAAACAGTAGCAGCAGCAAGGAAAATGGACAGGAGGGGCAGCAGACAGGCAGCAGTAACAGCAATAGCTCTGGCTCTGGCCTGCACAGGCAGTGGCTGCAGCTCTGAGCCTGGAGCCACAGCAGTGGCCTGTCCTGGGCTGGTATTAAAATCCAAGATGGGGCCTTTTTTCCCCACTTTTGAATGAGCATAGAGATTTAGCATAGGGCAGCTCCAGGGTCTGGGACACAATCATTTCCTCCCCAGTCTGTGAGATTGGGCTGGGAGCAGCTTTGGGTCTTGGACCCAGCATTTCTGTCTGATTACCAGAGGCAGATGGGGGGGGGGGCAGTATGAGCCTGGCATCAGGGAGCATTTCCTTGATCTCTGGCTCACTGCATCCTCAGACCTTTAAAAAGCTGGTGTGCACCTGGAAACACCAGCTGCATGCCTACTTCTTTATGTTCCTGGGGCTCAGTGGAAGCAGCAGCTGCACAGGATGAGGTACATTCAGCTGGAGAAGCAGAAGCACCCACACAGGGAATGTGAAGAATGCTGCTGAGGCAGCTTCCCCACCAGAGACTTTAAAACCCACATGTGGCAGTTCTGCCTGCGCTGCCCAGTGTGGGCATCAAAGGCTTCCAGCATATTTAAAACCCTCGGTGGAGGAAGCCCTTCAGCTTGCACCCCTCCACCCGCCACAACCAAGAATCTCTGATCCCCTCCATCCAGTAGCCCAGCTAAAGCTCCTGGTCCTGAAGTTTGACAATAAGCTGATTGTGAGCCTGGCCTGGACAGCCTTGTTCTGAAACCAAACCGAAGGCTGTCCCAGCTGTAGCCGACAGTCAGCTGACTGTCAGCTCCATCCTCTGGACTGCAGTGGGGACTCGACCAACTGGCTTTGCTGAGATCTAGGGCTGGGGTGACAATCAGCTGATGGTTGACCCAACTTGGGTAAGGTCTGGAGACAGACTGACAGTCAGCTGGTTGTCAACCCAGCCCAGGAGCACACCAGGACCAATTCAAGACCATGGCACTCTATGCTGGCAGGAGGACTGGATGAGGTTGGAGGCACAAGAGTGCTCAGCAGTAGGAAGATGGTAACAGGAGTATAAACCTGCCCTAGTGCAGTCTGGAGCCAGGCCGACAATGAAAAGAAGATTATCAACCCTACCCAAGACTTCATGGGAGTTGGTTCAAGTCCCCTGTAGGATTGTGGAGGCCAGCTGACAATTAACTGATTGTAGGCCCAGGTACTCCTTTGTCAATTTGTCAGTGCAGAGGAAGTCTGGGATTACCATCATAATCTCCGGGTCCCCCTCTACTGGCAAGTAATAATGGCATCATTGGAATTGGTTCTCTGATCTCAACAGTCATACTATTAAATGAACTTGTGCCAGGGACCTTAAAAAATTAACAAAACTGTAGCTATTCTATTACAGAAAGAGCCTATATGCATTTCTGCTATGATCTTTAACTTAAATGGGCACTTTCCTGAATGTACGCTGTTTAAAAATGTACATTCAGGAAAGTACACTTGCTTGGTTTCCTTTACCAGCACACAAAAATAGAAATAAAGTATAGTGCTTAACATATAGTCATATGCTCACAGGGGAGGGCAGAAAAGTCATTAAAACACTTTATGTCACATTCAGAGTGTTAAAGGTTGGGGGAAATAATTCCCTATAAATTATTTTTTGATTAAAAATGGGAAGAGCTTTTTTCCCATAAGGGGGGAAAACATGTTTTGTGAAAATGTCATTCTTTCAAAACCTAATTTTATGTCAAAACCTATATTATATGAGCTGGCTAAACATTTTCCATTCAAATATCCAAAAGCTCTTTTTTTTTCTTTTTGTCTGGAAGCAAATTAAATGTTATGTAGGAAAAAATACCTTCCTCCTCTAAAGCAAGTTCATTTCCTCAAAAACTTAATCTGTCAAAAAAAAGTTCAGCTTGCCCTAACAATGTACCTCATTTCATTCTTTAAATGTACAAGCAAATCCTACATTGTTTAGATAAACAATAGGTTATTCTAAGCAAGTTACTAATAAACTTTACAGGGTATGATAATAACCTGTTTAGTACTTTACAGACAAAAAGAAAACTACAATTTACAATTTAGAACTTTACAAAAATATATTTCAAAGAAGATTCAGCCAGCACTACTCAAAAGTTTAAGCTACATATGATATCGAGAAAATAATATAATTTTAAACTATTAATGCTTTCAAAAAACACAGTATTTTCTATCAAAACAAAAACACTGGAAACAAAATTAGAGAATAAGCATATTTCTGTAGTTTAATGTAAAAGCATGTAAATTTCATGCAACATCAAGAAAATAAGTCAAATGCTACAGGTTTTAATAGTGTAGTACTGTATAGCCAGGCTAGAATTTCAAATGATTTTATTGCCTGCTGGTAATTCTATCTCTTATTTTAAAACTCATGAT
Organism: Crocodylus porosus; assembly: GCF_001723895.1. NCBI lineage: Eukaryota > Metazoa > Chordata > Crocodylia > Crocodylidae > Crocodylus > Crocodylus porosus. The sequence goes on along the minus strand of NW_017728943.1, from coordinate 55,536,763 downwards.
TGCTGTGATGACAAGTGCTGGTAGGAAGGCATACAACATTAACAAATTTGTTGTGAACCGGGACATTGCACCTGGAAAAGTTTTTTCAATAAAATGAATCCCTTGTGAGAAAAGACATGTTGAACCAGCTCCAGTAGAAATATTGAAGCCACCTGCCAAAAAAAAAATTATGAATTATTTCCTGGAGCAGGAAGGCCAATTATTAACCCCGGTTTCTAGCCAGAGACCAAATTTTAAGCTAACTCCATTACATTAAAGGTGTTTGATCTTATTATTCCTTCCTCTAAAAACTGTATGTTCCCAGCTCCTGTATCTTTCCCTGTGGTTGTGGAGGGTCCTACCTACAACTGAGGAAGTGTTGCTTTGCTGTGCCCTGAAAATGGGAATTGGGACTTTCTTCTTCCTTGTGTCTAGCCTATACTGTATTTTCTGAAAAGAGGAGTGAAATTATTTGTGCCATTTAATAAAAGATGTATGGCCCACAAGATACAATGCCAGCAAGAGACATAGGATCAAAGAAACCTGACAGTTCTTCCACCTAGCAAGATGTCAAGTTTCCATAGCCAGTTGCTCACAGTGGAGCAATGTGTGCCATCAGACTCACAACCCAAATGACTATGTACTCATTTTCAGTTGGAGCAACCAAGTGCAGCCTTTGGCACAAGCCCAAAGTAGGGCTCAAGCACACTCCTGACCCTGTTGAGAGACACTTCAGCCATTCTACCACAATGCTCCAAAGCAGGCTACTATCATCCTGGGAAAACTTTGTCTGGTACCATGAAATTTATTTATGTTTCTAAAGTGCTTTGATATCCTTAAAAAGAAGTGCAAGGTCTTACTGTCATAGCTGTAACATTGGCCTCTTGTCCTGACTAAATTAGACTGTTGCAATACACTCTAAATAGGATTGCATCCTGAAAGTGGTGGGACTAGATAGACATTGGCCTAGAATGCAGCTGTCTATTTAAAGTGTGAACTATAGTGTTACTGAGTACCCATGAGTTCCTAGGTGATGTTACAGCCTAGTCCATAGCTTGGTGAAAGGGACTGTGTCCTAGAAAATGGGGAATGTGGGTTTGAATCCCACATTGAATCCCCTCACAGTAAAGAAGGTACAGAACCTAGCTGTCTTGCTTCATGGGAAAGTGCTCTTGCCACTACACTACTGGTCAGAAGGTGGGCTCTTGTTCTTATAATGAATCCCAAGCAGGTTAGGCAGGGTTCAGGTGCTTGTACACATGATAAAAACTGGCTGATTTTTGTTTTTGCAGTTTAATTGAGTCACTGTACACATGCAGAAGTTTTTTATGATTTAAATGAGTTTGCTATGTTGCAAAGTAAACCACATCCGCATGTAAAATTGCAGCCTTTGACAGCTCACTCCCCTGTCGTGGGAGAGGTGGGTTGAAGGCAGAAGCAGTGAGGGACCCAATTCTTTTTTTTCTTTCCACAGAGCCTGCCTGCATTTCCCATGGCCAGGGCAATCTGCCATTGGTCTGAGTTGTGGAGGGCCCCAGTCCTTCCCTCTGCTGCAGCAGCACCCTGTGGGGCCACTTGGGTGGGCTGCTAGCAGGTGGGTGCTGCCCCAGCTCAGGTTTAGGGAAGAGTTGGATCAGGCTGGGTGCTGCCTGTCAGCTGGGGCAGCACCCACCCACTAGTGGCCTGCCACGGAGGGAAGGGCCACGCTCCCCTGCAGCTCAGGGGCTGCATGGCCTGGTGGCAGCTTGTACAGTCAGACTCCACTGAGGGGGAGCAAAAAAAGCAGCAAGGGGCCTGATCCTTTTCTTTTTCTTTTTGTGTCTTCACAGCACCTGCCTCTCCCATGGCCGGTGGGCCCTGAGCTGTGAGGGTCCCTGGACCTTCTCTCCATGGCAGCGGTGCCCCCCCCTGGGTGGCACCCACCCGCTAGCAGCCCACCCAGCTGGCCTCAGGGTGCACTGTTGCTGCAGAGGGAAGGATTGAGGGCCCCCTCGCAGCTCGGGCTGCTTGGCCTACCAGCAGCTCACCCCCTGCCACGGAAGACACGGGCAGACTCCACATTGGGGGTGGGGGAGAGGAAAGGATTGGGCCCTTCACCGTAGTGGTGATGGAAGCCTCTAAATTGAAATGGTGGGTTTTTAATCACAGTTAAAAACCCAGAGTTTCAATTTAGGGGACTATACCCTTGTCATGTGTACAAGCAGCCAACATGTGCACCTCATGCAAAATGACAGCAATTCTGAGCATATGGAATAGTTTTGGTTTCAAAGATCTCTGTCCTTTCTCAGTCAAATGCTAGAAGGTGTAGAGCTTCACCTGTGCCTGAACATTTAGACTGAGCTGTGTCGAATTACACATCTGAGGAAATGGCAAGCAAATCCAACTGAAAAGCAGCAGGATTGCCAAATCATATTTTGAATCTGGCTCTTAGTGCTAAGTGACTGTCTCATTGCCTGTGCTTTACCATTACATTTGTGTCAAAGCCCTGCTGCAATGCATATAAGAACACAATTCACTGGGAGCCCTTGCTCTTGCTTGGTCCAAAAATAACACAACTCTAAACAAATGCAGGTTTAAATGCATTTCACTTATTTTTATTGTGCATGCAAGAAATCTCTCAGTACCTTAACTTTCAAAAGCTTTAGGAGGTTTAGCGGACCACTTACCACATGTGAAGTTTAATCCATAAAATTCATTGACTACAAGAACCTCAGTGCTATATTTCTGAAACGTGAGATAACTTAGCACTTTAAAAGGCATAGGCATGTCTTCCAAGCTCCTTAAACAAACAGAAGTGAGTTAATGGACTAATGGACTTTGCTAAGAGGCAGTGCTACCCATGATTTCAGTAACTGTTCAGCCCCCTCCCCTTTCTGAGGAGCACATTTCAAAGAGCCTTCTTAACTGTGCTTGTATAGTATAAGTACACACACTGTTTTTGTAACCTCAAGTGCCAGGGGCCCATTCAAGAAGATGGTGCCCTTTATGCATGGATCAGGAGGTACAAAGATTAACTGTTTGTGTAGAGTAGTAAGCAATGTTATACAATTTGGGGATATTCACGCTGCTTTGTCATCAAAAAGCTAATCAAACAAATGAAAAAATGATTAGGTGCAGTAAAAAATAATAGTGTACTTTATGTAGGAACCTATTAGTGAGTGTGTGATTTTCGTGGAAACCATGAATTTGGGTTGGCTATGTGAAAAATGGCAGGCTCACTGCAAAAACAAAAACTGGCAAGCAGAGAATTTAGGAGCACGGGGTGTGCGGGAGGGGGCAGGGAAGAGGGGGAGGCAGGGCTCACAGCAGGAGGTGCAGAGGTAGTAGCTGCCTGTAGCCTCTGTTGCCCCCTTCCCTTCCTCCTCCTCATGCTCTGCTTGCTGGTATGGGGGGTGGGAGGTTGGCTTTTTTTTTTTTGCAGGAAGCTTGCCAAAATCATGGAGCCCACTGCTTGGGGATGACCTGAAACTGTGGTTTAAGTTACCTTAAGCCTGGGGAAGACTTTAATCCATGCTCAATAACACATGGATTAACAGTTTCTCTTGGCTTAATCTGGGTAATTAAGCCACAGTTTCAGGCCATGTGGCAATCTGTAAGAAGGGGCGGGACCGCCAGGGCCCCTTAGCCAATTAGAGGTGTGGGAGGGCCCCACTGCCCCAGCCCCCGAATCTGCCCACACAATTGGCCAGTTTCCTCCTTAAGTTCAGTAGACCCCTAACATATGCTTAAGAAATCTACCAGGTATATGCATCTCATTTCCCAATAAGATAACATAAAATGAATAATTATCCCTAAAACATTGCTATAGATACTGGCCAGACAAAGAATCAATAATATTAATAGAAACAGACTGTATGCAATCTGATTGAAACAGCTATCCTCAGTAAGTGTACACTGTGTTTCCGCAAAAGATTACCACTAATGCTTTACAGCCAACCACAGCAAATGCAACAGAATTGTCCAAAAACTAAGTGTAACTGATACTGCAAATTCTCTTCACAGCCTATGAAGATTCACAGCTCTAATTAGTACCGTCTTTATGCTATAAAACAAAACAAAAAAAATAAACTGAAACTGTATAAAGAGATCAGGGAAGCATTTAGGAAATGGGAAAGGAACCACTTTCACAACAAAAGTGCACTGAATGTAACAGTAGATAAAAGCGGAGTGTATGTCAATTTACTTTGATGAACCAGCCCTACTTAAAGTTTAGAAGAGACAGAGGCACATTCATCATTGTAAAGGCTGGTGTGCTTGCCTGCGGATCACTATCAAGTGCTCTCAAATACACAGCAGTCCTAGATATTGCCTACTGTTAGGACTTATTACAGCCCTACGGGAAGTCTCAATGTGTGCCTCATTTACCAGAGCCCTAAGGTGAATTTTCACAATAATAGTTTTCATGTTTGATTATTTTTCTCAAAAATCTGAGACTGATTTCAAAACAGATACATTTAAGAAAGGATCTGTACAAAGACAGCGAGTGTCATGGATGTACAATGTCTAACTTAAAACAATACAACAAAACAAATATATGGTCAATGACGACAACACTGATGCCTTGCCGACAATAGGAAATATTTTTTAAAGTTCCCGTGGCTTCTAACAGCAGTTTGGTTCCAGCAGGTTTTGGTAGCAGTGGGATTTTTTGTAAAATCCCATCGTGAATGCTTCAAAGGGCCGCTGTTAGCACGAAAGACTGGAGTTGCTCCAGTTGAAAAGATTAGGCTTTTACTTTAGTCCAATTCCAAAAATCAGTGGAGGAAACAATGCATCTAATTTATAAATGTTTCTTAATGATTTTATTGATACAATAAAATTATCAGATCCTTCATTTTTGCATTTAGTACAAAGTCGAAAAAGAAAACTGATTAGATAGTCACCTTGCTAAAGATTACTGGGTAGACCTTTATCCATCTGCTACCTTGTTGTCCATTATCACTTTCTGTAGTCTGACTTCTAGCAACAGAGAACATTCTTGAAACTGTTTGTTAATTAATTACTTTTTTTTTGGCTTACCTTATGAGCCCAGTTCCAACTACCACTCCTGCTGTGTTAAGTAGCACCACTATGCTGTTGACTCCATTTGGGTTTTGAACCACACCAAGCAAAACGAGTGTTAGTAGTTCACCAATTACATGAGGCACTAGAACAACAGCAAAGAAACATCCAAATCTGGAAACATCAGGCTGTAAACCTATAGTCCTGTGCAAATAAAAGCAAAACTGCATTTTAAAAAAGACTGTTCTGGTGCAGCTTTTAAATCCCTGCCTACTTAACAATGCGTACAGTTCAGTGCATGTGCATTCTGTCCTTTAACCATGTATATAGCAGGGAGCTGTGATCATGTAATTGGCTGGCCAGATGACATCTGCAAATAATCAAACATTGCATTTTGTTCCTGTCATATTTTATACTTGCAAAATCTGGTTTCAGAAAAGACAACTGGATTGGGGCCATTGAAAATTAGGTTTTTAACAGTTTTCAAAAAGATCCATGCTAGTCTTCCCTTCCACAAACCAATGCTCCCTCACCCCTACCAACAAGCTATTTCTAGCACTTTGCCAGTTCCATCGTGGCTTGACCTCTCAGCAAGAAGTGCCTTCCGCTGCTGTTCGCTGGTATGAAGGTGAAAATGAATCATTATAAGACTATATTCTAGGAGAATGGAAGGGACTCAGCAAAAAAATGAACTATCTGGCAGAACTATTCATTGCAAGAGCCCTGCTATCTCCCAATATACAGAATCTGCTTTCCTGGAACAGCAATCTCTAGTGGCTTGGCTGGAACCCTAGGGAACTTACAAGGCAATAAAGGTAAATAAGAGACATTATCATAGGGGTGTTTCTACTATAAGTACATAGCCAAAGAATTATACCTATCATTAATGCACAACACGAGGAATTTCTCATTGATTAACTAGTTAAAATGGGTAACAAATTTAGTGGATTTTCACAAAATAAGCTTTAAGTGTTAGGGTTGAATTTTTTCATGCCAGGAGTCTGCCTTGGGCTATATTCTTTTTGGAAATTTTCAAGGGAAAGTTACATTTTGCACATGGGTGAGATCTCTGAGAGCATAATGGCTAAAAGCTCCGCAGATTCTACCTTCAGAGAACATGCGTGAGCCTTGTACAGCTCCCCATACTAACCAGCATGCATGCTGCCAGCCCTGCAGAGAAACCAACTCTGCTCCTTTTTTTCACATCCCAGAATATACTCCAGCCCAGGAATGACCACCAGGATGAAGCCAATCTCCATATTAGTCTGCTCCTGCCTGAGGTGCTTCCAATCATTGGATCTGAGAGTAGTGCCTGTTTGTCCTGTGCTCCCTATCCTTCCCTCTCCCCCCAACATCCACGCAGCATGAAGAGGAATCCATCAGATTCAAGTTCAAAGAGGGGGAAAGATGGACCTAGGCCACTGTGGAGAAGCAAGACATTAGACTAGGAAGAGGAACCAAGGCAGTGGAGACTGGAATTGGAGTAGGCTAGCAGAGGGCTAAAGACCAGAACTGGAAGCCAAGAATAGGTGACATGGAGCCAGGGCGAGGAGACAGACTGGTAGGACAGAGATCGGACCTGAGAAACATGGGCAGTCAAAAGGCCACCGGGGGCAAGGGGGACTGATTTGACACAATGCCACCAAGTTGAGGAAGAAGTGAAACTGGCTAAACAAAGAGAATGGGAAGGACACCCATCTTGAATGAGGAAAAGGGAACTTAGTCAAACAAAGAAAACAGGAGCATAGGGCAAAAGGGAAACATGCTGAAGGGTTGAAACAAAGCAAGGTTGAAAAAGAAAGGGTAGTGGGATAGGAACAAGAGGAAATAAAATGAAGGGAAAAGCAAATGGCTGGGTAATGTGACAGAATGGGAGCTGGGGCTGACTGGCATTCTCTAACACGAGTGGAGGGAACCTCAGGAAGCCATTTAGTCCAAACTCCTGCTCAAAGCATGACCATCCTCAATTAGGTCATCCAAGGTAAAGATTTGCCTAACCAGGTCTTAAAAACCTCCAAGGACACTACCTCTCTGAGTAACTTGTTCTAATAATTTTCTACCCTCCTAGTGAGAAAATTCTTCCTAACATCTAACCTAAACTTCCCTTGCTGCAACTTGAGACCGTTGCTCCTTGTTCTGTCATCTGCCACCACTGAGAACAGTCTAGCTCCATCGTCTCTTGAACCCCGCTTCAGGTAGTTGAAGGTTGCCTTTAAATCCCCTCTCAGTCTTCTCTTCTCCAGACTAAATAAACCCAGTTCCCTCTCCTCAGAAGTCATGTATCCCAGCCCCCAAACCCCTATATTTTTGTTGCCCTCTGCTGGACTCTCCAACTTGTCCAATCCCTTCTATAGTGAGGGGCCCAAAACTAGACAGTGCTCCAGATGCAGCTTCACTAGTGTCAAATAGAGGGGAAATAGTCACTTCTCTCGATCTGCTGACAACGCTTCTGCTAATGCGTTTCTAGCAGCCCAGTATGCTGTTAGTATTCTGGTTAACAAGGGCACGCTGTTGGATCATATTCAGCTTATTGTCCACTGTAACCCCCAGGTCCTTTTCTGCAGAGCTGCTGCTTAGCCACCCAGCCTGTACTGGTGCATGGGATTCTTCTGTCCTAAGTGCAGGACTTTGCACTTCTCCTTAATGAACCTCAACAGACTTCTTTTGGTCCAACCCCACAATTTGTTGAGGTATCTCTGAATCCTAACCCAACTCTCCAGCATACCTACTACTCCCCCCAGCTTGGTGTCACCTGTAAACTTGCTGAGGGTGCACTATATCTCATCTTCCAGGTCGCTAGTGAAAATATTGAACAAAATAAGCCCCAGCACCAACCTGTGGGGCACTCTACTTGACACTGGCTGCCAACTAGACATTGAGCCATTGGCTATTACCCTCTGAGCCTTATGATCCAGCCAGTTTCCTATCCACCTTACAATCCATTCATCCAACCCATAGTTCCTTAACTTGCTTGCAAGAATGTTGTGGGTGACGGTATCAAAAGCCTTGCTAAAGACAAGTTATATCACATCCACTGGTCTCTCTGCATGCACAGAACCAGTCATCTCATCATAGAAGGCAATCAGGTTGGTTAGGCATGACTTGCCCTTGGTGAATCCAAACTGACTGTTCTTAATCACCTTCCCCTCCAAGTGCTTAGAAATGGATTCCCTGAGGATCTGCCCTATGATTTTTCCAGAGACTAAGATGAGGCTGACTGGTCTGCAGTTCCCTGGCTGCTCCCTCTCTTTCTTAAACATGGGCACCAGTGATGATGCATAGGGGGGTGCATGTGCACCCCCTGAAAGCACCGCTCCACCCCCTGACCAGCCATGCTCACCACTTAGGTGATG
>NW_017728943.1:55473278-55528330 GCF_001723895.1 Crocodylus porosus | reverse complement strand
TTGCTGGGATCCTATGACCCCAGCTGACTTCCTGCCCTTCAGGCAGGGGGCTGGACTCGATGATCTTCCAAGGTCCCTTCCAGCCCTAATGTCTATGAAATCTATGAAAACTTTCCACTTGTAAACTATTTCTTCCACTCCTTTTTGTGTTTTAGATCACTAAAGGGTTCCGTGCTAAGCCAAGCTGGTCTTTTGCCACACTTGCTAGTTTTCCTGCACATCAGGATGTTTTGTTTCTGCACCCTCAGTAAGGTTTCTTTAAAGTATAGGCAGCTCTCCTGGACTCCTCCCCTGCTCAAACTGGTCCCCCCATGGCATCCTACCCATAAGTTCCCTGAGTGAGTCAAAGTCTGCTTTTCTGAAGTTCAAGGTCTGTATGCTGCTGCTCTCCTTTCCTTTTCTCAGGATCCTGAACTCAATTGTCTTGTGGTTGCTGTTGCTCAAATTGCCATCCACTACGTTCCCCACCAATTCCTCCCTGTTTGTGAGCAGCAGGTCAAGAATAGCATGGTCCCTAGCTGGCCACTCCAGCACTTACACCAGGAAGTTGTCCCCTACGCTCTCCAAAAACTTTCTGGATTGCCTGCGCGCTGCTGTATTGCCCTCCCAGCAGATGTCAGGGTGACTGAAATCCCCCATGAGAACCAGGGCCTCTGATTGGGAAACTTCTGCTAGCTGTCTGAAGAAAGCCTTGTCTACCATTTCCTCCTGTTTTTTGGTCTATAGTAGACATCCACCACAACATCACCCTTCATTGCTCTCCCCTCTAACTTTAACCCAAGACTTTCAATAGGCTTATCTCCAGTTTCATACTGGAGCTCTGAGCAATCATATAGCTCTTTTACATAAAGTGGAATTCCTCCTCCTCCTCTTCCCTGCCTGTCCTTCCTCAACAGTTTGTACCCATCTATGACAGTTCTCCAGTCATGTGAGCTATCCCACTGAGTCTCTGTTATTCCAGTCACATCATAGTTCTGTAACTGTGCAAGGGCTTCCAGTTCTTCTTGCTCATTTCCCAGGCTCCATGCACTCGTATACAGACACCTGGGATAACTAGCCAATTACCCTAATTTCTTGGGAAGAATAACAACACCTCCCCTGTTGCCCTCCCCCACACCCCCACTTGTGCTTCCTTCAGGTCATCCACTTCCCCACTTACCTCAGGGCTTTGGTCTCTATCCCCTGAGGAACCTAGTTGAAAGCCCTCACTAGTTTAGTAAGCCTGTTTGCACAGATGTTCTTTCCTCTCTTCATCAGGTGGATCCCATCTCTTCCTAGCAATACTTCTTCTTGGAACAAAATCTTGCAGTCAAAGAAGCCAAAGCCCGGCTGGCGACACCATTTGCACAGCCATGCATTTAACTGCAGGATGTGTTCTCTCCTGCCTGGCCCCTTCCCCTTGACTGGAAGGCTCAAGGAGAACACCACCTGAGGCCCCGTCACCTTCACCCTTGCACCCAGAGCCCTGTAGTCACTTTTGATCTGCTCAGGTTCTCCTCTGTCAGTATCATTGGTGCCCACATGAATGAGCAGCATGACATCGTAGTCAGAGGGCCAGGTGAGTCTCAGTAATCCTTCTGTGACATCTTGGATCTGGGCTCTAGGGAAGCAGCAGACTGCCCAAGGCAACAGGTCATGCTTCCCCCTCAAAAGTCTCCAACCATCACCACCCGTTGCTTTTTCTTGGTGGCAGTGGTCTCAGTCCTTCCAACCTCGTGGAGGCCTGCCCTCTTCCACCAACCAGCAAAACGTGCAGCTCCTCCGCTGTTGCTGGGGCTCCATATCTCTTCTGTGGGCAAACTGTTGCAGGTGGAGATTTCTGCTTGCTGCCAGAGGTCAAAAGCTTCCACCTTCTTGGAAGTCCATGCCCTCTCCCTTCTCTGGTGCTGCCTTTGGTAGTCCTTCCTCCTCAGTCCTAGAGGATTGTCAGCATTTGCAGGAAAGGCCACAGAATGCTGTAATCCGGCAATCAGCTCATCACAGGGGTGCAAGGAGAATGACTTCAGAGGAGAGAAAGATCTTTTGGATTTTTCAGTGAAGGGGGCAATTTTAAAGCAGTACAGACTTTCCCAGCTGACCTTCTTTTTTTCTAGCCTCTTAACAAGGAAATAAGAAGGAACTCCTCACCTGTAAACTCCTGCTTCTCTAAAAATCAAAACACAGCAAGCCTTGCCTAATGACGTGTGTAAGTCCTTCCAACCATAGGAGCACAAAGGTAATTTAAGAAAAAAAGTGTTTTATTTTCCCTGGTCCATTCTGTCTCTGCACTTGAGACCTTACAGTCACTGAGATCTCTGAAAAGGTCTATACCAATGCTCTCCCCATCTGAACATCACACCACTGCTTCCTATAAAACAGGAGGACCTGGATAAAGGATGTGGCTGTGAGGGCTTGTCTGCCTGGGGAAACTCCCCTCACAAAAAAAATATTCAGAGATGCTCTCCACATGTACACACTTACTCCACACAACTACCTTTGGACAGTTAAGCTTAGTCTGTTTACAGAATTATTCCAAAGTGCATGGCTGTCCAACTGGAAGCTCATGAGGGGCCATGATGCAGCCTGAGGGTCAGTGCAACTCTCATTGCCACATAGTGGGGCAGAGCCTGGGGGGAGATGTGTGTTGCCAGTTGTTGCCACTGTGCCCACATGGGACACTTGGGTATCCCATGTGCCAGACAGGAAATTTAAAGGAGATGTGTGCTGCTGTGGGCGATGGCTGGGTAGTGGGGGGAATATGGTCTGTATGGTGTACGCCATGTGTGACACTAATTTCTCCACCAAAACCCCACTGCAGTTGGAGAGACCTGCCTAAGTAGATTAAACTATATGTCAACAATACATATGTAAGCACAGAGGCGGAAAGGGATCTTGGAGTCATTATTGACTCCAAGATGGACATGAGCCGCCAATGCCAGACCGCAGCGAGCAAAGCTAACCCCACCCCACCTTGTTGTGCATCCAAAGATGCATCTCAAGCTGGTCCAGAGAGGTGATACTCCCCTCTCTATGCAACTTTGGTCCGACCTCAATTGGAGTACTGCATCCAGTTCTGGGCACTGCACTTTAAGAAGGATGTGGCCAGCCTTGAGAGGGTTCAGAAGAGGGCTACCTGCTTGGTTGGGGGGCAACACAGCAGGCCCTATGAGGAGAGGCTGAGGGACCTGAACCTGTTCAGCCTCAGCAAGCAGAGGCTGAGGGGGAATTTGGTGGCTGCCTACAAACTCATTAGGGGAGATCCACAGCAAATAGGAAGGGTCTTATTCCCCCCAGCAGCACCTGGGGTGACGAGGAACAATGGCCACAAGCTGCTGGAGAATAGGTTCAGGTTAGAGATTGGGAGGTACTATTTCACTGTTAGGGCAGCTAGGATCTGGAACCAACTTCCTAGGGAAGTGGTCCTTGCTCCTATCTTGGGTAAATTCAGAAAGAGGTTGGATGAACACCTGTCTGGGGTCGTGTGATCCCAGCATGTGCTCCAGCCAGTGGCAGGGGGTTAGGCTAGATGATCTATTCAGGTCCCTTCTGACCCCTAACTACTATGAAACTGTGAATACACTTAGTGTGGAATAAGTGAGCTTACAGAGAGAATTATTGCAGAATAGCAGCTGCTTTCAATTTACATTGTAGCTTGTATTACAGCACCCTTCTGTAGACAAACCCTAACACTGACCACAATGCATGCATCCAGGACTCAAGAAAGATGGAAGGGTTTCTGGCACCTGAGGTCAGAGGTAATAATGCCTTAATTTATGTGCATTTTACTGCAGACTATAAAGTAATTGTCCCTTTACTATCAAATATCACAGGAAAGGTTATAATAATCTTCAGTGTACTATCCACCCACCCTACAATAACTTGGAGGTATACAGAATGATAAGGCTGAAAAAACTTGAATGGTAATTTGTGCTATGTATGCATCACAGCTCCTAATTGCTTCACACCTGATATAAACATGGTTGTGTAGAACTCTATACCCAAATCCATTCAAGGTAACAAAAGTTAAACTTAGCCTGTTACAGAAAATTGGTTTTAAAAGTCAGCAGAAGTTAAAGGCAGATATTAGTCTACAAAAGGCCTATTGATACCACCCATGGACTGTGCTAGGATCATGTCTGGTAAACAAGAAGATGGGACCTGAAAATCTGGACCCAAATGTTGTTTGACAGAAACTAGGCCTGCTCCTATCTAATGAAAAGATAGGTTATTCCACCCATCATCCCTTCCTGTGATCTTTAAATTCACAACAACTGTAGACAACTGGGTAGATTAAAAAAAGTTTTCCCACTAGTTGCCATCCCCTCTTCTCTTGGGACCCTAAGATTTACCCTGAAATCATTGTGCTTTTACCATCTTAATCCTAAGGGAAGATCTGACCAGGCCAAACCCAGAGAACATCACTACTTCCCCTGGTTTTCACTAAGTCACAAACACCACTGGGTGTGTAAAACTTGAGTTCTTACTGCCGCCCAGATACATGTGTCTGCTTTTCCACCCTATTTCTCTTTTTGCCTTCTTTTTTAAAGCCCTCTTAGCTGACCAAGACTGCATATTTTGAAACAGTGCACTGAATCCATTTCCACAAAAAGGAAGCTAAAACTGGTATGTTAAACATCTGAGGTTGCTATCATGTTAAGACCTTTCATTCACTGACAGCATTTATTACATCAAAATTGACATAATATCTTTGCTTAGGAGCTATCAACGGTGTTTTCAAAAATTACTTATAGGCATTTAAGAACTTTCTTCTGTGTTGCTTAAAACTAAGAAGAACAGATTCACAAGAGGGACAAAGGGATCTAAAAGGAAAGGATTATTCCTGAGGGAAGACAGTAAATACAAGACTTAAGAGGATGTAGCTGTCTTAATGCTTACCAGTACATAAAGGTGCTGAACATTGCCACACTGATGATACTGAAAGGCAAGAAATGCAGTATGTATGCTAACAGCATTTGCCACTTCTGGTATAAGCCATCTTTGCTTTCTTGGTCACTAATAGCACGTAAAGCAGGAACTGGAACATGTACAAAAGGAATTAAAGTACCCTTGACCATGGAGGCCACAGAAGAATTGCTCCTAGCAAACTTGACAAGACAACATTTTATCAGAATAGTTCAGAAATGCTTTCTTTTTTAGCCAGGCTGGTGGCCACCCATATGTGCAAGTGAGAGCCAGGGTCAGGAGTAAGCTGGGACAATTTGCATACTGTACAAGAGGTGGCCAAATGTGTCAAGCACAAGGCAAACTTCACCTCCAGCAGGTAAGAATCTGAGGCTGTGCAGAACTGCCATGGCTAACCAATTCCTACGTGAGTTCAGATCCCAAGAGGATACAAACTATGCACATTCCCTAGACAGACACAACAATTGCCAGCTGCCAAATCCTTACATGGGTGGCTTATCTATGGCAGCTGTAAAAGAAACAGCTTCTAATAAGAACATAATTGTTTTGAGGATCAGATACCACAACATAATAATCCAATATCAATCTTATCTAAGAGTTACTTAATTACTCTTTCGCCCTTTCCATATCTATGGGCATTATTTCAATTAACACTGTGTAACTTAACAGTGAGACTTTGCCCTGCCTTATACTCAGCCACACCAGGGTATGGTGGGCCACCAGGACTCTTCTACTCCTGCAGAGTTCATCTGTGCAGCCTTAGCATATGGACGCTGAGAGACAAGGCTTAGGTGGAATCATGGTTTTATGCTTCTTGCCACTTTCACTAGGAAGGCGTGAAATAGCAACAGGATAAATAGCACTAGGATAAATACATACAGGACATTTTTCCACCTACAGTACAACTGAGCAGCTCTATGATGCACTATCTCTGTAATTAACATTTTTAAAAGAGGCCTATATAGCATATGCTATATAAGAGCACTTACAGCATATGCACCGGTTGCTGCATATAATGTGGACAGATCACAAACTTACATAGGGCAACAGCATTGAGCATTCCTGTATAAGGTGGGGCACTCACAGACTGGTAAATGAGCCCCACCCGATCTTGCACTGCTCCTCTCAGAGGGTCATCCTTCAGTCGGAGAAGGAAAAATGCTATGAACAGGCCAAGCAACAGATTCTGGGAGAGACGCATGATGACACCCATCTTATCTTTGGAGAAGTTCCTTGTTGTTCTCCTGATACAGAAACAGAATCATTATGTCTTTTAGGTAGCGGTGATTAAACCAGTGGGTCTCAACCTTTTTAGATTCAAGGCACCCCTTGTTTAGCTCAAGGCAAGTCCTCAGAAAATGCCAGCTCTTACTCTCCACTCATTTTTTTCACTACAGAAAAATAACAGAGCAATTGTTTTGTTGCAAACAACTCAGAAAGACCACAACAAATCAGAATGGCTTCAACATTATGAACACCAATTTGAATCTCTGGGTTTATCTTGTGACTCATGTTTGTACACCTAACTGTTAACATTGCATAGCACCCTATAGTGCCCTTGAAGGGATAACCCAAGGTGCCACAGCATAGAATCATAGAATCACTGAGTCAGGAGGAACATAGAGAGATCATCGAGTCCGACCCCCTGCCATGGGCAGGAAGGAGCACTGGGGGTGGCAGGGGTCAGAAGACCCCAGCCAGGGGCCTATCCAGTCACCTCTTGAAGACCTCCAGGGAAGGTGAGAGCACCACCTCTCTGGGAAGCCTATTGCAGGCTCTGGCCACCCTTACCGTGAAGTAGTTCTTCCCAATATCTAACCTAAACCTATTCTCCCTCAGCTTGGGGCCATTGTTCCTGGTGACTGCAAGGGGGGCCCTGGTGAACACACTTTCCCCAAGTCTCTGCTGGTGGCCCCTGATAAGGTTGTAGGCAGCCACAAGATCCCTCCTCAGTCTCCTCTTGCGGAGACTGAAGAAATTCAGGCCCCTCAGCCTCTCCCCATAGGGCTGGCCACGGAGGCCCCCAACCATACAAGTGGCCTCCTCTGGACCCTCTCCAGGTTCTCCACGTCCCTCTTGAAGTATGGCGCCCAGATAAAAAAAAGCTAAACACAAGGAAAATGAGTGGCAGTGGGAAAGAACTAATGTATATCCAAGGAAAATGATTTTGTCTAAATGTTATAGGATTAGAGTTTCAATATTATTTTTTGTAACTGCTTTTTTACCGTAAGAGGATCCAGAGTTTGGTGAGTGCATTGGGTGAATCCTTGCTTTTGAAGGGTATAGAAGTCATATCTTTTGTGTGTTTCATTCTTTCAATGGCCTCTAAAGTCTTGGAAAAGATCTCTGAATTTTTATAGGCAGATGCAATGATCTGAACTCTACTGTAGGTCTCCAGCTCACGTTCTCTGCTTCGAGTATCTACAGATGTCAGATCCACTAGAAATTCACAAAACAGCATTAAACTATATACTTAACCAAAGACTCCGTAATTTATTTTTCCTATATTCTCATTTCCTATCCTTCCAAACTATTCACCTCATATAACAAATAAAATTTGTGGGAGGCGAAAAAGGCCATTAGAAACAAGCATACAAGCATAAATATGATAACAATGAATACAGCTTATAATCAGCTGTTAAGAGAGACCAAACATGAATGTAGTAAACCTAATTTCAGGAAACATCTGGGTATATATCTAATGTTTCCTAAAATTAATCACTGCATAAATGTAAAATCCATGATGGGTCCTAATGCTATTTGGCCTACATACAGTACCAAATTTCTCAACTTAAAAAACTGCATTACTAGTACCAGAGCTGCTACTGATAAAAGTTCCAGCTGACTTACTACCGGTGGATGGAGGTCGCTACCTCTCTGATAGTGTCCTTGGAACAGAAGGGGCTTCATCAGACAGGGCTGTGCAAGAAGATCTACTTCTTCCCTGGTCTCTTGGCCACATTCTTCTCTCTCAATACCTAGCAAGGGACATTAACCTCTTCGCTAACCAAGATATGGGGGCAGTCCATCACTCCTGCTTAGAATAACTCCCTTTAGAGCCCTAATTCATTCACTAGATGAACAGTAATGAACCAACTAAACAAGCTGGCTTCTAACAAGTCTATATGTATCTGGGTGCTGGGCCTCTTCAATTTAGGAGCAAGGTTGTCAGCCTGGCTGCTTTCAGAGACAAAAAAACCTCAGAAAGCTTATTCCTTCACTTCACTTCAACCATGCAGAGCAAATCATCAATGATTATTTGCTAAGCATCATTTTTTGATGAAGAAAAAGTATTTGCCTTTTCAAGACGCTTCCGTTCAGAAACCAGGGAGGTCTTAAAAGCTACTTCACAAAAATATCTTCATGATAGAGATCTATAAAGAGGCTACTAGGAGTGGCTGCAAGATCAGAAAGCATGTTTAGCAGAACAATGTTATAATCATCTTTTAGTTGGCAGCTAGACCACCTCAAAACTACTTTCATGAGAGGACAGCCACCTAGAGTGGGATGCTCACAGCTGCACGCTTAAAGACAACAAAATGGTTTCTTTCTACTTGGCAGAATCTGTGGTTCTCCCATGACTTGTACCTTATTTTTGCATTGTCTTTAAATTGAGATTCTGAATTATCAAGATTAATTGAGGTATGGCTGAGGCTGCTCTATCCGTTATGCCTTTAACTAAGGGAGAGAGAACCGGCAGGGTTCAGGCACAGCTCAGCAGCAAGATCCCACACACATGCATGGACAGAACATCTTGAAGAACCCCAGTAACTGTGAGGACAATTGACACCTAAAAACAAAAATCAAGAGATCTCTTCAATTTAATCCTGGGATTGCATCCTTCTATAAAGTATCTTAAAGTGGCTAAACATTTTCAATTTCCTGTAAAGGCAACAGGAGGGATGGCTGTTAGGAATCCAAAGGGGTCCTGAGCCTGGAACTTCAGTTGCGCCCTTAGTTTACTCTATTTCATCTGCTAATGCTGCAGTGCTATTGCACATTTCTACTCTTTACTGAGCCAAAGTGAAATGTTAGATCAACAACCTGCGTGCTTGGACTCTACTTTGCCCATTGCCATGGCATCTAAATGCCATATATTCCAAAGATTTAAATAAATAACATGCTAAACAGAAGTTGGACACTTTCAGGACGAACCTAACCTTTTTTGCTGCCGATCTCACATCTACTATACCTCTTAGGACTAAGAGCAGCCATTCCGTTGAATAAGGGTTTCTTTCCACTGACAGAAAATAGAATAAATAAGTGTAGTATAATTAGTTTTCATTAGAATAAATGAGTTCTCCATTGGCAAAACCTTCAACTTCTTTGCCTGAAAGAACTGTCGATGTGTTTGATAACATGACTGAGTTCAACTTACCATAAAAGTCAAAAGGATTTGAGTGCTCAGGACAGTCATAGCCACAGTCACTAAAAAATGTGATCATTTCTGTGGGTTTCCCACAGAAAACCAGTTCTCCAAAGCTCATGATAGCAATCTTGTCAAATAACTGGTTGGACAAATAACAGATTAATGATAACTATACAGTATTAACAAGAACATCACTAACAAGCTAATAAAGGAAGCTTAACTTTGGCCTGCCATTAAATTTCCATAATACATCATTTCTATGCTCACAAATAAGCTATTTTTCCCATGATGACCGTCCAAGCATCTCATTTAGATGCACCCAGGCTGTACTGATCTCTCTTGTACTTTTGGCTTCAGTAAAAACTCTGTACTATGAAACTCAGTAAAATGCTAAGGTAAAAATGGTAAGGAATCATCACTTGACATTCCTTACCTGAAAGAGTTCTGACCGTGGTTGATGAATTGTAATAATCACTATCCTGTTTTTGTGTGCAAGTTCTGAAAGCAACAAGACAATCTGATTTGCAGTCATGCAGTCCAGCCCTGTAGTTGGTTCATCAAGTAACATGACCTCTGTGAATACAAGAGACAGAATTTCTGAAAACTCATTTAAAAGAGAGCAAATTTTGTAGTGTTTGTCCTTTAGGTCATGCAGTGAACAGTGTTGGATTAGCTCTCAAGTGTGACAGCCAAAACCAGCAGATATGAAACAGTACCACATTAATTTCATTTATTTCAATGGACAGATTTCCACCCTGAGCAATACTGAGGTGAAAAATGTCAGCAGTTTCAGCTCTGCTCTTTGATTCTCAGAATAGGAAATTGATTTTATTTTCAAATCTGCCTGGCTTCCTAGAAGCTATCAAAAAGATTCACTTTAGATGTCTTTTTTTTAGAGTTAATATTATGCTATAATGGTTACAAGGACAATGGAACACACCATGATATTAAGTATGTATTCTGCACAAACACACTAGATACAACAGTGCTTTATACAATGAACTATTTAAATTAGGGTTGCCCAACTGATGGCCCAGGGGCTGTATGCAGACCATAAGGGATTAATCTATAAGTCTTGGGCTCCTACCAGATTGCCACTCCCCCTATTACTCCAGCTGCTGCTGCAGCCAGGGTCCCTGGACTTCCCCTCCTTCCCCTGGCTTCTGCTTCCTGAACCTACCCCAGGGGCAGGTACAGTGCAGTGCAACACATGGTGCTGGGGAAGCCCATGGCATGGTGCAGCAAGGGAGCCAATGGCTGTTGAGCTGAAGGGGGTGCTATTTGCACCACCCAGTATAGTAGTGTGGGAGGCACCCCCAAGTATAGTAGTGAGAAAGGGGAGCTGCCCGTGTTGTGGCAGCCCCAGTGGCCCATGCAGGGTTCAGCCCCCTGAACAACCCTGATATAAATCTATTTAGTAGTACAGTACACACAATGCTACAGGTGATTGAGTTTTATTGGGTATTGTTTTTTCCACACTAGTAAAAATTATTTTAATGCTACACAGCAATTTCTTGGATGAACCTACCTGGAGAAGGTAGTCTTTTATTTTACAACAAATGAGGTACAGCATGAAAAGTTACTCACCCTTGTGTATAATCTTAGCTTGGAGGGCCTTTCTTTGTGGTTACAGCGAAGATATTATTGTGAAGTAAGCTAAAATGCGAAGTTACAGCGCACTAACAATTCTGCACCAACTTCCTACATGGGCATCCTTACTGCTAAGCAATCTAAACATGGAGTAAGCTATCTCAAGTTTTATGACATGTGAAGAGTGCTTGCATGCAGAACTAGCCTGAAATAGCTAATGTTCTGTAGAATCCCACCCTAGCTTACTTTGCAGTAGCTTCCCTAGGTAGGCAATGGCAAGAGGAAAATAAGGGCTATATGTCCAATTGTTCCCTGGCTTCACAGGAAGACTATTTATTCACAAGGGTAATGTTTACTGGTGTGACTGTTTAGGTAATGTAGAAGCCTTTGCCTACTAAGAACAGAACAGAACTGAGAAGAGTTCACTTCACATCTGCCACTGAACAGCCATCAAATGGTGTCATTTTTAAGAAACTATCTTAGCAGTGACAACTCAGAGACAAAAAGTTCTATTATCCCCTTTAGAAATGCATCCCCCAGTCCCCACAATTTTATGTGTACCTATGACTTCTGTCATTGCAGCAGAATGCATGTGTTATATAGTATAGAAACACAGTGGAAATCAACTTTTGATCCTTTATCAGGAGAAATGCCAATCCTATTTCTTGACTGGCTGAATTAACATCACTAAATCTACAAATGCTGATTCTCTGAATTAAGTTAACATATGTCAGCTTAGATATTTAAAAGGGACATTGTAATACCTAAGAAAAATCTTAAGTTTCTTCACAAAACTTTCTAAGAAAGTAATGGACACAAGATACCAGTTCTTTAATATCTGCATGTATTATAAGTAGGGTACACATGACTTACTGGGCCAGTTAATTTATGAGACTAGTTATTTTACTTTGCTTGTGACAGTTCTTCTGCTCCTGGGGAGTTATTCCAGTTAGATTGTGGATTTAAGTATTGTCAAGATAAGTACAGCTTGTGTATATGCTGCTTTTTGGCTTTATATTGAATCTAAATAAATATCTAGGACTCAGTAAAAACAACATATAATAATTCTTAGCACTTTTTTTTCAAAGTGCTGAACAAACAACAACTTAATCCCCATAGCAGCCCTCTAAGATGAGTAAGTATTATTACTCCTATGGTTAATAAATGGGAAACAAACACACAAAGTTGAGCACATTCTTAAATTGCTACCATCTAAGCCTTTTCTTACAGTTTCCTATTGGAGCCTAAGGCTGCCTATAGATATGCTCATTTGTGTTCTAATTGGAATGCACATGAGTTGTCTCATCGTCATGTGTATGAACTCCCCCCCCACTCCCTGCATTTTAAAATGGCTGTGGAGGCATTTTTACTAAAGCTCATCAAATGAGCTTTAGTTAAAACACCTCTGCGGCCATTTTAAAATGTGTATGTGTGTTGGGGGAGGGGAGCAGGGAAGCTTAATACAACTGACGGTGAGCCATAGAATAGCTGTCGAGGAAATGCTCTAATTAAATGGCCTCTCCCCACCCCTGAGCACGTGTATAGGCACCCTTAGTGGTTTTCCCAGGGTTGCCTAGTATGTAAGGGGTGGAAGTGGGAATTCTACTCAGCTAATGGCTTAGTGGCAGTTCTAACTGACCGTGCAACTAGTCTGCAAACTGAAGGCAATGGGAGTTTGGAGCTCTGACCTGTAGCAGAAAAAAGTGCTCCTGTATTTTAAAGGTCTGTAAAACAGTGGGTAGTGTTAGTGCGCGTGAAGTGACAGTGTAATAAAAAGGGCAATGTTTTAGTTCTAGTCTGAGAAACTACTCACTGGGATCTTGTAAAAGCTGGGCTGCAATTGAAACACGACGCCTCTCACCACCACCAATTCCCCTAAAGACACGGCTTCCGATTATACTATGAGCAACATGGCTGATACTCAGCTCGGTCATAGCAGCATCTACCTGCAAAACAAGTACAGGTTAGAAAGAACATGAGTAACATTCACTGCCCACTGTGTGGGCACACTTGCACACTATGTTAAAAACTATGAGAAAATCTCTACCATTCTAAAGGGCACCCCTATAATGCCTATACTCCTTTTCAATTAAAGATACTTACAGCAGTGTGGCCTCATTTTTATTCCATATCACAATACATCATTTGAATTTTTAGTGACTTTAAGGGATGACAAGTGCAGACTGCCTGGGAGAGGCATGTCGATCTGCCTTCCAAAAAGGAAGGTTAGAGAACAGGTAAGAAGTTCTAGGGAAGGAGACTTTAAGGTAGGTGATGGCAGAAAGTTAGAAAGGGCACCTATACACGCACTCCAGGGTCAGGGGTAGGGGGCATTTTAATCAGAGCAGCTCTTGGGAGAATCTTGTGTATTCATCATCCTGCATTTTAACATGGCGGCAGGGCTGCTTTAACTAGAGCTTGTTGAATGCTCCAATCAGCACGCTCCAGCTGACTTGATTAATGGAGTCTACTCTGATGCCTTTTAATCAGACCATGTCAAAGCACACGTAGAAGTGCCCCAGGAACTGTCAGTAGGGAAGATGTTTCTACCTCACCACTAACACTGAAGACTCTTATTATGGTAGGCTTGACGTATGCTGGAGTAAAGTCTTTTCTTTCAACCTCCTCAAGCAAAATTAATATTTTCAGTAAGAAGTACAGACTTTACTCTAAATAGATGATGGCTCCCAGAAAAAAGGGGCTCCCTCCTTCCTAAGGGGCGAACTTTTTTGTATAGTCACCACCATGGTAGCTGCCCTCTTACACACAGTTTCAAGAACTTCCACATACCACCCCACACCTGAGCAACAGCCACTTAACTGCTGTTGTATGCTGCTGCAACCAGAAAACTGGCTGAATCCAAATCTTACTACTTTTAGGGCATAAAGCAAAATTAATCTTTCTGCAGGCAGCGGTAGCTTTAGGCAGTAAATATGCAAAGGTTGTGTCATGAAGTTAACCTAGACAGACTTTCCCGCTGGGTCTTCCAATGCAGTCTCTACTCATGTTATCCGTCTACTTAGGTAGATCATTCAGAATAAGATAGGCTACATTCTGCACCCGGTACAGGACTAAGCCCTCTGTCACTCAGGACTATGCAAAAAAAAAAAAAAAAAAATAGCAGCTGAAATTCCTTACAGTAAGTAGTTTCATTTGGGACCAGACCTCTGACTTTTATACTTTTATATCCCATCCAATCCATTTTCCTGTGTGACAGGTAGCAATTGTTACTGCTCCAGAAATGCACATCTCATTCCAGTATGTTTCCTTTTTTCCCAGATGGCAGCACAATCTAGAGCAGTGGTCTCCAAACTTTTTTGATCGCGCACCCCTATCAGTAAAAGATTTTTGAGCACGCACCCCCAATATATGTATATTTATAGAAATAGAAATAGAAATAGAAGTTCAAATATTTTCTTCCCGCACCCCAGTGGATCGTCTTGTGCACCCCACTTTGGAGACCACTGGTCTAGGGGATAGGAGAGCCAGAGAACTGGAATTATTTGGTTAAAGAAATTCTGTGGGAGCTTGAGCAACTCCATTCACCAACAGATACCTGTCCCTTCATTTCTAAAATGGAGATAATGCTACTTCCTTTCCTTTGTAAAGTGCAGCAAGATCAACAAATGGAAAGCGTTACTGATGGGCAGAGCATGGAAGGGCATAAAATGAGCTGCTAAAGGATAAGCGTCTAAATATCCGAATTACATAATTTGCTGGACTTATCTGGAAAACCTGGAGAGGAAAAACAAACATACAAACCTTCTTTTTGATAAAGTCACTGGAGTGCTTCTGAAGTGCAAGTAAAGCTGTGTATGTCAAAGATTCTTGTACCGTGAGATAGCTTAACAAGGCATCATTCTAAAAAAGGAAGAGTAGCCAAATATTATTACCATAATAACTATGGGTTTGACTGAGTCCTCATGTCTATCTTACACCAGCATAACTCCATTGACTTCTACAGAGCGACTCCTTGTACATCAGAATTAACACCGTTGTAATTAGGCCATTTGTCTACACTGCTTTTATTACAAGTTTACGATAACAAAAAACACAACATGCATACAAAATGATTTGGAAAACCACCTGTGGCACGTAAGAGAAGCAGTCCTTAAATTGATCCTTCTTCAGCTCATTCCCATTCACATACACTTCACCAAAGAAGTTTCCTTTATGCCTCAGTCTTCCTGATATTGCATCCAGCAGGGTTGTTTTCCCAGATCCTTTTAGACAATTTAAAACAATCATTTACATTATTCTTAGGTCTTACAAAAGTATCTAATGGCCTTGGTCAGGGGCACTGGTTTTATTGTACTGCATAGTCACTAAAAAAGATGTGAACTTGGGTTCCAAAAAGGCAGCCTAGAGGAGTTGAAGGGATTGATACAGGCTGTGTAGAATAGTATTTATTCCTCATTATTTGTTAAGTGTTCTTATTATCCTTAATCTGCACATACCGGAGGAAGACAGGTTCTGACCTACAAACTATAAACATCTAAATGCAAAGACAAAGGAGTTGGTACAAGGATGAGTGACTAGTACTAGATCTGACCAGAGCAGGAAGCAACTTTTATACGGGACATTTTATAGGCAGACTGTAGGTTTCATGGAAGAAATACTTTTTGAGGAAAAAAGTAAAAAAAGAAAGATCACTTTCGATACTAGGGACAGGAATAAGAATAAGAGAAAGCATGGGAAAAGTTATGACGAGTAAGAGATGGAGAAGGTTTTCGAAGCAGCAATGCAACAGACAGGTCAAGAAGCAGAGCGAGGGAAAGGAGAAATAGTAAAAGATGACAGCATCGACGTAGACAGGAACAGAACTGGGCAGCGGACAAAGAAGTTGAATTGCTTTTGGAGTGCAGGTGGGAGACACCAGAGGAACAGAGAGATCATAATTCGAGGGCAGCAGAAGATCTGTGCAACACTTACGAGCCCAAAATAAGGCAAGCAGACTTTAAATGTTTCATAAGCTCGAGGCTGGCCCTCTGCAGAAGGGTGAATTTCACCCAAGATAAGTAAATGGACAGTATGTTAGCCACAGAAATCACAGTGACAAATTCAAAAGGCTGAAAAACTTGGGTGAATTTGACACTGGAACTATAACTTACCAAGGACTAGAGGAAACTGAAAACCAGCTGCTATTTTTTGAACAGTGTCAGTGAAAATGGCCATGAGTGCTATTAAATACAGCTATGTCTTTATTTATTTACTTGCCCTCTCTAGAACAGGGGTAGGCAACTTCTTCCAGCTACAGGCTGGAACGACCCATGCCAGGTCAGAGGCAGGTGAGCATGTGGGTGCTGGGATCCTGCCACCACTGCCACCGCTGCCCCCAGCTTTTGGGGAAACACCTGCAGCCAGCACTTCTCCCCGAGGAAGCATGGGGAGAGCGCCTGTAGCTTGCGCCCCCTGCCCACTGAATGCCACAGAAGCCGTGCAGATCCATGAGCCATAGGTTGCCAATCCCTGCTCTAGAACATCTTTGATAAGAGTCCACAACATTTCCATGATAAAAATACAAATCTTTAGGGCAGAGTCTTGGGCTTGCTAAAGTCACCGGTGCAGCACAGAGGAACCATGAAACTTTCCAGCCTGAAAATCCAGAGCTGGTAGAAAGCTAGAATCGGGAGTACCATACCAGCACTCCCTCAAACCCTTCACTGTCAGTAGCAGGAGGAGACAGTGTCAAGGGTAGCATGCTGCTGGAAATGTGCTCCAGCAGTCCTCACAAACCAAACATCCCGCAGAGGACCATGCATAAGACACTGCACACTGGGAGCCTGGTTTCAGTTGATTTCAGATACAGAACAAATTGTTAGTCTACATCAGTGGTACTCCACCTTTTTGTCCAGTGGGCCAGATGGGCAGTGCCTGGTCCCTCCACAAGCCAAATCCAGCTGGCGGTCCCAGTGCGGGGCATGGACACATTGTGCCATGCAGAGGGGAGAAAGGGGCAGCCTGGCACCAATCCAACCATGCGGAGGATGGGGACGGGGTGTGGGCCAGCCCATACCAACTGTGCAGGAGGAGGGGGCATGGCCCAGCCCCAGTCCAGCTTTTCAGGGAGAGAGGGCATGGCCTGGCTCCGACCCACCATGCAGGGCTTGGGATTTCGGCAGTGGGGAGGGGTGACAGTATTAACTGTGGGCCAGATTCCAAGGTGTCACAGTCTATATTTTGGCTCGCGGGCCAGAAATTGAGCACCTCAAATCTACATCATTAACCCAGCCTTAGAAGGACAATCGTGTCCTCGGGGTGTTGTTAAAGAACTATCCACAATGAGAGCAAGCTGGAACATTGACAGAGCTAGGTAGTGACAGGTTTTTCTTTTACATTTTTTAAAGCAGTATTTTTCTGGACCCAAAGTTTCTGAACTACTTACCAGAGTTTCCCAAAATCCCCATTATCTGGCCACTCTCTATATGAAACGAGACATTTTTGAGGATCTGTCGCGACCATTTCTTACGGTACGATGGGATATCCCACCAAGGCCCAATGCGCTCTCTTTAAAAGAAGAGGTTAAAAAGGATGAGGTGCGGCATTTGGGGAAACTGAAAATTACATCTAAAGAAGTGGTAGCATTGAGGTGATGTTGTGGCCATGAGGGAAATAAACATGCTTTTGAATCTCTTAGACTTGAGGAAGAGTACTTAGTATTGGAAAACGTGTTTATATCCCTTCCAACTATACAGTTTGTCCAATAAAAAACATTGCCCACGCAAATCTTTGCCTCTTGCATCTGAAAGAGACGGGGCTTTAAAAAAATGGCCTGGTCCCTTCTTAGGCTTCTTTATAAGGTGTGATGAAGCACAATGAGGATCTGAAAGGATTTTAATGTTAAAAAGTATTTTCTTTTCCACTCACTTTTTACCTTAGTCACTTAAGGAAGGTAAAGCTGGTCCAACCTAGTTTTACAAGAGAACAACTGAGGCAACAGCAATCTTTATTGTGAATTCTTGCCATCATAATTGAAAGGGGGATCTTTAAGGTTGTGTTTATTAAATGTTAACAAACCATTTAAATTAAATAAAAGCTATTCAATTAAAAACAAAGAAATATAAAGTGTTTAACAGTCTGACTATAAACCTCTTCCCCTCTCAGTAGCTCATCTTCTCTTGAACCTATCATCAACTTACCTCTGTAATCATTGCATGTCTTCCAGCCTAGGTAAGACCTGAATTTGAAACACACGCAAAAAAACCCAAGCAAAATGAAAGAAATGACAACCCTTTCAAGTTTTCATTATACACCACAAAGCAGAAGAAAATGTGCAATTTTTTTTGGAATTCTCCTGTGAAAAATAAGCTGTTAATTCTTCAGAAATTAAAACCACTCTTTATCCTCAGAGAAATATATTCTAAGTATAAAACAAGTAGACCTAACTCATCCCTGGCATCTTCACTTGATTCAAACTGGCTTCAAATTCTTTCCCTGTTACTACTATTTTATAAATTAAAGGAAGTCTTCCGTTATTCCCGTGGCCCCAGGGATTAGTGCTGTTTCAAAGTCTCAGCTCACACAACGGGTCTTCAATACCTTACCTGACAGTATAGGAGACCCCTTGGAGGCTGACACTATTGTTACATGATGTCACAGCAGACTTCCTTTCTTCTGCTTGAGAACTGCAAATGCCCCTGTCCATCTCAGTAGACTTTGAAATGTATGGTTCTCCTTATTCATAAGCAGCCTTCTTACTCGTAATCACCCTCACGAACAGCTGGAAAATCAGTTAATCTGGGTCAATACTGTTGAGTCAACCTAGGAACATAAAAGGAACAACTTCGGTCTGTTACTGGTCCTAGAATGAATTTGGACCCTACCTTCTGCTCCCCATGGCTGCCAACTAGGATAGAAAAACTTTTTAGCTGTCTGTTTGCTCTTTCTTTCTCTTTCTGTAGAGCAGTAGACAGATGATTAGCTGTAACTATTATCTGATGAACCTTTAGCCTGAGTTTTATTGTCCCAGAAAAGGAGAACATTTACACATCTACAAAGACATGTCGGTGAGACAGAGCCAGTGTGCCAGGAGAGACAGTGGATATATTACTATGTTGAAGGGTTTGGGTTAACTGGAAAACCAAGAAAAGAAGGATTTGTGCAGCAAGCATAGTATTTAAAACCAAAAAGAAAACGTGACGGAAGGAGAGAGAGAATCATCTACCAACCAAGAAAAAAGACATGTCTGAAAACGTCCTGTTGGAATGTGCCACTGGGAGCCAGGCTACAGATCAGGTAAATACAGCTCACGTGAAAAGTGAGGGAAATTGCTGCAAGCAATTCAGGAGAAAACTGTACTTACCACACAATACCCTCTATTTGCATGTGAATGTGATATGACAACAGTATGCAGCCCTTGGAGAAGCAAGATGGTCTCGTGGTGAAAGGAGCAGACCGTAACACAGACAATCTGAATTCTCTTTCTGGTTTTGTCTTAGACTTTGTGTCTGAATTTATGCAAATCATTCAATCTCTTATTTCCTCCTCTGTAAAATGGAGATGATCAGATTCCCACATCATCCGGGAATGCTGTCAGGATCAATCCATTGCAAGAACTGCTCAGATGCTACAGCAGGGGCGGGCAATTATTTCGGACAGAGGGCCGCTTACTGAGTTTAGGCAAGCCATCGAGGGCCGCATGACAGGCAGCCAGGGGCAAATAACTATTAATTTTCTAAATCTTTTAGGGGCCCCGTGGGCCAGACAGAATGGCCTGGCGGGCCGCATCTGGCCCACAGGCCGCATTTTGCCCACCCCTGTGCTACACGCTGATGCCTCCCACATGACCTAGATTAGCGCTCTCAGGAGAATCTAGTGGAAGCGTTTGCTGACCAGGGGTAGGGATGCATCAGAGTAGCCTTTACTGTATATTTCTGTTAGAAATTGCTCCTGTTTGAAACACTTTCACTACAAAAATGATTACCCAAGGTATGAAAAATGTTGGAGGTTTTTGCAGTATTTATGTCACAGGGAGGGAGAGGAATAAGCTGATATTGCTCAGACTGAGGAAAAATGAAGGGACTTGGAGAGCAAAGTTTTGAGAGAGGAAGAGATTGGTGTGTGTGTGTATGTGTCTTACAGGAGTGTTGGAGCTGTGTTGGTCTAAAGACATAGGCAGACAAGGTTCTTTGGGTAAATCTGATATCTCTTTTTAGAGCAACTCAAATATTTGAGTTGGCCTAATAAAAGATATCAGATTTACCCAAAGAACCTTGTCTACCTATATATACATATATATAATATGTATGTATGTATGTTTGTACTGGGTAAAGGTGAGCCCCTGGCTTACAGGAGAACACACTCTGAAAGATATGTGATCAGGATATCAGGTGTAAGAACGACAGGAGTTTTAATTAACTTTCTAATAACAATTCCTCCAGGCAACGATGAAGTTCCAAGACACTATTTTTTCCTCAGATGAAGATAGCAGTCTGTATTTCACGTACAGTGGTGAATCAAACATTCTAGAGGTCAATGAACTCAACTATCAGGTACAAGGCCAGCTTTATTTATCTTTATTTACTATGGCAGGTATTCAATAATTTTCTGCTTGTAACATCTAAGATCCTCTAAAAAGATAATGAGGAATCAAAATACACACAGAGGCCTTGCAATTACTGTAAAAGAAACATCACTGAAGCTATGGAAGTTTTGGGTACAGAATCAGGCCCTTAGCCGCTCTGAAATAGTAGGCTGGTCTGTCGCAGAAGACATATTTGGCACAGCAATGGGTTGGGTGATAATAGGCAAAAAGTGTATCTCAGCTACATTTGTGTTCTTCTGATCCTGAGCAGGCTCTGAGCTCCTCCAAACAGGTCCAAGAGGCTATTCTGATGGAAGGGGGTCAAGTTGCAGAAGAGCCTAAGTTATAACCCCACTCTCTCAGAAATGCACTCCAGACTGGGAACTGATAGTGCGACATGCATAAAAAGATTCCTCAGGGAGCTATTTAAGATTTCTATCTGCTTTGTACCAAACAGCTGCAAAAAGCTAGAGCAGATCTCAAGAATTGGGCCTATTGCTTCAGCAAGCAAAAATACACTTTGCAAAGAATTAAAGGCCTGTGCATATGAGGTGTAACATAAATAGCTGGGTAGTATTTGCATTCCTGTTCAGATAATATGCATTATCTTTTATTTTCACTTTTGATTGTTTTCAGATTAGAGCTGACAAAAATATTTCCAGCCAGTTCTACCAAATGCCATGATAATCAGGAACTTGATAGAAATACATAGAAAGAAATAGGTTTGGTAATCAACAGTCATAACAGAAAAAAGATGGAAGCAAAGGCGGCTATAAAAAGGAATTTGCTAACACCCACATTTGGAAATGTGCATCAAGTTGGTGGCAGCTACTCCCATGCGTTTCTCAGTTTGCATCATCTTAACTTCGAAAGGTTGTGTTGTGATGGCACTAACTTTTTGAATGGAATGTTTATTTTCTTGTATTTAATTTTTTTCATTAGGTTAATGTGGCAGCTCAGATTCCCTGGTATGAGAACATAGCAGAACTGAAAATGCCTTGGACGTGGAACAGAGGCCCAGATTCTCATGTGTCAGCAATCCAGAATCTGAATTTTAAAGTTCAAAGCGGTCAGATGCTAGCTATTATAGGAAGCTCTGGTAAGACTGAAAGCTTTACCATATTGACCATGTCTTTACCATCAAGTGTACAATAGCTGCTAGCAATAATTTTCAGTCCCCTGGATGCCAAAGGACATATAATGCAGCTCATCTGAAAAAAACCCATTCCTTAGCAGCGGGTGTTATAAATCAATAAGACATGAGCACATGGATCCCATGGCAGAAGACAGTTTGATCAAGAACTTTTGTTTTGATGTGTATATTTACCAACTGTTTCTTTGTGAATAGTTTTTTTTTTTAACCATTACAGTTTGGGGGCCAGATTCCCTGAATCTGCCTGTAACAAGTGCAAGGTGCCTGCAGTGAAGGAAACTTGAACTGCTTGACCCAGCTCAATGGGAAGAATGGGCAAGTACCAGCCCTGACCTGGTTACATACGTACCCTGATCCTAGTCAGACCCTGAGAATGAGTAGTAGCAGTACAATTGCCTCACATCCACAGGTTGAATTCCACTCAGAGACAGATACTTTTGCAGAGTATGGCAGTAAATTCAGGTGAACTTAATGGAAAACACATAAAGAAAGGAAGCAACTCCACCACAGTGTGGTTTGTCTGTTAAACGCCTTCTACTTCCTATCTACCTCCCCCTCACCACCACCTCCTTTTCTGATTGCAGGGGCTGGTGAACTTTTCTATTGGGGTTCTGCTTTCTCAAGTTGCCCTAATAAAGACAACCCATGGTAAGCTTTACCTCTAGAGGTAGTAAGTCAAAGTTGACTTTGTATGGCTAGAGGTAAAAAACAAATCCATGCCTTATCTCTTCTGGGATTTAACTATCCTGATGTAAAATCCACACCTTTGGAGAGCAAAGATGGGAGCCAGGTGTGTCATAGAAGAGTCTTTATGTCAACAAAATTAGACTGTGGGCCTTTATTACTTAGCCAACAGGTGATCTGTTCATCTATGGAGCTGACCACCTGGGAAAATCAGTGCAAATCTATTTTAACCAGCATCTTTACAAAAGAAGATTTTTTTTTTTCATTTCAGGACATATGCTGAAATAAGTAAACAAAAAACTAGAATAAGTAGCAATGAAATTGAAGTTTTACCCTGGGGATCACACTGATAAAAGGCAGAGATTTTGATAGAATAACATCTTACATTGCAGTATATTTGATAAGGTAACTTACACTGAACATAAACCCCATTCAGCAAACCTGGTTTAAAGAGCTTTTTAAAATATAGTTTATTAACTACTTTATCAAATGCTTTAGTGAAATGGATCAAATTGCTGGTGGTTTTCTTTCTTTCTCCGTGGTGATCAAGGTGTCAGTCATAAATGGATTGGTATATAGCTTGCAGATGGATGGCATCCATTTTTAAAAGAAAATTCTACATTAAAAAACAACCTCCAAAACATCAAGCATGCAGTTTTTAACAAGACTGGCAATAAATTAAAAACAACAACAATGATGATAATGATGGAACTCTGTATGCCCTTATCTACTGTATCACACAGAATGAGGGCAAACCCTTTTGTTATTTATTTCCAAACCTGGATTTGCTCCCGTTCTTCAATTTTGCTCCCCCTAGATGTGAGCCAGGCATTTATTTGTAATATTTTACTTTTAATGCTTATTGATTGATATTATCACAGCACCTAGCTGCTCTACTCATGGGCAAGCAGTCTTTTGTGTCAGGTATTGTGTAATTTATACCTTACAGTGCACATTGGGCTGCAGTCAGATATATTAGGGCAGAGTCTGTGTCCAAACAGACCTCCATTGAGGCCAGTGGGACTATTACTATGCTTAAAGTTAAATATATCCTTAAGTATTTTGCTGAATCAGGGCCTGAGTTTTCAAGCTCACTGTAGTCAGCTAAAAATTGGCACATTTACTAATACAATAAACTTAAGTCTGTAACTTTGCTCTGATGGCAAAGGGGTTAGGGTCTAAAGATGTCAACTGTCTTTGGCACCCAGTTGCATCTTCTCTATACAGTCAAAGTACCATGGGACAGGGACCACAGTGATGCACAGCATGCCTGTTCTGCACATGCTACATCCCACAAAGATGCAATATAGAGCCACCTTTAGTGTAGTACTGGACACTCAGTAATAAGCATGCCCATAATGCAGTGCTTTTTGCAGTACACACAGAACCACAATAAGAATGGCTATGTGACATCCTTTTGGTGTGCGAGGCCAACAAAGCAGGCATCTTGTGCTTTACTGCAACAAGCCCCAGTGCAGTCTTTTCATGAGAAAGACACACCTAAAAGATCATTCCTAAATGAATGGTTGTTCCCTCTGTGCTTGTAAACATACATTTGCTGACTCTAAACTTGCAATAGCAATTCTGAAGCTTTGACTGTCACTTACTATCCTAACTTTTATGTTTCTGAAGTAAGTTATAGTGAGGGTTTCGTGTGAGGGTGTGTGCATGTGCGGGGTGCAATATGAATGCATAAGTTCAGGAAAGATGTTTACCATATTTACTAGCGTACCAGACTCATCTTTCCCCCCACAAAATCAGCCCTCCAAAGCTGGGGTGCCTGTCTTAATCAGGGAAGCTGACTCCCCCACAACTGGAAAAGAAGTATACAGACACTGGGTACTAATGGCTGCCAAGACAGTTACTGTTGTAGCATGAGCACAAGCTTCATTGCTCTGGAATGACCTCTTTGGGTATCCTTGGAAAGAGCCAATTCCCCATACCCCTTTTGCTCAGTAAAATATTTATTCTCACTGTGGCCTCACCAAGCAGAAGGGGTGGAGTCCAGTGTTAACCCTCTCACAGCCATAGCTATTAGCTGAGCTCTGTAGCTTTGTCTGAAAGAGCAACTGAGTTAACTCAAGGCAAGTGAGATGCTGCATGCAGTCTGTAGTATGTTGATGAGACTCGTGGTGTGAAAACAACAGTATTATTTACAGGAGTTGATATAAAGAACTATTTCCAGCAAAGGAGTAACAGTCTTCCTATTGCCCTTGCAAGGGTCTGGGTGCTAGGTTTATTGCTGTCCTGCTACACCGGGAAGTTCCTGCTGCTTCACCCACATCATCTCCTGGGATGGCACACTTTCTGGACACAAATCCCGTGTTTCCAGGAGGACTTACAAAATTGGCCATAATCTGGAAAAATCTTTTTCTCTACATTCTGGCTTCCAAACATAGTATTTGGAAGCATGCAGTGTGCTAGAAAAATGTGGTAGCTTTGTTTTTGTAAATGGAAAGACCAACTCCAGAATGTGATCCACTGAGAGTTTTAACCTTTTGATGATGATTTTTCTAGCCTGCGGAAAGACATCTTTACTTGATGTGATAACCTGCAGGGATCATGGAGGAAAGATTCAATCTGGCCAAATCATAATCAATGGAAAGCCCAGTACTCACCAGCTTGTTAAGAAATGCGTTGCACATGTGCGACAGGATGATCGACTGCTTCCCAACCTGACTGTCAGAGAAACGTTGTTATTTGTTGCAAAACTACGTCTTCCAAGGTTTTTTTCGGATTCACAAAGGGAAAAAAGGGTAATTAAAGCTGTTGGAAAAAAGAAAGTTGTCAAAAACATATGACAAAATTGCCCAAGTAATTATGTGCATTCGGGTAAGAGCAACAACACTGAACCTGGCATTTTTGTGTGGGTTAGTAATTACAAATCTTGATTTGTCAGTTTTTGGTTGCAAGTTTTAATATCATTTGCTCCCAGACTCAACTTGTATTTGTAG
Source organism: Crocodylus porosus (assembly GCF_001723895.1). Classification (NCBI taxonomy): domain Eukaryota; kingdom Metazoa; phylum Chordata; order Crocodylia; family Crocodylidae; genus Crocodylus; species Crocodylus porosus. The sequence continues at coordinate 55,503,155 of NW_017728943.1, read as the reverse complement.
CAAAAATGGCCAATTTTGGAAGAAAACCTGGAAAAAGAACCAGATTTTGAGATTTTTTTTTAACACTATCTGAGAAAAAGCAAGGTTCAGTCTTAACTAGCTATTGGTCAATATCTGAATGACAATTAACCTCAAAGTATATTTTGGGCTTTATCTGTAAACTATAGTTCATGTTAAAACAACCGGCTCTTGCTGTATCATTCAACCTCCAGGTAGAAGATGTTATAGCAGAACTGCGGTTACGACAGTGTGCAAACACCAGAGTAGGGAACGAGTACATTCGTGGTGTTTCAGGAGGAGAGAGGCGAAGAGTAAGCATCGGAGTGCAGTTGCTATGGAATCCTGGTGAGCACAATAATGTTCATTTTAATTAAACCACAAATCTGTAAGGCTGAGGCTTTTCTAAGCAATTATTGTTTAATTCCTTGCTATAGCAATGGTGGCTATTTTTATTTGAGATGCTGGGGGGCAGGTCATTTTCATGCTTCCGTGGTCATCACAGCTCCAACCTCTATTCATTTACCTCACCTGCTCCCACTGACATTTCCGAAACACATTTTTTAAAACCTTAATAGGAGCAAGAATAAAACTGATGCCCCATGATCATTTTCCTAGCATTGAGTGTCCAAGCTTTCAAACTCTCACACACTAGTATCCCTTCTAGTTTCAGCTAAGCTACTTGTGCCACTAAGTTTACTTAAAGGAGTAGCAATGTTTAGGACTGGGGCTTCAGACTGTAATCTTAGCAACTGTGGCTATACTAGGATTTTTCAGACTTCTATTACCAACAGCTTGGGCCTCATGCAGTGGAAACTGTAGTACAGAGAAAACTACCCCGTGTTACCTTATCTTGCTGGCATGGTAGTAATACAGCCTACAGCTCTAAAGTTACAACTTCCTAGTGCAGGTAAAGCTACTTTTTCACAATTTTGGGGAAGGCAGAAATCATTTTTTGTAGGAAGTGCTACTCCTGAAAAAAAAGCTGTGTTGGAGATGAACACAAATCCCCACTTCTAGGGCAAAAATGGAAAGATAAAAATACTCTTTGGCACTTCATCTCTATTCTGAGTAAGCGCTCCAAAGCAGGAACCATATTTTGTTCCTCATTTTGACAAGGACATCTAGTCCAGTAGTATCATAACATAAATGTTAAAATGTATTAAGTCTCAACCTGTTTGGCATTACCTGTCTCAGGTTTTAACAACCAACTGCAATAATAAACAAAAATCACATCAAGCCATGCAAAAACATGCAGTAAAATATTAAAAATAAAATATATCCTCTTCACTTTTGTACTCCGAAAATGTATTAATGATTTGATTTGGTGAGTTTTACTATTAATCTTTGCACCTGAATAATGCAAATAATCTGAACACTGCAAGTTAAAGAATTTCATCATGCTCTAAACTCACTGAATCTACATTTCAGTTAACATGCATACAGAGATACAAAACTATAGCTATTGTTTGCTCTTGTACTTGTTATATCCAGCTGAGGAGAAAAGAATCAAGAAGGAAAATGTTGGAAGATTTTAAATACAGGGCCTGAATTTGTGCCTATTTAAGGTCAATAATAAAACTCCTATTGATATCAGTGGAAGCAGGATAAGACCTGAATGGAAAATAGGAAGTATTTTTAAAAGGGGAAGTTCCCTTTAATAAATATCATTTGACTTTTGGTATGAAAATATGCTTTGGAAAATAATTTTGTACAGTCCATCAATAAGTTTCCATATACCAGGGCCATTTAACTTGCAGCACGAGATCAAACTGAGCGCTTTCCTCAACTAAACACCATATATTATCTTTTCCAGGAATACTAATTCTTGATGAACCTACATCTGGACTAGACAGTTTTACCGCACATAACCTTGTGGTAACGCTGTCCAGACTAGCAAGAGGAAACAGATTAGTTCTTCTTTCAATTCATCAGCCTCGATCAGACATCTTCCAGCTCTTTGACTTAGTCCTTCTGATGACTTCTGGAGTCACCATCTACTCTGGAACGGCCAGAGACATGGTCCAATATTTTACAGAATTGAGTTATCCCTGCCCAAAATACAGCAACCCTGCAGATTTTTATGGTAAGTATCAAATATGATCATAAAAAATAAAATGGATTGCATTAAATTATTTATTTTCCTAAGTTATTTCTGACTAATTTACAGATTTTACTGACCTGAATTTAGATACTGATAGATAATTAAGTGCCTTTAAATTAACACTGAGCTATATTTTATTGTAATAACCTCTTGCATCGCAGTTTCCTTGAGCACATTAGTGCTGCAGTATAAGGAATAATGACCTTGCATAAATAAGTAAATCCCTTATTTTCAGTCTCCATTTTGGGGGGAAAAAAAACTTCTTCACCTGTCCCCTCTTCAGTCAGCCAGAATTTCACTCAGTTGATACAGATAAAGTCTTTAAACCATTATTGCTCTTGCATAGTTCCACAGAAGAATCAAATAGTTGAGGAAAGCTCCCAAAATGGTTATGCACACTAGAAGTAAAATTAAAACAGCACTGAAAAAATATATGATGTGGTATTTGTAGTCTATGCATAAAAAATAAGGCAAATGTCAAGTCTGCCAGGGGCCAGATTGAAAGTTAGGTTCTTCTGGAGGAGGAAACCAAAAAAGTCTGACTTACACTTAGAACAATTAAGTAGCAGTAATGGAAATGGAGACGTGTGGCACAAGTAACTTTAAGTAATGGTATTTGTTGCGGTCCGGTCCTCTTCTTCCATCCTTCTTTGCAAGGTAAGAGCTATGCTTCCAGTTGCTTAGTTTTGCACCTACTCGTATTCCCATGTTCTGTGTGCACTGAAACTTTCTGCCCAGGTAAGCAACGACTGAGCTATTAAGCTGCCCTCCTGCAAACAGTCCCTTTGCCTCCTTGTATCCAGGGTGGAAAGCTGTTAATTTGCCAAGGAAAGCAACAGTCTCCATTCCTGCATGGTGTGCTCCCCGTTCAGTTCCCCTTTTATAGGATGCAGGGTTTGCCCCAGGGGAACAACTTTAATCCAGACCAAAAAAAGCATACAAGTAACTTTAGCTCTCGTCTCCCAGAGGGCCCAAACCTGTCTGTAGAGAAAGACTAGGGCAATCAATCCCCATTACCAGGATAGCTGTGCTCTAGTGACCCCGGCTAAGGAACAGATCAATAGATTTGATTGCTATACAAAATACTGGGAAAAAGAGACAAACACCAAACAGTGCAGACTCTGTCCATCATCATAATAATCCAAACTCAGAGTCCCACATGCCTTCCTGGTATATAGTTTCATAGTTTCTAGGGTCGGAAGGGACCTGAGCAGATCATCTAGTCCGACCCCCTGCCATGGCAGGAAAGAGTACTGGGGTCAAATGACCCCAGCAAGATGTGCATCTAACCCCCTCTTAAAGACCCCCAGGGTAGGAGCCTGCACCACTTCTCTTGGAAGTTGGTTCCAGGCCCTAGCCGCCCTGACCGTGAAGTAGCGCCTCCTGATATCTAACCTAAACCTACCCTCTGCCAGCTTGTGACCGTTATTCCTGGTCATTCCTGGCGGTGTTCGGGGGAACAGTGACTTCCCCAATGCCTGGCATCTTTGGCAGAGACACCCAGGGAATGGATCTGGTCCATAATCTAATGGTAGAGAGAAATACGAAGAGCAATTTGGACAAGTTATTTTACGTGGAGCAGCTGATTTGACCTGCAGCGATCTTTGCTCCTGGGTTGGCTGGGAGCTTGAGCATGAACACAAGCCACGTTGCTTGATCTGGAATGACCTCTTTGCGTGTCCTTGGAAGGAACCAATCCCCACCCACTTTGGTCAGGAAAATATTTATTCTCGCTGCAGGCTCCAGAAGGCTGCGAAGCTCCCATCATGCAGCCACTCTAACACATGAGCTCAGCGGCCCCCTAGCAACAGCCTTGTGGCTGAGCATGACAGGTACCTTGTGCAGCACCCGAGAGCTCCTCGGAGGGAGACCAACAGATAAGAGCCTGGATACAGCCTAGGCTGGGGCTTCTCTGGACAGCACCATCTCTCCCATTAGTACCCTCTGAACTAGTGTGTCTAGCCACAGAGAGTCTAGAGCAGGGTAGTGCAAGCACCCAGGTACCTGTGCCCACCATCACTACTGATCCCCAACCACTCTGCAGCGAGGGTAAGCACAGACAGAGAAGCAGGCTTCACAGAGAAGGGAAGCTCTGTGGTGCGACAGGCAACAGCGCAGCTCTGTGCCACCGAGCCCCTATGCTGGATTAGACCTTTGCGGGCTGGATCTGGCCCATGGCCTACAGGTAGCCAACCCCTAGTTTAGAGCACCATCCTCTAAGCACCCTGAGAGCTGCAGTCCTCAGCTGTGGTTAGGGTCATGCCAGACTGCCCCCTAGTTACCTCGCTTTGCACACGGTGCCTGTGGCTGGTGGCCAGGGACTTACGCTATCAGCCAGCCTAGAAACCAGGGCACGCAGCTGGCAGTCAGCCCAGCACAAAGCAGAAAGGTCCAAGGCCACAGCCTTTACCCTACAACAGGAGGTGAAAGCCAACCAAAATCTTCCTCTACCAAGTAACAGCCTGTTACCTAGACACCAGCCCAGGGGGCTGTCAAAGTTTACCATGCCCGTGACAATCCCTGTGTCCTCATCCCATTTGTAACTGTAAATTCTGGTGATCAGGATGTTGTCTGCCATTTATGTAAATACTAGGGAACAGTCATTAATATGTAAATCAGAACATTGTGAGCTTGTTTAAACCCTCTAGATTACTGAATCTTCAGCACTAGCATGCTCTGGGAGATGGGGTGTTTGGGTATTTGCATGCTACTCAGGGGAAAGGGCTGCTTGAGCTAATGAAAAACTAGGATTTAATTCTGAGGGTGTCATATTCTCCACCTTCATTTCCAGAGTCTCGCCTCTTCTCTAGTCCTGTGTAATGGGTGCACCACATGCTCTCGTGCTGTTTCATGCCTTGACATTTGCTGAATTAATCCTTAAATGAGGGAGGCAAGACGTGTGATCTTGATCTACTGTGCCTTTATATTCATGGAGTAATCCACTTACACTGCCTAGGGACTTGTACAAAAAAAGCCAGGGTCAAAGCAACAGCTTCTCAGTCATAGTCTCTTAACTGAACCTTGATCAATTGTTTTTAAGTGCGGTTTGCCATTCTGTGAAGACTTGTGGAACCCTATCTGCAGTTTAATGTCATTTCTGTTAGGACATAATTCAGTTACTTTTCAATCATTCATCTCATTAGTTCCAAATTTTCAAGGCATACTATCATTGTCAATAAGCAGAATCCTATTGATATTGGTGGAAATCACAGAACTGGAAGAGAAAAATAGGGCACATGCAGAGTCCATGACCCCTGATTAGCAGGATCATCATTTATAGCTGCTTTTATAATTGAGTATGGATCAAAGAACCAATGGATGACAGCCATACACATTCATAGATTCATAGATGTAGGGTCGGAAGGGACATGTTCTAGCGCAACAGTACTCTCCCTACTCCAACCCCCGTCACCCTGAACAATTTATTTCCCAGACAGAAAAATAAGAACTTGGGGGTGGGGGGAGTCCAAGAGAAAAAAGGAGATATAAGGAGTTTGCACAGAGGCCCCTACCTGTGTGGGGACACTGGGAATGGGAGGCATACAGAGCCTCTGGTACAGCAAAGGTAGAATTGCAGGGATATGCAGTTCCCGATAGGATCCTCCATTTGCTTCCTAGGTGTGGGTGAGGGGGAAGAGATCCCATATCAGGGGAGAAAATGGTCGACAATGGTTGGAAATGGAGGAGGAGAGAGGACACAAAAAACACACACTGACACCTAGCAGCTGAGGGAATTGGAGGGAATACAGGGCTGGGCTCTGGCATGAAGGAGGTAGTGAGAGTTGGTGCAGTAAATTTGTGCATGACCCATAGTTGTTATTTTCCTAGAAACCTTTTTTTCTAAAATGCTGAGTATATTCTACACATCATTACAAAGGTTAGTTTTTTAAGTCATAATGTGGAACTTAAGAATCATTCTCTTTTAACTTGAAATACATTTTTTAACATTGAAAAGCTTAGAATAGATTGCCAATTAAAATCATACCACCACTACTTTCCACTTACGTATAGTCCTCTTCCTCCCCCTGCGATGAAAGCATGTATTATCAATTACTGCTATAATTTCTTTTGATTATCATTATCACTTTTTACTGGGGGGGCGGGGTGGTTACACCGATGCACCCTTCTGTAATTCTTGCTCCACCCAAACTCTAAAACCAACTGCCTGGCAGGGGAAAAGCATTTCTAGTCAGCAGTGGTGACATGTAGGGCGTGCACAAGAGTGCAGGTGCACCTCCTGAGAGTGCTGGTGCACCCCCTGACAGGCCACACTCGATGCTTAAGCGATGTGTGGGGGGGAGGCAAACAGGAGCACCAGTGTCCCCCCTGTGTTCACTGGCTGGGGAATGGGAGTGCCAGATGAAGTGCTACAGCCACTTCTGGGAGTGCCGTGGCTGCTTCCCAGTCAGCAAGATTGGCCGTGGTGGGACACCCTCCCCCCCAGCCGGTGAGATTGGCACCAGGGGACCCCCCCCCCAGGTGCTGACTGGTCGCTGGGGGGGCATGTCCCCCCCAACTAAGGTGGCACCAGTCACCCATGCTAGTCAGGCAGCACTGAGGGAGTCAATTGACTTCATGGTTCATTAAAATCTACCTGATTCCTTCTAAGTTCTTCATTCTACAGGTGTTAATAACCTCTCCCCTTCTTAATGGTCTTGATGTTCCACAAACCAAGTTATCCTTCCTTCTGCAATTCTGCTGTCTGTTAGCTGCTGCTGGTAATGTAGCTCCTATTTCACAGCCCATGCAGACTGTTTTTTTCTTATTCCAATAAAGTTAACTTGTTTTTACATCAATCTGAATAATACCGCCGTAGGCCCTTAGCATGTTAGTAAAGCTTCTAGTTTCTTTTTACCTGGAGAAAAATATGTTGTGTTATATATAATGACGTACCTTACCATGGGCACCCTGCTTTTCAAAATCCTAGATCCACCCGTGTTTTTACTGATGGAGAAACAAAAGCATAGAGGGATTGTGAACTCTGAAATTTAGCCAAGTTCACACAATAAATTGTAAACTTAACCAGAAAAAGAATCCAGAACTTTTATTTATAACCCCTGCCTCTAGCCACTAGAATTCACATATAAAAGTGAAAGTAAAGCCCATTTGTACTATGATAAACTAGAATATTGCCTTGGCCAGATTTAAAAGTTTATCAGTGTTTATTTAAAAAACTAGATAACTTTACTTTGTTATAAAAATTGTAAAGGTGGTTCCTGAGGTTTCCTGAAATAGATGCATTATATCTTGGTACATTCTTTTTATGAAGAAACATATATGTACGAAGTATGATTCAGTTAAAATCTCTCTAGGTATGTAGATTAATGTCAAATAATGTTTTGTAGTTGATTTGACCAGCGTTGATAGGCAGACCAAAGAAAAAGAGATGGAAAGTCAGAAAAGGGCAAGGATGTTTGCTGCCTTGTTCCGGGAAAAGGTCAAAGATTCTGATGACTTCTTATGGAAATCTAATGAAAGAGAAATTACAACTACTGCTTCCAGTGAACAATGGTAAAATAAGTATATATGCATTTAAATAACTTGTTTCTTATCCAGCATATTAATTGCTGAAGATTGAGTTAGCTAGTTCCATTTACTTTTTCATTGCTCTTCGACAGTTCCCATTTCCAGTCAGAGGAGCTGATTAACATGCATTCCCATTCAACTAACCAGTTACCAGGGAACATCAAGCTGTTCACTGTATTACTGAGGTAATCTCACCATCAACATAAATTGATGTCTTCCATAAATACTTAAAAATGAAATGCAGCTGAATAGTTAAAAAAAAAAGGCAGCATAAAGGGCAAAATGTGCACATGCCAAGTGTCTGGAGAAAGCCAGTACTAAACATTTATCCCCATTAGAATATGCCAGTTGCTATATCTGTTGTAATCTTAAGATTTCGTGGTCCCCAAACCCAGAGCTTTTGGCAATATGTTGCCCAAGACCCCTTCCAGCACTACTCATGGCCAGAGAAAATTGAAAAGTTAAAACTGAGAGTTACAGGGATGTTGTCCAAAACGTTACTTGCTCAGTATTGTTGCCCATGGCCATATGAAAGCTGGGGACCACTATACTACCTTGCTCTGTGTCCTACCTGTTTTATTCTTCAGAATAAGGCACATACACTGTTCCTCTAGCCCCGGTTGTCAAACTTACTCAGTTCTCAAGGCCAGATCTAGATTGTGGGGCTCCTTGCAGGCCAGATATGGATACAGCAGTGGAGGGAGGCCAAGTGGCAGTGACCAAATGGGTTCACACAGCCTTTTATCTGCCCCCACTGCCAACCTGTATTCCCAACAGGGCTTGGCATGCCAGGTTTCAGTGGTGGACCCAACTCTGACTTGCGTGGACCCCAAATTCCTGGCCCCTCTGGGAGCCCCACAGGCCAGATAACACCGGCCTGTGGGCTTTTGGTTGAGTACTCTTGCTCTGGCTGATTGTGTAGTGCTCCCCACATTAAGGACCTCAAATAAATTAATTGCGACTCCAATGTCTCAAATTGTATTGTAAGACATTTGATTATTTTAGCACGGTAGCACTCAACTTCTCGCCCATGGATCTCCCCTGTAACAGTGTTAAATACTGCTTTCCTGCCATCACATTTCTAGACTTGTGAGGAGCCCCGTGGATCCATACACTCAGAAATCAGCTGGTATAAGGCTGGATCTGATAACATAGGGGCCAGGCTGGTGTTCCAGCCTGCATCTGCAGACCAACGCTGTGCTGGATCCAGCCATGGACCAACCCCATGTGCTGGATTCAGCCCATGCCACTCATCTGGCTACTGATTCAACCCATGGGACCAGAAAGTTGAACACCACTGTTTTAATGCAATAGTTTATTGATATTGATACTGATTATTTTTATAATGATAGATTCTGACTACTACTGTCATTTACACAACTACTAAAAAAATCAAGATTTAAATAGCTTAATATGTATAGAGTACTACTACCATATAGTTGGTGATATTAGAAGCACAAGGCATAGATATTTCTGTAGCAAAGTTTCCCCTTATCTCAAGTGATTGAACAATACATTTAGAGCTGAGGATCTAATTTCCATCCCCATTTCTACTAAGAGGTTCCCTGCAGCCATACTATCTTAGAATAATTGTAACCATGAAGCAAGTGGGTGGATGCCCATTTGTTACAATATTTTCTATTTGTTTTCTATGTGTTTTTCTAAATAGTCAAATTTGTTCCCATTAAAGGGAGTAAATACATGTAAATGAGAACAGAATTCAGGTCAAACTAAGTAGAGAGTAGCTGGCTTCAGTGAATATTATAACTTACAATTAGCATTGTTGTTTTCACAGTCGTCAAGTCTCCAATGATTTCAGAGATATTTCAACATTATTAATCCATGGGTGTGAGGCCCTTCTCATGTCATTATTAATTGGATTCTTGTTCTATGGTCATGAGAAAAACAACCTTTCTATTCAGGACACAACAGCTCTCTTGTACATGATGGGTGCAATAACTCCTTTTGCAGTGATTTTTGATGTTATTGCAAAATGTAAGTGTCAATTTTGTTGCTAATGTTTTAAAACAATCAAAACAAGAAAATAATTCTCAATAGTGAAAAAAGTATTAGCTAAGGGCAGACCTAGCATGAAATAAACTCATTTGTGTTTTATCCTGTAGGTCATTCAGAAAAAGCTATGCTTTATCATGATTTAGAAGATGGAATATATTCTGTCAGTCCATATTTCTTTGCTAAGGTAACTACTTTCAGCTGTCAAAAAAGTGCATATTAGGTTTTAAGATGAAAAGTCAAAGACTTGTTGTGTGGGTGATGAAATTCTGATTGTACTTTGCACTTCTCTGATGACTGTCAGATGCAGTTGTCATCCTGGTTCCCAAACGTTCATTAACTAATTAAGTAAGCCTCATAACACACTTGAGGCACCTAGCTCCATAAACTATGAGCCTAACCCCAGGCAAGAAAATCATCGAAGGCACTGTAGGAACCTTTACTGGCTATTCAAATATGGCTGTGGCAAAGACACCTGGTCAGTTCCACAGGAGCAGGTGAAGAGATGGAAAAGCTTTAAATCACTGCAAGAAAGTTACTCTGACATCTTCAAAATGGCGTAGCAGCCTAGAGGGCCTCCCAGCCTTGTCCTCACTAAAGAAAAGAAACCCTTGTCTTATGCAAGGTACAAGACCTTTGTAATCTTCCACTATGCACAAACCAGTGCCAAAATTAGAAAAATGGCAGAGATGAATCTTGGCCAGTTGCTTCTCATTGCCCTCTGTGTTGACCAGTTAGAGAAAAGTCAGCATGATCATGTAGGCAATAATGAAGTCATTTGTTCTAAATGGTCAATATGTGTTTCTAAGGGAAAGCACAGTCCCTGTCACTGTAGGTTAGCTTGGATTGTGATGGTGAAGAGGGAGGCCCTTTTCAGTGTCTTAATAAAAATCAGTGTCGATTGCTGCTCTTACAAAGCGGGCTGGAGTCTGGATAGCTCTGATTGTCCAGGTAATGTATGAGAAGTAAAGGTTTTATGTGATGTCCCAACTGTACAGTTGGTAGAAATATTGGAGGAGCTTTTGGGCAACAATTAGCCTTCCTTGATGCCTCAACATCTCTCCCAATCGTACAGCTTGTTCAATAAGATATCACACAAAACCCTTGCCTTTTTATGTTTTTACAAAGCATCTTTAACATGTGCTATGTAAAGGATAGATTTTTGCAAAGTACCAAAATTCTGCCCGCAGTTATTTCTGCCCCACCTTTGTGGCTAATGTCACTTCTGAGCATAATTGGCAGTTACTGATTTCCAGTTGTAAATGTCTGTGCACGCAGATCAGGTAGCTGGACATGTGAGGTCTTTTGTTATTTGTTTCCATCAATAATTTTAGCCCATGAAGTGTTTTAAAAAAATACCTCAAAAGGCCAAAATTCCTTTCTAAATTCTCAGTCCCCTAATGGTGTTGCTGGTACAACTCATTGCCAAATTTGGGAATTCTGAAAATCAAATGTGATATGCAAGACCTTTTCACATAACTTTTCTTCTGCTTACTGTGTAGTTAGATTGCTGTTGAGAGTTTAGTGATGCAACATGTAATACAAAAGATCTTTCAAAAATACTGCCAATATATGATAAAATGGCAATACTAGGGGGTTGTTCATATGTGTATGGTATTGCTGACCTCGTCTTCACTTTGCCTCAGAAATAAGTAGCAAAAAATTGCGGTAGAATGTGTTAGCTGCTACTTTCACCTTCAAGGGCTCAATTCAGGATTGCTCTAGGGAAACAAATATATTAAGTATAGGAAGCACCACTGTTCCTGGAAAAAAAAAATCAAAGAACCTTTTAAAAATATATGTTGTTACTGCCAGAGCTGAGAATAACCCCTTTTTTGTAATGCTGCCTCTTTCTGATGAGTTTCAGCCACTATGGCATCTATAATTTAGGTTTCCATTTCCACACAAGATATGAAACCCTCGTTAGCTGCCGGAAAAATCGTGCTTCAAATCATGTCACATAGATAGCATAGTTTTCACAGAAAAAACAATGTAATTTGTTATGAACACAGCAGTAGAGGTATAGTAGTAAATCACCTAATGCTTCAGGTACATTCTTTGTTCCTATGGATTCAATTATTACAATATTACGTACATATTTTTAAGTTGATATGAATCCTATATATTTTTTGTTAAAACTGAATTAATTAGATTGTGCAATAGGCTGGCCCAATAGCAGAAAAGAGGAAAGGTACTAGTTCGTGCTTTGAAGTGTTTGCCTTAGAATTTGGACAAAACTGCATTTGTAGAGACTCAATAGGGACATTTTGCTCTAAAGGTCATATGAGTTTTTATGAACGCTGACAAACTAAACACAGCAAAAAGTGTAATCCTTAACAAGAAGACTATCCTTATTAGCTTCATTATAGAAAATGTCACAACCAGCAACAGAAAAAGAAATTAAGCAGAAGCCTCATTTCATTTTTAGCATGTAACTGAGAACATCTAAAAAGGGGATGATGATTACATTTTCATTATTTCCTGCAGAATTGTAGATCTGAAATAAGAAAGTTCTGTGATTTTCATTCTTTCTTCTTCTCTCCCCAGATTTTGGGTGAACTTCCAGAACATTGTGTTTTTGTAATAATCTATGGGGTTCCCATCTACTGGCTGGCAAATCTCAGTCCTGTGCCAGAACATTTCCTTCTGAACCTCTTGTCAGTCTGGCTGGTGGTTTATTGTGCTCGAGGAATGGCGCTTTGGGTGTCAGCTCTGCTGCCAACCTTACAGCTCTCGGCCTTCGTAGGCAATTCGCTTTTCATAACATTTTTCCTGAGTGGTGGTTTTGTGATAAGCTTAGAAAACCTGTGGACAGGTAAGACGGGTGCAGACTCATAGATGTCACATACTTATAACTTCTGTAAACAATAGGCAATTTGAACACAGCACAGTATGACAGCTCAGAAGGCCTGGGCTCCACTCCCAGCTCTGTTACTGTCCTGTTGGATGAGGCTAGATGAACCAATCATTGCTGCGTGCCTCAGCTCCCTTGTCTCTAAGGGAGGTTAATAATAGCTAACTTTCTGGTATCTGTAGTTAAAAAGCACTATTTAAAAGCTTGGTACTGTCTTTAATGTGTTTTTAGAAAAATAAGTCAAAGATGAGCATAAAACCTGTCTGATTAAAGTTTGGAACTACACTATTTTCACTATAGAGTTCAATTATAAGCGAAATATTGGGAAGCCTTATTTAATACTGCATTTTACCACTATTGTTGTACAACAAATACCAACAATACATGGTAGTTACTTTGCTAATATAATATTTGAACTGTCAACTTAAATCTCATTTCAAAACAAATGTATTTAGTGTATACATCATATATATTATTTAAACGGAAAATACTGAAAAAAATTCCAATTTCCTTTTAGTTATTTATGCTGCTTGCTTACTTTTTGCATTTTTTCAGCTTGCACAATGAATGCAAACTTCTCAATTGTGCTGTTGTGCTGCTATAGCCCAACATCATTTTCAGACTCTCCCATAAAAGTGCAACTCTAGAGTCTGGAGCAGATACCTGAGCAGAATACTTAAAAACTAAAGAGAGAGCGAGAGAGAAAGAGAGACATATTGTGGTATTCTAAAATGAAGCCCTTTGTAGTGTTTTTATGGTTTGTTTACTAGCTTGTTTTTAAAACATAACTTAAACCATTTAATCAAATTTGGCCCCAAACTAAATATGCTTTAATTATGTACAATATATGCAAAAAGCTTCCCAAAGGAGGGACTATACTAGTTTTTTTGGGTTTTTTTTGGTGGCAGGATAAAGGGGGACCCTCCAGGTTTGCACACCCAATTTTCATACCCAAGTAATTTGTTTAGACACGTTAATCCATCAGCAAGATGAATTCTATTATAGTGTGTTCATGAAAGTCAAGATAACCTGTTTGTTTTAGAGCTGGGGTTCCCAAACTGTGGTATGTGTACCCCTGGGAGTATGCAAGACATCTCTGGGGACGTACACTGGAGAAATTGTGTCATGGCAGATTTAGTTTTCATTATAGTAATAATTGGCAGTTAAGGGGTTATAATATAAAACGTATGCTGGTGGGGGTACATGGGCAACTGGTAAACCTAGAAGGGGGTATGCTATAAGAAAAAGTTTGGGAACCTCTGTTTTAGAGGCTATGGATACATTTGGTGTACTTATATTAAAACAGCTTCTTCCTTTCCCTTCTTGCCATCTTTTCCAGTTCCATCATGGTTTTCTAAAATATCTTTTCTCAGATGGAATTTTCAAAGCCTGATGCAACTTCAGTTCACAGGACTCACGTACCACATGACAGTTGGCAATGTTACCTTTCAAATTCCAGGGAAACTTGTAAGTTGCTCTCCAATAAGAATGCAAAGAAGTATTTGATAAATGATTAAGAAAAGGCATCTGTATTTTTGTCATAACTGGCTCAATCAAACTCTTTGACCTCAGCTGAGGTTAATGCTATGGCATCAGGGAGGTTTGGTGGGATTATTTAGTTGCTCCCTTTCTGTATCAGCTCCCTGTCAGATCCTGCGCAAGGACAGAGAAGGAAAAGGAGGGCGTAGAAGTGGTTAGAACCACACGCAGTTACTCCCATTCCAGCATCCACGGAGAAGGAAAAGCGATGCATTCTCCGGCCCCACTTGCGAGTGAGCGTCCGAAGCCTGTTTCAGAAGGATGCTGGGATAGTAGCTGAGGGCAGAATAAAGTAGAGACTCATAGGTGTAAAGGGGCATAGCAGCAACACTGTTAAAGCTTCTCACTATGGCTCTGGAGTGGGGAGTTTAAGCCCTCCTCTGGATTCATGTCAACGGCCATTCCCAGCTGACCCAGATACAAATTGGTACCTGGTCTTTCCAGCAGCCAGATGTGATGCTAGCCACATCACTCTCGTGTGTGCCATTGGCTAAGAAACTAGTGCAGCCTTAACCCTCCAATGAGCCAATAGGCTTGAATAGACCTTTCTTCTACTGGTATAATGATTAAGAGCCCTGGCTTTTAACGTTTGGATGCTCCAGTTACTGTTGATACTAACCTGAATGATGGGGAAATCTCACTCCAGTGTTTCTCCGGTGTGCATGTGTACACAAAGTCAAAGCAGACTGTAACACAAATGGCAAACCTCTGCCACTCCTGTAGAAGGGATTTTTGTCTCTGGCAGATTTGCCTTCAGTGTTTATATGGTGCCTGAATTTTTCATCCCTTCCTATCCAGGGACCAATAAAGCAATAATTCTCTGTCAAACATCAGCTACACATGAACAAGAGTATGTAAAAATGGGGCTGTATTACTCCAGACCCATCAAGTGATGCAGCTGTAATTGACAATCAGAACACAGTAGTCCCGTATCTTAAAGCACAGGTGTCAAACTCACACTGCACCCCAGACAAGATCTGGACCAAGGGGCTCCCTATGGGCCAGATCTAGCTGAGACAGTAGTGGCAGCGGCTGTGCCAGTTCTGGCTCCAGCACAGGACATGTGGTGGCAGTGGTGGCTCCAGAGCCAGTAGCCAAGGAGCTTGGATTGCAGCAGTGATGATGGAGGCAGATCAAGGCCAGATCAACCCATTCTCAGTCTCTTGTCACCGATTGCCATGCCCACAGGGGCCTGGCTTCTGCAGCAGGCCCCTGTCCACACTGCGTCCAGCTTGCAGTGGCTCTCCAGTAGGTAGCCCACTGGGCCAAATCCATCTCACGGGTCCAAGGTATGACACCCCTGTCTGAAAGCTATACCTAAACCATGAGGAATGAGGAAAGTATAACAAGGAGAAAATGTGCCATAGATCCATCCAAAGTGGCTTTTAACTACTATTTTATGATGTTTATGGTTATAGGTAATTCAAGCTCTGGATCTGGATTCTCATCCTCTCTACACAAGCTACCTCATCCTTGCTGGTCTCAGTACTGGTTTCATGCTGCTATACTATGTGTGTCTGCGGTTTATCAAACAGAAATCCAATCAAGACTGGTAATCGTTTAAAATGCAGAAAAATGCTACTGTTTGTGGGATGTCAGGTTACAATGTTCCTAATATCAAACATCAGCCCCTTTTCCACCACAAAAGTGACCCTACCGTAATCCCTCACAGTGACCCTCACAGATTTGATTAATGTTCTGTCACAAAGATCTACAATAATAATGCAATGATTTCTGTAAGCCACAGGATGGCAGCAGAATACAGGTAGTTGAAAACCAACTTCATGATTTGTGACTCAAATAGTAATGTTGCAGATAAAGATAAACCATGTACTAAAATGAGCCTTCAGCATTTGCTATTTGTTCTGACACACAGTTACGTGGGTGACAAGTCACATGCCTGTGGTTTACTGGATTATTCTGTGCCAAATGCCCAGCTGGTGCAATCAATGTAAACCCTTCTAAATCAATGGATTTACTCCACTTTACCCCAGCTGACGATCTGGCCCATCATTTCTGAATGAATTTTTCTGCATACACTTACCTAGGATGTCTGGAAAAAGTAAGCTAATAATATAATGAAAACAATCAAGGTTTTCAGCATCATAAACATCATAGTGTTTTGCAAACAAAATACACTGCAGATAAACACACACCATTTCTTCGTTCACAGTAAAAGTGCAGCCAGATGAGGAGGGTAACTCTGTAGCAACATACGCAAAGCATTCTTCCACAGCGCTTTAAACCAGGAGGTGAAGAATATATGATTTCAGGCAGAATTTTAGGCAGGCAGAAGGTAATGATCCAAACAACTGAGTTAGAAAACTCTAGTAATAAGCAATTAAAATGACTCAGAATACCACAATATAAAGGTTCCGCACTTGTCTGTTGTCTACCCGTTGTTGATGCACAGAATATGCATTTGGTGACTGTAAGAATGATTTTCTGTTCCAGATCAACATATAACATATTATCCTTCTGCTGTTTGTTTTTGAAAATAGTAATAAAAATTTGCTATGAAAACAGATTAACATCTTTCTCCATACAAATGTAGAGTATTCTGACAGTTTATTAAGTCCATGTCCTCAGATTCATTAGGCAGAGTGCACTGTCTCTGATTTTTTTAAAAAACAAGTTGAATATACAGTGTTGCATTCGAAGAATGCTTGCAGTTGTGCATCTGAATACATGCACTTGTATAATGCATACAAGGCATTCGGATGCCCTGGCTGTACACACAACACAGTTTTTTATGTGCACAATTTTTCATAATTAGTTATTTTCATGTGCAATTATCTAGTCTCAATGCACAATCAGGGCATACTTGTATAAATTAGGTGCACAAATTTCACAGTGGTGAAATTGGTATACCTATCCTGTTTAAAAAAAAGTCAAATTCATTAGCAGAATGCACTCCTGAATACCTGAAAGTTTATATGAAAACAACACAGATCTAGTCTAAGTTCATTTATTACAGTGCTACAATTAATGAAATACCCCTTATGTAATTGGTTATAATACCTCAGATATTGTTATGTCAACATTGATTTTAAAAGGACAAATTAAAAAAAGAATTAAACAAATACCAGCCATTGTTTAATAAAATTTCCAGTCAAGAAATCAGTCTGTCATATTTCTCCCTATAGGGATTGCATTGTAACACTTTCCCAAGGAGAGGTAAGGGAAGAGTGAAAGAACAAGCACTAGAAAGCAATAGGAATCTGAAATATTGTAAGGTTCTTTTAAGGCAAGTTTTACCATGTATTAAAAAAAGAAAAGAAAAGAAAGAAGTATTTGATGGCTCAGTTACACTTGTGCTTTAAAAACATGCCCAGATCTTATCTCACTGCCATCTTGAAATTGTCAGATTTCCACTGTTTCTTAATGGCAAAGCCAGTTCTTTCAGTCCTACTGAGCATCATTAAATTGTCAGGATGGCAGCTTCCTGTTTGATTCTTAATTATTCCTTTTTATTATATTTAAGACACTTAATTTTTTAGAGTGGTTTACTCTTCTTTGTAATGATCTGTTGTGATTAGAATCTCTTTTATATTACACTGAAGTTTTGAGGGTGTATATTGGTACTTCTATTCTAAACCTCTATTTTCAAGGTATTTAGAGGATTAAATTCTAGGCTGACTCTCTGTTGTGAATTCACTTTGATGTTTAATAAAAAAAAAAGGAGAGAGACAATGGGAGAAATTAAAGACATAAGGGACAGCTCTGAATTTTAGGGGCATATTGTCATGCACAAAAATCCTCAGGCATCTCGATAAGAACATACCCATTGCCTTAACTTTGAATTTCCTTCCTTTTGTGAAATTAGTCAGGCTGTTGACATTACTTAAACAGTCTTTTTCATTTTAAATTCCACCCTCTTAATATTATGCATTGGGACCAAGCGGTGTGAGTGTTTCAGAGGTAGTGTTATGACAAGGGTAGATGTATACATAATAGGACTTGAATTGAGAGCCTAGGAACAGCCACCTTATGGAACAGTAGAAGAGAGATATCATGGGATGTGGCCAGTGAGCATGTTGACATTAAAAGGCTCATATTCTATACAGTTTAATTACATCAGTGGATTACATATGATATCTTGTTCCCTTGATACCCGGAGATACCAAAAGGGAGAAATAGTCTGTGGTTATTGTTATAGGTTTTGGGGGGGGAGAGGAGGGGAGTAGCCCTGAAGGAGCAGTACACAGTATTCATTCCTAACAGCTTTCACTCCTGGATCTATGCACAGAGCAGACAGGAGAGTGGATGGATGACACACATCATGCCCCCACTAGCTCTGAAATAATCAACATAGAAAGATAATAAGGACTTCTGGACTCTCTCTGGGCCTTGCCCCTCTGAACACTGAGGGATCTTTAAGACTTGTGAATGTCCCTTCTGCTCTGTCTAGTAGTGGGTAAAGAGCAGAGCAAGACATCTACTTTACCCTGTCTGATGGAAAGACTGGAAAATCCTAGTGGAGATGCCTTGTCTTATTTTTCCCAAGATTTGTTTTTAACTGAATGAGGTAATGACTGGAAAATAGGTCCAGGCACAACATAGTTTTATTAGATGATAATGTCCGACTTTCCATGACCAGATAACAGACTTCTTGGGTAAGGGCAATGCAGTAGGTTTAATGTATCCAGACTGAAACAAAATGTTGATACCGTGTCTCGGGTTATGTTGAAAGGTGACTGGAGAGTGGTTAACAATGGGGTTCCTCAGAGATCAGTCCTAGAGCTTGTCCTGTGTAACATTTGCGTCAGTGACTGTGGTGCTGAAGCTGGACTTGTCCTCACAGAACTTGCAGATGACACTAAGGTAGGGATATTGCTAATGCAGAAGCAGACCAAACGATTATACAGGAAGATTAAAATAATCTTGTGGAATGAGGCATTAGAAGTGGAATGAAGAAATGTTCCAAAGCCATGCGCCTGGGGCCCAACAAGAACTTCACCTATACGGGGGAGGTGCATAGTCTGGAGGTATCTGAAGAAAAGAAGGAACTGGGTGTTTTGGACCATTGTAAGATAACCATAAGCCATCTGTGCAACAATTGTGAACAAGGCTAATGCAATCATAGGGCATCTGAGGTGGGATTTATTCAGTACAGAAAAGAAAGCATTGATACCACTGTATGAGACACTGGTAAGTCCCAGGTTAGAATACCAGGCGCCAGAAGGTCATTCATCGTTGAAAGAGATGAACTCAAACTGGATCAGATTAAGAGAAGCTCTGTGGTGGTTAAGGAACTAGAGCCTTTGAATGAAAGAGAATTAGAGAGGGTTTGAAGTGACTATTTTGGGGACTCAATAGGGAAATGATTGTCTGCACAAAGGAGACTGGGCTTAACTACTTGGGGGGTGGGGGGAAGGGTCCCTCTCAGTCCTATGTTGCTTGCAGCTGTCTAGAGATGCTTGCTCTGTGCTATGTTTTACACCCTTCTTTTATCAGACTCCCTCCCCATTTTCATCCCATCAGGGTGGTGTGCACACCACAAAGTCTTCCCCTTCTCCACACCAGGGACTCTATGCATCCTTGATCTCTATTTCTTCCATATAAAGGGTATCCAGCCCCACCTGGTATCAGGTACCTCTACACTTTCTCTGCCAAATAGGGGCACTGTGAGGTATTGCTATGATAGATGATAGAGGTCTGTAACCTTATTAAGGGTTTGGACCAAGTGAACAGGGAACTGTTTTTCACTAAGTTCCTGAATACTAGACCTAGGTGCACCTGCTGAAAGTAGTAGGAGGCAGGTTTAAAACTAACAGGAGAAAGTATTGATTAATAAATGCATAATTGACTTGTGGAATTCATTGCCAGAGGAGGTGGTAGAGGCAGATGGAATAGCAAGGTTCAAAAAAGGACTGAATAATTCTGGATAATAATAATGACTGGATAATTCTGTTAATAGCTATTGAAGAGAATAGTTGGAGATATTTCCTCTGATATCTCTACACCAATAAACGGTGGCTGCCAAGGAGGGGATAAGGGTAGATCACTCTAGGTATATCTGGTTCAATTCTCTCTCTGTGGCATTCAATCCTGCCACTGTTGGAAACAGGAGACTGTGGTATATGGAGCATTAGTTTAATGCAGCATGGCATTTACTATATTCTTATGAAAGGGGCTGAAATCAGTTGTTCTATCTAGAATTATGTAGCTGCCATTTTGCTCTCATCCATGAGCAGGTTATGTGCATGGCAGAGTGGGGCTGGAGAAGTGAAAGTACCTAACGAGAACGGAAAGAGATGTGCGACAGAATCCTAAAAATACAACGACCTAATTTCGGTCTCAGCCACACTCCTCCTCATTCCTCCTCCTCCTGCTGCTGGAGCTCTCTGTCTCCCCCACTCCACTACTTCCACACAAAGTTAAGCCAAATGTTAGCAATTGAAGAACAAATTTTACATACAACAGATTCATATGCGCAGCATGTGCTCTGTGATCTAATTCTACTCTTATCATCTATATACTACACATACCTGTAGTGAATCTTCTTATTCCCCAGGCATGGCTTTGAAATTGGAGAAGGCAGCTTTCACTACAATGGTAATTAACACCTGCAGACTGGACATCATCATCATTTTAGAAGAATACCTCTACTCATTTTTTGCCTTAAGTATTCTGGTTCCTACAATACACCCATAACTGTGGTATTTGAGAGCTATTTATCAGTTTGGGTTCCCTGATTCAATCCTCCACAGTTAATTCAGAGGCTGGAAGGAAACTCAAAGATCCAGTCTCTGGCTCACTGACAGCCACAGCAATGCCAGATTTCAAGAGGTCCATGTCACAGACAGCACTTGAAATGACAAAACACCTTAATGAGTCCAGAGCTCCGACTTAAACATTTTGCTGACATCCGAATTGGCCAATAGATGAGCTATTTGTAACTCAATTTCATGTTTCAGTTGTGTGTACTCTCCAGACACAGTAGCTCAGGGCCTGAGAGCTTCAAGATACATTGCATAAAATACATGAAGCACCAATAATTGGTTCTAAAGAAGATGAATTCACAAGGCCTGAAAACAGAAGAGCATTGTTAAAAGGAAACTATCAAAGCAAATTCTTGTACAAAATTTTGCTCAATGGTGCTACAAGTGTAACACCCATACACAAATGGGTTGGGTATGGTAACGTGTGTGTGCGCGGGCAAGATGGCCTCTGTTGTCCTGGCCATGTGCTCAGCACGCGACAAGCTGGGCAAAATATGTAAAACCCTCTGGCCTCGTTGGCCAGAGGAAGCAAAAGATCCTCCAGGCAGACTGAGTAAGAGAGGCTGGAGCATGGCATTTCCTAATTGGACACAAGCTTTGATTCTGTCACACCAGATATATAAGAACAACTCAACTAAGGTTTCTCTCTCTTTCGGTTGAGAGCTGCACAGCTGAGTTGAGAGTCAGAAAACCTGCTCTTCATGGGTGGGAGGGGGGCTTTCCTCCTTTTTTCCCTTTTTTTTTTTTCCGTTTCCCTGGAGTGGGGGTGTTGATCCCTGGAGCAAACCGCTCAGGAATGGAGTCCTGGCAGTTTTGGCCACACAGGCCTTGAGTGGGATAATACTGTGGGGATGTTAATCCCTGGAGCAGACTGACCAGGAATAGGTCCTGCCAGTTACCGGCCACATGGGCCTGGCCCCCCCTGTTTTGTCAGTGTAGTGTCTCAGCATGGTGGTGTAGGTGAGACTGGGTATCCCGGCTGCAGCCATAGGCCTGGGCCCTTTTTGCTGTTTCACAGCTATTGCATTTCAGCCTAGCTGTGGGGCTGAACCGGAGACTGGCTGGCAGATTTGGGCCAGGGTGAGACCTGCCACCTGTTGTTTATCCTGGCCTCAGAGCAGTATAGGTCTGACCAGCTTTTTGCTGCCCAGCCCAAGCAAGATAGGCCTGGGCCTCCTTTTGTCCTTTTTGTAGTTTGTCCCAACCAAGCCACATGGTTGGCTGGTAGTTGTAGCTCAGGCCTGAGCTGAGATAGGCCTGACCTTTCCTTCAAATTATTTTGCAGTTTTCTGCCCAGCAGAGCTAGGATTGGGACTAGGAATTTTGGGGTGTGGTGTGCTGACGAAAGCCGAGGTTAACCCCTCAAAGCTACCATGCAGAAGTGGAGGTCGGGATGCTACTGCTTCTCCAGGAGCAATGGAGCAGGACCCACGGTCTCAAGCAGCTCCCCTTGGTGCAGTGGGCCCAAGGAGCCACTCTGGTCTCTTCGGTGTGGGCCCCCTCTCCGGCCCGTTGCTGAAGGGCAGGTATTGGGGTGCAGGCCCCCAGAACTACCTGCTGGGGAGACCCAAGTCCCCGACTGGCTGGATATGAATGAAACCTCCCCAAGAGGGTGCCACCTATAGACTTTGCTCTGTAGTTAATGTTTCTAAATTATATTTAGGATTTTTTTTAAATGTTTTATTCTCTGTAATAAACTTGTGTTTTGTGTTTAACACTGCTTGTGAAGAGGCAGTTTTTGTTTATAAGGGATGGTCCAGCAAATTTAGTGTTCCCAGATTTTGGGGTGGGGGCTTCAAGACACTGGTATAATTTATGAGGTACCCCAAAATGTGAACCCAGCCCTTTTCGCTGCCAACCAGTGCCCAGCGGAAGGGTTACACAAGTATTAAGACTACTATGTTGGAGGTGATCACTGAAAGGTTTTAAAACATTTTGCTGTTTTATTTCATATTTTTATATATATATATAAAAACCCAGCATTTTGTGTCTATACTCTGTTTTTCTTTCTGTGTAGCTCCTTCAAAGAGCAAAGGGATTTTTTTTTCCCTAAAGGATTGCAGAAGCACAGAGATTTGCATATTGGCACAGGCCAGTGGCAGTCCTCCAAACTACTTTGAAATCATTATTGATTAAAAAGGACTAGATTTCAAGTTGGCAGAGTCAAATTAATAAGCTGTCATCTCTTAGAAATCCCACCCCACATTTGGTTACTGGAAATGTGAATGAACACTAATAGTGAGAAATCAGTACAATCTACCAGTCACCCTCCTCTTTCGTTCACAGCCTTTTGAAAAACGGGTGGCTGCTCATGTACTCTTCTGGAGCACCTACAGATAGGAAATTAAAGTTGCTCACTAGTCCGCTGATACTGAAAATGACAAACCTTTTAGACCTCAACTACTGCTATTCCTTTCGACTGCAGTAGACAAGAAACAATAATGCACATGCAGCTCTGTGACATACCGTTTTTTTTCACCTGAGAGCCAAAGATGAACAGTTCATACAGTGTTAGCAGCTATTAATTAAGGCAACAATGTTTAAACAGTGGGTTGAGATATTTAAAAAAAAACCTGCTTAACCCTTTTAAGCTTTAAAAAGTTTTTATCTTTTTCTGAGTGTGCATAATGCCTGCTGGATCTTAATGCAATTTAATTTTTGTGTAGGAGTGTTTCAGAGTATCAAATTGACTCCACAATTCAGAAAACTAGCATTATAATACTGGTGCAAATTTATCTCATCATTAATTTTATCATTAAATATAATTTTTATTTACTTTGAGTTACGGTTCAGCTTGAATTTGACTCCATGTCCACAATAAGTTTTCTGTTCCTTCTTCTGGCAAAAAGAGTGAACTTTAATAGACGTTAAAAAATATATAGACATGCAAGCAATTTCCTGATTTTAGTCTCTTCTTCCCAGAATCATTTTAACATCATTATTAGCACCATATTTCTCCCCCCATCCTTGATGTTTGCTTGAACAGAAAGTGAATTCATTTCAGCATCCTTTTTACCTCATTTGTCTGTTTATTTTTTACAGGTATTTTAGTGCACAAGTTAATTCACAGGTATGTTCAGGGAACAGATACAAGTAATGACACCAAGAATCCAAGGGCTATGCTTAGGCAATGTGGAAATAAGCAACGCCATGCGACTCCCATCCAAACAAAACACCTCCGTTTTTGTGTATTTGCAACGAATCACTCACGAACAATCCACCAGCCAAAATTCAATTATAGAAGTCACTAGGTGAATCATTTTAAACAAACACACAACTGCAAAACCATAAAAATCAAAAAGGCAGGAAGGCAAAACTCACTGAAATGCAAAATGTCTATGCTTAGTTGCTTGTTGTGTTCTCTCCTAATGCTTGTTAGCATTTGTTTTTATCACAGCAGCCAGGATCTCTGCTGTCCTTGTGTGTGACAGCAATATATAACATGACAGTCACCTACCAGCATTCCTCCATCCACTACCCTGGCTCAGGTTCATCTCCACTGCAGTTGGATTCTGGTGAGAAAAATCAGAACAGCTATAATTGTGTTTATGAGCTCAAGCTAGCTTTCCTCTGGTTCATTTGGGAGGAAGTGCTGAAGCAAAAATGCCTCCCTTGGGGGAGAAGGCAGGGTAGCTTTGGATCTTACAGACTAACTGACTTAGAAATGTATAGCATGAGCTTTTGTGAGCCTGAGTTCACTTCATCAGATGCCGAGAGAGATCAGTTTGATATTTCTAGCAGCTTCCCTCTCAAGCCTCTCAGTGCAAATCTAAATGCGTCTTCCAATTGGTCACGCAAGATACGACATCATAAAAAAAGGCCTTAGAGAACGTGAAAGTCCTTAATCGGTCACTATGTAATATCCTTTCTTGCAGCTTAGGAATGATCACGCTTTATTTCAATAACATATTCTCGAAAGTAACTAGTCAGTTCACAACACTGGTTGGCAGCAAGGCAACAAAAAGATCTGATGGCTGAGCAACTTCTAGGAACAGCTTTCTAAGGGCCAATAGCGCCACAGCCAGGATAAAGACAGAAATAACAGGCAGTTCAGTTCACTGCAGTTTCACAGGCACTTGCGAATGTCTTTTTTTAAAAATAAATTCCAAGGCAAGCAGTCCTAATTATGTGATATTATGGCCTGTCTGTTATACAAGACAAATCAGATGCACGAACGGGTAAGTCATGAGGTCAAAAGCATGGGAGTTATTGCCACAAGGGAATCTGGTCATTGCTGAGATAAGCAGAGTGATAATGATATTGTTGCTCTTATAAACGTGTGTCCAATACAAAAACCATAAACATTGGGGTTTTTTTTCTAAATTTCTAGCAATGGAAGCCCAAGCCTTGGTGTCCCACTGAGCACTGCAATGGCATCGGAGGCCAGTTGGAATGATCAGGAAACAAATGTTGTCACACCATTAATTTTATTCTGAGTAAAATGACCGTGGCCTTTTGAATGACAGAATATTCAAACTGCTCCCCTGCCTTCTGAATGAACAAAGCGTCCCCTTCTAGCAATCACAAACAGTGGTAGTTTGGGTAAGTATTGTCTTTATTCAGAAAAGCACATTTTCTGGTTACAATAGATCTCAATACTGTCAAATGTTTTCGACATGCATGCCTCAGATTTGTCCCTTTTTAAAACAGAATAAAAGAAAAAGGGTATGAATATTTAGCTTTGTGCATTTCATAGGGAGTTTATCAGTGCTTCCATATAATAAGAGTACATTATAGCTTTGTAATATGTTCAGTGCCAGAAGCACAATAAATTTCTCTACTGAAAACACTCATGTGCTTGACTGACAATAGTAAAGCTATAAATTACCATAATTTTTATGCCCCCCGCAGCTAGTGGTACAACATAGTTTTTCAACCTTGTTTTTACTTGCTGAATTTAGACAAATTTATAATGTTATTGATGTCTGTTAGAAAGACACTTATAAATGCAGAATTTTTATTCCCGTGAATGTGAACTATTGTGCTTCTTCAAGTATTTATATACTAGAGATGTGTGGGGAATAACTAGGTCATTAAAAAATTAAATAAATAAGGAAAAGGAGAAAACCAGAGAGCTATTTTAAAGGGATTTATCATAAACATATTTGCTTATCAATTTTTTTTTACTACAGAATATTTACTAGCTCATCAGCTATGACATGAAATATTACTAGCCATCTTCCTGTGTTTGAAATGCAGGTTAAGTCAATCAAACCATAACTAAAAGAAAAAAAACCTTGCATGAGTAAAGCTTGCAGATGTAAAGCTCAGAATGAGTGCTGTAGTGTGCAGACATTTTTAATCATATTGTGGGTTTTCTACTGTACAATTACATTCATGGTACCCTACAGTGATGTTAAAAACTGGTAATTGCCTTAGATAGCTGAAGATTAACAGTTAAGCTAACCCCACTGTTTGAGGTAAAGGTATTCACAGAGTAAGCAAAGGAGAACCCAAGGCAATACTGCAGATGCAACGTTAAACCAATTGATTTATTTTAGGCTCAACTAGCCAGGTTTTCAAAATGTGTGTATACTCACAACTGCATTTGGCAACCACTACAGCTACATTCATTAGTTTTCTTTTTCAGGCTGTAAGTTAAATGTCACCAATTTAACTCAAAATTATGCAACAATGACACTAAAGGGTGTCCTATGATCAGCGTTAGACCTTAGAATACTGCTTACCGTGTGGCTGCTAGTACATTTGACTGTATTATTTTGGTGGTTTGGTACCATGCACAAAATCAGAAGTTTCATATTCAACTATAAGCTATTCTAACATCTATCATAGGAGTTGTTGTTCCAAGAGCTTGGAGCCAGAAGTTGTAATAGACTTCCCCGTGTGATTTTCAGTCTGTCACTAAAGGCCACATGCTAAAAAGAGAACATGGGCACTTGAAGTTCAATTTAAACAGAATTAAATCCAAGTGAGATCCACAGAATCCTTGCAGAGATGCTTGAAAGTCTATAGGAGTCTGTTTTCATGAGTAAAGCTACTTAGGCACCATGACATCCAGTTATTGCACACTCAGAACAGCCATCATCTTGGCTCAGTAGCAAGGTCAGTCGTAGGTAAGGGTGGTTAGGTAATTACAGTGTGTTGGAGTAGACCCAGTTGAGTCTACTGCTGCATGATAATTACTGTGCTCCAGCATCACGTGTATGTGTCCCTGCACTGAAAAATGGCAGTAGGAGCACTTTAACTAAAGCTCATTCAACAAGCTTTAGTTAAAGTGCCCCCCAGAAGGCTGATACATGTGACACTCCAGGCACCTTAGTTAGAGTGGTTCTGGGAGCCCCCACCACTGGAGCACATGTATAAATGGCCCTGGTTTCTGGTCCTTCCTTGCTCTCACTTGCTAGTAAGTAGGGAATTCTCCTGTGAGAAGGAAACAGTAAGTTTGAACCCCCTCAGGTTGAGAGCCTAAAACCCAGGCTTACCACTTTCAGGGTGAGTGCTCTAATTACCAGGCTGTCATGTCAAAGGTGATCACTGATAATAGTTTTTTAAAAAAAGAGAGAAGGCAGGGCAGGGTGGTATCTTAAATACTTGGATGCAGCCATGCAGTCAGAATTCAGCCATGACTCAGGAAAGGTCTTTTTTTCCCATTCTGCTTTTCCAAAATGTGCTCTTAATTGAAGGGGGAGGGGAGGGAAAAGGTACGAAAAGCAAGAAAATACAGTACTATCCACTATTAACTAAGTTGGGGACTTATAGCAAAGCAGCAGAAAAATAAACCTAATTTTTAGTTACATTAACAGAAAAATTCAGCACCCTCTCACTACATACTGTACCAGTGTGCGACATCTATACAAGTCAAACGCATGTCCCATGCTCTCAGTTAGGGTCACTAAAATAAGGGCGAAGTATTGGGCAACAAAAATCACCACAGAGATAAACAAATCCGTTGACAGGGAAGCAGCACTGGACGATATCCTGAAGGGGCTTGCTTATAATGGGGTTGGCACAGATATGCTTGGGGGCCTAGTTTGCAATGTCCTGGGAGAAGAGAATCCCCTGAATGAAGGCTGGGTTCAGATAAAAACACTTCTTTCCCTTCCTCCTCCAAAGCCCATCTTCTAAACCCCACACATTTCTTGAACACACCTTGCAGGACACTTATTCAGACGATGTCACACTGGGAATGGGTTCTTTTCTGCTGGATTCAGGTGAGACCCTTCTGGAGCATTCATTGCGTGGACAAATTATGGAGCAGCACATCTCCTCCTCCTCTTTACCTCGCCTCTCCCTCCCTCAGGCACGTTTGGGGTGTCTCACACAGCTCAGGGCTACGACTGCCCTTTACAGGCAAATCCTTAGCACAGAATAAAACACACAAAGCAAAATCCTTCTTTGCATGGTGGGAGGAACTGCCTGGACAGGCTTCAAAAAGGCAGAATACTTCCCTGGCTGCAAAACAGCTCTTGGCTGCTGCTCTTATCTTTTTTTGTGAAGAGATGAAGGGAAGAAACCTGTTGGAAACCCGTACCTGTCAGAGTTGAGTCCTAGAGTTTACATATTGCTCATTTTCTTTCCAGTTCCACTATCTCTCGTTCTGCTAAATTCTGCTGTCTGGGGCAGCAAAAGTTCTACTGCTGGAGGACCCTCCGTGGATATAGCTCTCAGAGCAGGGGACAAGCTCTATAGTAACTCATTTTGGGGTGATTTTTAGGCTTCTTGGCAGTGCTGAGGAACAAAAGAAAAAGGTGTCTGGGATGGCTGAGAGATTATTTTAATTTGACTCCAAGACAAAACGATGGGTTATACCCCCCACAAACAACGCTGTAAGTAGCTCCAGGAACAATGAGGCATTTCAGGCAAATTAAATCTTAATGGAGAAACTTAAATGAATGATTTGTATGGACTCAACATGGCTGCCTTGTTACTGAGTCTTAAGAGACAATCTTAGGAAATGTCTCAGCAGAGGGTAACTAACCTATATGTGCATTGTCCCCAAAAAACCATTTTAGTCCAAAGGAGAAGCTTGCCCTCCCTGGACTTATCATAAGCATGCTGGGGTTGTAACATAGTAATCTTCCTTTCCCTGCCAGCAGCCATCACCCCAGCTAAAACTAAGGTTTCTATCAGGTGTCTCAATCCCAGCCAAGGGATATTAGGAACAGATTTGGGCACTCCCAAATTGCTTTGTATAGCAGCACATTGGATCTTTTAATAGCTGAATATCAGCCACACACGGAGCCTGTGCTCTCACTCTTACAGGCAACTACAGTGCAATGTACCTGTGTTGATGTCTTACAAAATCCCTGTTATCTCCTTGCCTGCGGCACATAATATTCTCTTCTATTTTGAATGGGTAAGTAAAATGTTATGGTCAGTGTGACAGAACAAGTTTTGCATCTGGACTGGTAAATCATCGTGACAAGTTTGCAAGACTGCCATTCTGAATTCTGTCATCCTGTAGGTATTTAGTTTTGAATAGACAAAAAGTATGGAACTGCATACATATTTGTCGGAGAAATGTTAACTCTGTAAGCTTTAGTTTATTTGAGACTTCAAACAGCTATGCCTCATAGGGATGTATAACATTAATGCAAAGTTGAAGTATGTTGTTAATGGAAGCCTGCTGCTGGGAGAGCTGGCACAAAGGCTGGCTGTTCAAAAACTTCTCAGATCAGTTTAGATTAAGATGACAATGTTTTTCATCATTATGAAGCTCTCTCAGAGATGCTCATTTTAGACATAGAAAACTACATTTCTCTCTGCATTTTGTACCATCATCTCCTCAGAAGGAAAACCACAAAAGTCATCATACTGAGCAGTCTTTGCCTATTTTGAATAATTCTTCTTCTCAGGTCTCTAGTTTCTGCCATGTACTCAAATAGGACATATTACCCTGCTGGATCTGCTTACACTTTGGTCCACACCTTCTTGCCACTGATGTCACAAAAATCTTTGCACCATTTGCTCCCATTACGCTCAATCTCTGGCAGATTTATGAAGCCGACCTGGATGATCTCCACCCTAGAGTCCTAAAAGAATTGGCTGAGGTCATTGCAAGACCCCTGGCACGGCTTTATGAGCACTCGTGGTGCTCTGGTGTGGTGCCAGAGGACTGGAAGAGGGCCAAAGTGGTTCCCATCTTCAAAAAGGGGAGG
>NW_017728943.1:55466909-55473178 GCF_001723895.1 Crocodylus porosus | reverse complement strand
TTATCTTGCTGGGATCCTATGACCCCAGCTGACTTCCTGCCCTTTGGGCAGGGGGCTGGACTCGATGATCTCCCGAAGTCCCTTCCAGCCCTGATGTCTATGAAATCTATGAAATCTACTCAGGTCCCTTCCGACCCTAGAAACTATAAATTTGCTTCACAGCACACACAGCCATAAGTTTTGGATGACTGAATGGACAGGACTGTCTCAACTGCAAACTTTTTTCAGAGCTGCAGTAAATTAAACTGGATGCTGTGGTTAGACTAGAACTATTCATAGCCCTGGTACCTCAAGTTGTGACTATAAAATAGATAATGATATATGTTACAAGGTATGCCCAAAATATTGTTATCAAGTTGCAAGAATATATGTGACCTTCATGCACAAAGGCAAAGTTAGTACTAGATAAACCTACTTGATGAGGTCGTATGTCCAAGCGTCAAGCTCATTGTCAGAATGGAACTGGCAATTAGGACTTCCCCTGGATAAACAGCTGGGTTGATGGAAGTTTGAATCCCAGGTAGTGTTCACCCCCACTGCTGTCAATCAAGTATGGGCTCTGCCATTCACATCTGTATGTAAACACCACTCTACCACCACCCCTGTCTTCCCAGTAAGCCAGGTGATGGCTATCAGCTCAATGGGTAGCTTCATATATACAGACTTAATCCTCATTTATGCTCCATTGACTGGAACATGGCTACACTGTGGATTCTGAGAGATTCATATGGTGATCTCTAAAATCAAGAGCGGCGGTACTAGATAAAGGGTTGCAAACTAGCAGGCTGAGTCTTCAACTATGCTGATAACATACTGAAATACATTTATGGGATCTGTGGTTGTAGAAATGAGCAATGTCTCCATTTTAAAATGAGATAAACTAAATTTCAATCATTACTGCAGCTTCCTTGATGATTTATCCGTATCATTTATTTATCATTAATGCAGTTTCCTTGATGATGCAACAAGCACTAGGTGCCAAATTCAGATTGCCAGTTTAACAGATTAATTTTGCTAAGTGTAAGGATGCAATTATGAATAGGGATCTATTTAAGTTGTACTTAGGTAAAGGAAAAATTGTGGGCTGCTCATACCTTACCTACCCAACATCATTTCGGTGGGTTTTTTTTCATGGTGAACCTGCTCCCCCACCTCTGACTGATGGAGGGCTGCTCTTTGTGCAGGCCCACCCCTTGCTGCTGATTGGCAGAGAAGGCTGCCCTTCGTGCAGGCCTGCCCCTTGCCACTGACTGGTGGAGGGCTGCCCCTTGTGTAGCTGTCCCTAGAAGGGTGGGGCAGCACAAAAGGCAGCCCTCTCCACCAATCAATGATGGACAGAGGGGGCAGCTGCCATCTTGGGTGCTCCCCTTTGTGCTGGCAGCTTGGCTTCCTCCCTCCCCCGCAGTGGTCTGCGAGGCTGGGCCGCAGTGGCTGCTGGCTCTCACTGGGGAGCCAGCATTTTATGTTTACTAAGTTTTCTCCCCCCCAGACGGTTCTGTGAAAAATTGTGGAAACAATCATTTTTCTTGGAGTTCACAGAAATGACCATTTTTTGTGGTTTCTGTAAAAACTGTGAGATTGCAATTTGAGTAGGTTCCTATTTATGAACTCTTCACCTTATGACACTGTTTTAGAAATGCAACAGGAATTTTGAAACAAAACCGTTGTGTGCAATGACCACATAACTTCTCTATATAGTTGTACATGATGGGTGTTTGACAATGTTGCAGCAGTCCCTGCTGTTGTGTTGTTTCCTCACTTTGTTGCAGACATATAATGTTGGCAACCATTTTGCCTTTAGTTTCTGAAACACCCTTGTGTCACCCAGAAGTTTCGGAGGGATGCCTGGAGTCTAAGGTAAGTTGAGAACCACTGGTATAAGGCAGCAGGATTTCTGTTGGTTTAGCCACAAAAGCTGCCTAAACAACAGAAGCCAACCCATTAGAAATGTTCTTTTGCATCTAAGTATGGTTTGGTTTCTGCATAGAGAACCAAGTGGCAAGTGTGTTTTTTTACTCCTCTCTATGACCTAACTATGCTAGGAAAACTTCTCTTGGATAAGCCTTTCCTAGTCTACAAGGTAAGAGGTAGTTTTATTTTTTACCACACACCTTTTTATCTTTAGTTAACAAAAGTATTGCAAGTATACGGGTATGTTAAATGTGGGGATCTGCATATGCAAATCAATGTAAATACTTAAACAAATAAAGCACATCTCTCAGTTGTCTGGCAAGTAACCAAAGCTGCCCTTGGTACTAGAAATGACAGGCTTGCCATTTTTGTTTGATCAGGCATCCCTGTCCCCGATTTAAACAATCCCTATACCTAGGCACCATGGAATTTGGAGGGCTAATGACATAAACAAAATATATAGTTCAGAAATGTATGAAAAGCAGATTTAAGGAGAAACAGAACTGAAATGTGGTGTGCTTTATGTTTGATCTACACCACTGGTACAAATAAAACTGAACTTTAAAGAATCTCCCCTGCACTGTCCAGAGATCCAACAAAAGGGAAAAGAAGCACACAGCAGTTTGCTTAAATTATGATCAAATATCAGCCAACCATTTCTATTTTCTACAAACTTATATAGTGGACAATTACTTTCTAAAAAGGAGGTATTTGTGAATATTGATGCATATAACCACAATAGAGCAGTAAACATAAGAATGAGCAGGCTTACATTAGCTGAATAGTATTTTAGCTTAAGAAATTTACCATCTTAATGCTCAATCCAAAGCCTAGTGAAATCAATGGAAGGGAACATTGATTTCAGAAACTTAGTGAAAGGTGAATTCTGTTGTGACATTCAGTGGAAATAGGAGCCAGAATGTAGTAATCTCAAATCAGGTCCAAAAACGAAAAAGCAACACAAAAGCTTTAGAGTGACTGTTCTGCTGTTCCGTTAGCAGCTCCAATGTGAGCAAAGAGCAATACTATTAATAAATGCATGTATCCATCATAATTTAGTCACTGAAAACCACCTTCCAAATGTGTATGGTTTGCCTCGGCAGATTATACTGATGACCTCACACATTCAGTTTTGTTTCGTTTATTTTTTCTAACAACAGTCAGTACATTGTTTAAGCAATCTTCCATAATTTCAAAGATACAAATACTATGTTCTAGCTGATGTCTTGTTCTTGTTTTGTGGAATGGTTCTTTAAAGACTCCTATAGTGGAAGAAAGGGAGAGAAAAAAAGGCATTATTATTAATTGCGAATAACACCCCACCCTCCAATCAAAAACCGGAATTCTGTCATGAACTAGTTGTTTATGAAAGACCGTGCGATAATTTAGGAGAAATAAGGTGATGGTGATACAGAGTCATAGGTGCTGACTTATTGTTGTCTTGGGTGGGGGGAAGTGCAGGTGGCTAAGGTGATGGACATATGGAAAGTTTTATGCATTTCAGGTGACAGCCCTCTTCTCAAGCCTTTGGGTCCCCACATATTTGGTGCCTCTGTACCGAGTAAAAAAGGGGAAAAAACTTGTTCGAACTGCTTAAAGCAATACTTATGTTTTGCCACTCAAAAAACCCTCGTTTATTTTTCAGCTGAAAATGTGCTTAAGAATAAATGAATTAAAAAGGGAATCTCAAAAGCATCAAGTCAGTAAACTGACAAAAAAGAAAGAAGGAAACAGAACAGGGAAGTTAGAATATTTTAGGAGGAATTAAAGTACATTAGAAAATACATCCTATCTTTATTAGTAGTAGGAGTGAATTACTTATGTTACCACTAAATGTAAATGGTATTTTAGCATAAATTTCTCAAAAAATAAATTTGGGCATCAACCAAGTTTGAAACTTGAAAGAGAATAAAAATTGCTTACTGCATTTATTATGCAGGGAAAAAATGCTCAGAGAAACTGTTTGAATCAAGCTTTAGGAAAAGAATGCTGAATAATACAGATTTCAAAAAGACAAAAATGGCTCGGGTTGGTAAAAAAAAGGATATGCAAGCATGTGTCAAGGGAAGGAAAGGATAGTAACTCTTCAAACCCTGACAAACATATACCATCAGCCAAAGATATGCATTGCAAAGAAAACGTGTGCAGTCTCCACGGAAAAACTTCATGCATGTGTTGACCTCAAGTAAGATGCATTAATGTAAGGGTGCAGTTACATATGTGTGTTGGAAAAGCTAGGAAAAGTCACGCTACAATAGGAAAATTCATTTTACACTTTTAACATTCCATCACAATGATGTAATTAAAAACCATTTGTATTAAATATAAGACAAGCAATTACTGGAAACTAAAACCTATTCATTATTATTGAAATACACATTCTAAAGATCTTTTAAAACTTAAAACATTGAGATAAATGCCCCAAGGATGCTTGATAAACTCACACCTTGAGATGACTGCCTGATAAGGATTTTGCATTTTAAACACAATAAGCCCCAAAAGGCTCTCTTTTCCCACAAGGCAAACCTAATGCAAGATTAATACACTGCCTACAACATTCAGTACTTCATATATTGACTCCTTTGAGGGTTGTCTAATCCTTATGTAATTAAAGTGTGCAATTTGATTTATTATTATGGAACATATGCAGCTCTGCAGAGCTATTTTTTTATTCTTCTTAATTAGGAAACACTCACAGGGGGTTCAGTAAAAGGGACAGGCTGTTCGCTTTTCTTCAGCAGAAATGTGAAGCGTTTCAGAGTTCTCTCATTTAGGTCCATGTCCTCAGCTTTCATTTTCTCATACACAGCTTTTGCAGAACTGACATCTCCCTGCTTTGCTGAGAAAAAAATTACCAAAAAAAATCTGTTAATAATTACCCCCTTTGTTTGTAAAACGTATGCCACAGAAATATCTAACTCCTCCTTTCTCAAAGGAAATGGCTTTATGTCCATAAAATGATAACCCAAAATTAAAATGAAAGAACAGATCAAGTCTATAAAGCCATTTCTTTTTCTACCTTTGGCAGTGAATCTGGATGGCAGATTCCTTAGGAGTTTGTAAAAAATGCTGTGAGATACAGAGCTGTGTAAAAAGAAAAACATTCTTAGGTTTGAGGCACTCCAAGCATAGGCCTCTTACTACAGAGAGTAACTGCACTGCAGTAGAGAACTATGGCATACAGCAGGGGTAGGCAATGTTTTTTGGCCAGAGTGCCGAAAAACCACAATGTCTACCTTGGAAGGTGCTGGAGTGCCAGCATGCCAGAAAAACAAAATGGTGGGGGGTATACATGGGAGGATGCACTGCATATTAGTATATTTAATAATCATAAATATTGCCTTTGTTGTTGCGTGTTACTTTTTGTTAAGCACGTTGCAGTGAGGGAAGAAAAAAAGAGAAAGAGGGAAAGAGAAAGAAAAAAAAGAGGGGTGAGAGAGAGAGAGAGAGAGAAAGGAGATCAGAGAAAGAACCAGACATGTACACAGAGAACCACATGTGCACAAACACAGAAAACCAGAACACACCCAGAACAGACACATGCACACACACATTCAGAACCAGATATGTGTGCACACACAGATACCCAGAACCAGATGCGCGGGCACACAGAGTCGGGCTGCTTGGCCACCGGGCAAAATCCGACCCAACAATGCCCTGCACCCACCAGAGCCCCTGTGCTTCCCTGGGAGCCAGCCCCCGGGCGGCAGCACAGCCAGCCTAGCCCTGGCCTGGAGCCTGCCCATCAGCCAAACCACCTACCCACCCCACACAGCTAATACTGGCCTCTCCCCTGCTGCCAGCACAGAGCTGATGACTGGGCTCTGGTAGCCAGCCTGGGCTCTGGGCAGCTGCACAGGGCTCCACACCTCAGAGCAGACAGCAGGGATAAGGCCTGGCCCTGAGGCAGTGCAGCCCTCCTGCTGTCTGCTCCGAGTTGCACATGCAGTTGCCGACAACATGGAGCTGATGCTGGAGCTCTGGAGCCTGGTGCAGCTGTTTGCAGCCTGCCTGCTGTTTGCTGCAGACACCTAGAGCCCAGGCTGGCTACAAACAGCTGCACCAGGCTCCAGAGCGCAGTCACCAGCTCTGTGCTGGCAGTAGGGAAGAGACCCAGGTTGCACTGCCTCAGGCCCCTCCCCCACCATCCGCTCTCAGGCGCATGTGCACATGCCAGTACAGAGCTGATGCCGGAGTTCGGTGCAGCTGTTCGCAGCCTCCCAGCTGCAGCCAACCCCGGCTCTGGGTAGCTCAGGGGCAGGCAATTATTTTGGGTGGAGAGCCACTTACCCAGTTTTGGCAGGCTGTCGAGGGCCACATGGGTAGCCCCGCCCCTTGACAGTTGCCCCGCTCCCTGG
>NW_017728943.1:55418649-55466099 GCF_001723895.1 Crocodylus porosus | reverse complement strand
GCCTGCAGTAGGGAATGCCGGCCACGGGGTGAGGGGAAACTGGCCCCCCACCCACCCCGTGGCCGGTGCTCCCTGCTGCAGCTGCTCACAGCCTGTGCAGGGCTGTCTGGTGCAGGCACAGGCAGCTCCATGAGGGCTGTGAGCAGCTGCAGCACTTGCCACTAGGCACAGGGCAGGCGGTGGGGCCACTTCCCCTGTCCCACACATTCAGCTTTTCCCTGGACTCCTTCCCTGCCCAGGGTTCCCACCTTACCCCCTGAGGTTCCAGCGGGGGGCAGCCATGTGCTGCCAGGCCAGAAGCCCCAGCTGGAGCTTCCAGCTGAGGGGGGCGGGGCCAGGCGGGCCCTGCTGTTGCGGGAGCCCACCAGGCTTCCCCTGGGTTCTACTGCCCTGTCATTTTTGACAGGACCAAGGGCAGATAAATATTAATTTTCTAAATTTTTTAAGGGCCCCATGGGCTGGATCTGGCCTGCAGGCTGTATTTTGCACACCCCTGGAGTAGCTGCTGCCAACCATGGAGCCCAGGCTGCTTGCAGCAGGGCTTGGAGCCTCCTACCTGCCTGTTGGGAGCAGCCTGGGCTCTGTGGCTGGCAGCAGCTACCCAGAGCTGGGGCTGGCGGTCACGTGCAGGGCAAAATGGCCTCACATTCCATGCTCAGCATGTGTGCCAGGGGTTGCTGACACCTGGAATAGAACCATGGATAAGAGGCCTGTGCGAATAAGGAAGTATTTGATTCAGATTCAGCCAATCTGGAGATTCAGATCACTGTCCCAAATCAATTCAGCTGAATCGGCTTTGGAAGATTCAGCGCTGATTTGGAGAGATTCAGTCAGATTGGCTGGGGAGAGGCAGGCACAGCTCCAGGTCCTCTGGCTGCCTGCCTCTTCCTGGGAAAGGGGAGCCACAGGAGAAGCCCCCATGGCTGCCCTACCCATCCCCATCCCCTGCCCGGTCCCAGCCTAGTCCTGGCATTTAAAAAAAGCCCCACATTCACCAAGTGCAGGAGCAGCAATTGGGGTCTTTGGGTGCTCGTGGCAGAGCCTCCCTGTGCAGTGCAGGGTAGGTAGCATAGATCCCCTGTCCCCACCTGGCACCCACGCGGCAGCTGCCCCATGGTGCAGATGCAGCATGACTTGGCAGGGCATCGTATGCTGCCTGGGAGCTGGGGCTGAGTGCTGCCAGGCTCTGACTGACACATGGAGCCACCCCAGGTCCCAGACAGGGCATGGTGCCCTGATGACCCATGCTGCACCCATGCCATGGAGCAGCTGCCATGCAGGTGCAAAGTGGGGCGGGAGGGCGATCCCTGCTGCCCCATGCTGCACAGGGGGGGCTCAGCCATGAGTGCCCAGAAGTCCTAATCCCTGCTGCTAGAGCTGGTAAATATGGGGCTTTTTTTCCCCCTGCCCTCAAGCCCCACACTCATCAGCTGCAGCCATGGTGATTGGGTCCTCTGGGCACTCATGGCAGAGCTCCACAGCACAGCGTTGGGCAGCAGGGATCGCCCCCACTTCTTGGCACTCAGGTGTCAGCTGTCACATCATGCGGATACAGCACAGCTCAGCATGGCACTGTGTGCTGTCTGGGAACTGGGGCTGAGCAGTAGCAAGCTCTGGCTGACAGGTGGAGCCACCCAGCTCCCAGACAGCACGTGGTGCCCTGACAAGCCACGCTGCACCAGTGGGGTGGGGGTGGGAGTGGGGGTATCTGTGTCCGTCTGTGTGTGTGTGTTGTTGTGTGGGGAGGGCGCTCTGCCACGAGCCCTCAGAGGCCCTGATCCCCACTGCCAGAGCTGTTGAGTATAGGGCTTTAAAAAAAAGTGCTGGGATGCTGGGGCTAGGTGGTAGATGGGGCTGGGCAAGGCAGCCATGGGGGCTTCTCCCACGGCTCCTCTGGCTGTGCCTGGCTCTACCCCAGCAAGGTGAGCCATGGGGGCTATGCCCTGCTGTTGCTTGCCCAGCTGGCGGTGGAGGGGTGCAATGCAAGCGCAGCTCACTTTGGGTGGCAGCAGGGCATAACCCTGTTCCCAGCACTGCCGTGCCCGCATCAGCACTGGGAGTGGGGGCTCTGCCCTGCCTCTGCCTGCCAGTGGCAGTGCTGGGAAGCAGGGTCTATGCCCTGCTGCCGCTTGCCCCCTCTTGCCTGGACTGAGCCACACCCATAACCTGCCCCGGCTGAGCAAGTGGCACAGCAGGGCAAAATTCCCGCTCTCAGCGCTGCTGCGCCCGCATCCTGCACCCCCTGCCCTTCTCCCTGGCTGGGCAGCTTGTCCCAGACCTAATCCCTCTCTCCCCCACACCACTTTTCCCTCCCCCAACAGATTTACCAGCTGGAAGTAGCTGTGTCAGCTGCCTGTTCTCTATGGCCGAATCTCTGAACCAGCCAAATCTTTTCCAAAGCTTTTCCAAATTGGTTTGGATGCTTTGAATTGATTACGAACTTTTAATTAATCTCCCTATTTGATTTGGATTCAGAGATTTGGTCCCCAAATCAGGCCAGATCTCCTCCAAATCGAATCAGCTACTGAAGCTTCTCACAGCCCTAAAGTATACTCACTTTCTGATGCAAGTCAGTGTGGCAACAGGAACCAGAATTTTTGCTGAACTTAGTCCTTTCCAAAGGTACAGGCCCACCATAAAAAGATGCACACACACATGCAGACAGACACAAACTGCATTTGATATGTAGAATACATCTACAACTTAACCCTAGAAGAACCTCCATTAATGGTCAGTTGCAATAGTATGACTATCTTTGATAGGCCAGCCAGGCAGGAGTATCACTTCCATACACACTATACCTCTCACGCTACAGGTATGTTACTGAAAGCAGAACCTAGAACCTTTCAGAATTTCTGAATATAAGTATTAAGTGACCACAAAGTACGGGAGCCAGTTACATTAAGCCAGGGGTTGGTAACTTTTTTTGTTAGAGGACTAGAATGGCCCACCACAGTTTCCCTCTGTTGCCCAGTTGTGACAAGGTATAGGTGAAGTGCCTGGGTGTCCAGTCAGACGGCTATATGTTGCAAGCCTGACAAAGACAAGGACAAAAAGTGCAAATTTTTCTTCAGGCTTCATAGTTGAGTCCTTCCATCCTACCAACACAGCAAGTCCATTGTTAAGCCATTAGTATTCCTAAGACTGTTTGTTGAAAGGTCAATTGTTTAGGAGATCAAGATGTTTAGCTGGATATCAGATAATTTGCTTCCTTTATCTGTGTCAGGTTCTAGCCAACACATTTCTTAGAAATTTGAAACTCCATTCTTCTCCAGCTGCTGATAGGAGGGAGTTTTACTTTTCCCTCTAAACTGGGAGAGACATAAAACAGAGAAGAAAGAGGACAAGAATGGAATATATTTGCTATTCTGTTTTTCTGTCTGCCTCTTATTTTCTAGTTCTCCTCTATTTGGAATAAAATTAAAACCATTCTCGACTGTTTTGCTGTTATGCATAAGCTTTCAACAGCAGTGAAACTGTTCAGTCTGGTTATATTCATTGTGTGGCTGTGTGGGAGACTTGAGAGTAACAGAGAAAATGGAGTGGTCTCTGCAGGTTCAGAAATGTACTTGCAGGTGTACGTGAGCACTACAAAATTTTTTTTTTTTTTAAGGCTTGAATTCCCTCAAAATGTAGCGCTTAGGGCTCTATATTCACTATGAAAAAGCTTCCCACTCACACCTGGCAAGTGGATGAGTTTCTTCGTAAATGTGGGAGGCTACAAAACCTGCACAAAGTGATGGTTTAATGAAAGTATAACAGAAATTGTTAACTACTTCTCTCTCTAAAATAGAAGCATCTATTGTATAAAAAATAAGAGAGAAAGAGGCAGATCTAACACTCAGATTGTATTTAATGGACCACACCATTGAAATTCTGCTTGATAATGCTCTATTCTTGGAAGACAAGTAGTTTAAGGAATATTTTTGCCACGTGTGAGAATCCAGTCCTGGAGCAGGATCACATCTCTCAGACAAAAGGAATGAACGCCCCCTTACTTGTTCACAGCTGGAAATGTCTGTGATAATTTATACTCACTCTCCTTTCAGCATAGAAAACAATGCTTTCATGGGAAGCTGTGACCTATATTCCTGCCAAACTCTCTCAAAAACACTAGCCCTGGCACAAAACAGACTTGCCAACTATTTATCATGGTGCCTAATACCAAGGAAACTAGCACTTCTATATTTGTGCAATAAAAATTGCACTGGATGAAGAGGATTTTGCAAGACTTCCTGCAGATTGATGAAAAACTTGGATTTGGGCTCTAGCCACAGGGACTTCACGCCCTGGCATTTAAAAGTTCACTGATGCCGGAAAAAATTTAAACAGGTGGCTCAATTTTCAGGAGATGCTAAGCACTTGCGATTCTCTATCACCTTCAATAGTGTGAAGAGTTTTTCCAACACCTTGGAAAAAATCAGATTACTTAGCTAAGTACATAGTGAGGCACCCAGAAGCTTAACTTTAGCACCAACTTGCAAACATTTTAGAGTAATTATAATGTTCCCAAAGTTCACAGCATGCTAGCAATAGAACTAATGGGATTCACCTACAATTTTATAACTTGCAGTGACAGTATGACCCATTTGCAAAACCCTGGTTAGAAAGATTTGTAGAATGACTCTTTCTGCTCCTATGAAGCCACATAAGCATGCACACTATTTTACAGTAGCATCTATTCCTCCACAGAGGTTTTGGTTTATGGAGCCACTGGTTACTTTCTTCCAATCACCACATGGGCCACTGTCCTTGTAAAGGCGACTATTACAGTAGACAGAACCTCTGAATGCAGAATAAGCAAAAAACCCTTAGATGGGCTCCTCACTGTCATCTCAAACATGTCATGCCCTTAGATGGGCTCCTCAGTGTCATCTCTCTCCAACTTCCCTCCGGCACAGCAGAATTTTGCTGCCCCCAGTGTTTCGAGGTCTTCTGTGACATTTCGAAAGGCTTCAGAATTGGACTTTACTAAACCAACAACTCTGGATGCAATATATTACCATATTTGTCCATGAGTGAGTTGTATACAGTGTTCATTTCTAGGCTGTCACGAACCAGATCTAGAAGCCTTTCAATGCTCTTCGCCTAGGAAATTAAAGACAAAGTAAGCTGTATTGCTGCTTTAAATCTTAAAGAAAAGGGTCAGACTATTCTAACTCTGGCAACGATATTTCCATTATTTCTGAATCTTTCAGATACATTTTTTTTATAGGAGTGGATTTTCAACTAGATATAGATTAACTTTCTTTACAGCAAGAAAAAATGTGGGATATTTTCAAAAAAGGAGAGCTTAAAACAGATTTTTTGTTTCAGTTCTTTTGGTGTTTAAGTCAATGGGAGTGCTGTCAGACACTGATGGTGCCAGGATTATATCCCCACTTTTAAAAAATGCAGAGTTAATCAGCAACTTCTACTGGTTTAAGGGGGTCTATAGGTGAGTGCTAAAAGTGCTGCTACATGGATTTAGGAAATAGCCAATAACTAGAATTAAAAACAAACAAAATTATGTTATAAACCAAATAAAATCTTATATCCAAATACAATCAGTAGTCTCTTGTGTTAAACAACTTCGAATAATACTAAGAGCACTTATATAAAAAATGCACTTTTGAATAAACCCACATACCAGAAACTGAATTAATATATATATTACCCTTTGTACTCTCTGACCTAAAATATGAAGAAATTTCCATTTTCATTATCAGCAAATGTACCTATTTTACTTGTTATATAAATGCAGCCTGCTCTTGCTGCTTGTTTCCTGTAAAAAAGCTCCAACTTTAATTTTAATTTTTTTTAACTTTCATGTTTTTAATACTGGGGACATCTG
Organism: Crocodylus porosus; assembly: GCF_001723895.1. Lineage (NCBI taxonomy): Eukaryota > Metazoa > Chordata > Crocodylia > Crocodylidae > Crocodylus > Crocodylus porosus. Next base: position 55,460,266 of record NW_017728943.1, on the reverse strand, counting down.
AAATGATGGGGAATAGGTGTGCATGCTCAAAACAGCATATGCACAAAAGCGACGTTCCTCAATTTGAAATGTGTCCTTTAAAGGCAGACCTAACACATCATCTCATCGTGTGATGACTGGTATTGTAGCTAGCTTGTAATCTTACAGTGCAGCTAGCATAATAATATACTCAGGTTTTCAGAGTGAAAACGTGTCCACTGATAATAGTACAGAAAGCAGACTTGAACTGGGCTAAGCAGACATCACAATAAATGTGTGAATTTATAGAAACTAAAACACAATGAAAACAGAAGAACTGTTAAGCTAAACCGGATACGGAATTACAACCTTCTCTATTTCCTGTAAAATGCCATGCACATTAAAATACTCTATACAGCGAACTGGTCTCCTAGTGCAGTGCATTCTACAGATAAAAGTGTTTCTGAGTGTAAATGTTAAGGCTGTCAATACTGTACATAAAAGAACAATGTGTGTTTAACTGGAGTTTTAAACAATACAGGTGAGTAACACTATTATCACACTTTGGCTCAACTCACTTGCTGTTTGAGAAAGTTAAATTCTGCTGTACAAGTGCTATAAAGTCTAAATAGATCTGAAAATTACTATTGAGGGCCGATTAAATAAAGATATTGCTAATATATTTAATTATATGCAAGCAAATGATAATACCTCGTTTGTTCGATTAGTAACGAAAGCCATTAGTCTTTCCTTTTGTTCAGCTATTGCACCATACCTCTTTAAAAAAGAAAAAAAAAAGGAAAATTAAAATAGCAGCAATGAGAAAGTGCTTGATAAACACATTGGCTTAGGTGAACATTTCCAATTATAAAGGTTCACAATAAAAGAGTAATACATCATTACCTAGTAGTGAGGCCTAACAACTGACCATTAATTAGAAATACCTGAAAAATGAAAACAAGTACTTGCCACAGCAAGCTTTTGAAAATGCTGTCCTTGACATGGTAAGCATGAAGTTTGTTTAAAAGGAAAGAGGAAAAAATTAAACTAATGTTTCAACATCCCATAGAAATGAGGTTTAGGACTGCAGAAGAAAGAAAAAAAGAAATACTATTCCTCTCCAATTATACTGCCAAGCATTCACAAGTGAGCCAGGGATCATAAGGTTAATTATACATTTAATAAGGTGTCAGGGAGATAACTGCTCGTTTCTTTATAAAAATTAAAATGTACAAAGCAAGTTCTCTTTAAAGTATAATTACCTACACTTATGCATACAAAAGGACTGATTTCAATCTCTCTATTTTATAAAAGGCTTTCATTGCGACAGACAGCCAGGGCTTCAGAGAGAGACACAAAAGTTAAAAAAAAAGTTTGTGACAAACCAGATAAATCAGGTGTCTATCCCATTTTACTAACTACTGTAAAAACCAAACTTGCAAGACAATATTATAGTTTATCCTCATTATAGATAGAGCATAAAAGTATACTTTTTAAAATGCAGGCTCTAAGTTTTGCAAACATTCTGTCAACAGGGAGATGAACAGTAGGAACAAATACTTTGGGACGTAGGTATACCCACAAAACGAATGTTATAGTCAAAAACATTAGTTTGTACACCTGCTAACTAGAAATACTTAATTCTAGTGGGCTGATACACAGTGCAAAAGCATTCTGTGAAGGAACTTGCAATACTATTGCTACTGGTACCTGTCCTCACCTACTACCACTCCACGACCTCAAAGTTCTTTAAGGCTAGGTATAGGCATTCAAAAAACCAGCAGCGGACTCAATATAAGTTATGTGGTTTTCTGTAAGCCGTGTTGTTTAGATTGACAGCAAACAGAACACACATTAGCTCTCTGGTGCAGGGTGGCAATTCTTAGACTGGGTTCCACCACTTCTAAATCAGTCTGTGTGCGCCAAACTTCTGTTTGGTTACAAGTATAGGCCTGCCGTGTGTGCTGAACCTCTGTTCTGTTAGCAGTATAGACCGGTTTCCGAATACTGGTACTGGTAGAGGTATAATGTCTGTACCTGGCCCAGGCATTAAAATAAATAAATAAATAAATCAAAAATAAAAAAGATACATATATTAGTATTTTACAAAAGGAAAGGAAAAAAAGAAAATTATTTTTGTTATAAAGATATGGTACACCAAAAAACTGAAAAGGCTAGAAAAGAATGTTTAGGTAAACTTTTCCTATATCATATAATTTTCTTCCTTATAAAAACTACATGAAACTGTCTAAAAGGCATCAATGGCAGCACTGAAAAAACAAGAAGAATAAATAGTTTTACTAACATTATCTGACATTACAAGAAGGAAGAATCAGCATTTATGCTCTCTGATTACTCTGTACTTTTCATTTTTGAATGTCATAAGGATATTGCTCAATTTCTTTTTGCTGTGTATGAACTACATTACTTGAGGATTACTTGTGCAGATGCGTTTCAATCTCAGATATATTTTCCATTGACTTTCAAAAGACATTTATAATCACACACAAAGTAAAAAAATCTAAACTGACAATAACCAATTAGCAGTAAATGTTTTTAAATCCTACCTTCCCAAAAGCTAGCATTTTTCTGTTACATAACTTTTTTGTATTTTGGTTATTTCAAATACTTTAAAATAACGTTCAACTATAGTTCTGGCCATAATTTCTATCTGGGAATTTTAGGATTCTACCAATAATGAGACTTATTTTTAAGTACATAAAACTTGTCTTTGCACAACTCTGGTTCTGAGTTCATCAATTTCCCTGCGTAATCAGATAGAAATGCATGTAAAAAGTACAATAGTTCTTTTTTAAAAATGGCTCTATTCTAATACAGAATTCTGAATAATATACACAAACACTTCTTATGAGGAGAAGACTTTAAAGTTTATCACACACATTTGAAAAAATGCCCAGACATTAGTTATGCAAGTAATACAATACAAAAATGATACTCTATGCAAATAATATGCATAATTCTATAGTATCAGTCACAGAATCAATTTCACTGTTTTCCTTCCTGTTAAAATAACTAGATTTGGAATTTCATAAAAACCTCTGATGAATAAAGCAGAGGTTGTTCTTTCCTTGTATTGCTTAAAACACTTAAGAGCTTGTAAGTGAATATAGCACTATTTACTATCAGAAATTGGTAACAGGCCTCAATTTGACGCAGGGAGTCTACACAAACACAGCAATCTGCAGGATCACTGTGATTGTTTGACTGCCACCTGCTGGGAAGAGACTCCCTGTCTGAGGCTGTTTGTGTACACTGCCAGTGGCAGCTCTTATCACCCACAGTTCATTCTACATTTGGCTCAGCTTTATATTTAGCAGTGTTAAAATGGCATGAATGCAGTCGTCACATTCCTTGAAGATTGCTAATTTAGTTGAGACTTTGGGCCACAGGGACCTGCATTTGTCATTTAAAATGCCTCGGACACACAAGTGAATAGAAAGCAAATTCAGCCTTTAATGAGCCTTGAATACATTTGAAATGTTTGAGTAGTCAAATGTGATGGTGCACTTGAAAAGCAAACATTGCCCACTTTTTGCTTACTAACTCCAACACTAGAGATACGCAGTATTTAAAAAAGCACTGCAAAAACCAAAGTGAGAAATCAAAAGGAGGCTGTTTGCAAGGCATGACTGCTATGTAATTGACCACGTGTGAAAAAGATGAGATGGTCCCTTTTTCCCTGTTCTAGGAAATTTCACAATACAGAACAATAAACCATTACTTCCTTTGGTAACTGACATGCACTAAAGCCCCAGTGCACTCTGAACACTGCCCTTTAACATGTACCTATGTTTGACAATTTCTCAATATGAAAAGCTCTAAGAGCTACTATTTCTCTTAGTACACGATTACCTCTAGTAGAAACTTGGCATCATCCACTTTTTCTGCTTTTACATACTCCAGGAAGAGATCTGTGACAGGTCCATAGGCTCCAAACTGACTGGCCAGCCGGTCTGCCATAGTACTTACTACAGAATGACAGGTAAGGAAGGAATTCCTTTCATTAAAAATTCACTTTTACAAAATAAACTTCTGTGACATGATTTTGGTTGATTAAGGCAGGGTTTGTATGCATTAATTTTTAACTGTGATTCTATTTATCCATTAAATTCAAATACTACTATAATTAACTTACATTTGTCCAAAGCTGGCTGTAGTTCATTTTTCAATACAATTCTAAATACAGGATATATATTTATAGATGATAATGAATCAGCATTTTGCGATGCTGTGGTAAACAGAGACTCAATATGTTCCACTGCAGCATCAATGTTATTGCTAGGGGGAAAAAAAAAGTTGTATTGGTTTAGTTAGTAATGTTAAAACTCTAAAACCAGAAGCAGGTGCATAAATGTTTTATTTTTCTACATTAATATTACACATAGCAGCAATGTTAAAAGTACCTATGACTCCATTCATGCAGATACTGTAACACCACAAAGTGAAACAGATTTATGGCTGAATGAATAAAATCAGCAGTAACTGAATTTCTTTCTGCATTGAACTTTGACCTGTACAATGCCTAAGTAACTCTGACATGAATGCTGTTTTTTATTAAACAAAGATGACTGCTGGTTAGTTACTTAAAATGGGTCTGGAAACCTAAAAGGTAAAACTAGAACATTAAGGGATGGTATTTGAATAATTAATTCAGAAAACTCTAACGAGTATTTTTTAGAATATTAAATTATTTACCTGAATTTTTCATAGCCACCTTTTTAGATGCAAAAAATGATACTAGAAGTAACTGGTTTAATCCCTTTGTCTATACTCTACATTTATCTACCGTAAAGCACAACACAGCATGCATTAATGAAGTAACGCATGAACAACAGTACTCCTAAAAGTGCTGAGTCTATTTCCAGAGTTCCAAAAAAATTTAAATGACAAAACTTCTAACAGCCTAATCTAAAGATTCATTTAAGGTGTGGGTGTTGTTTTTTAAAATATGAGCTTAAAAAACTTTGTCAAGGACAGAAGAAATACAGCATGTTTCTGTATTTTAAAAATAACTGGAAAGAGTTTGAAACCCTTATCCCAAAATTTCTTTTCCAGTCTATAATATGCATTTAAAATATCCATAACTTGTGGCTTCTGGAACAATAAAGCCCTATTTAACAGAAACAGGTTAGTACTGAAAGAAGAGAGAGACAACAGAATCATAGAAAAGTAGGGCTGGAAGAGAACTCTGGAGGTCATCTAGTCTAACCCCCTGCCTGAGGCAGGAGCATCCCCATCCAAACCTTCCCATATAAATCCTTGTTTAAGGTATTACTAAAACTACAGAATCATCCCTGTAGCACAACTACAAGGGATAGCACCCTAACACGCTACAGGTAGAGGAGGGGGACAACAGTGGTGTGTCCAGCTGCTGTAAGGCTTGTTAAAATATGCTTGAGATCCATGATTTATGCTGTTGAAAAAGAAGCCTTTTCACACAGCCTAATATGTTAATACCACATTACTTGTAATAAAGAGGCGCACATGATGATATATCCTCATAGTTTGTATATACTGATTTATCCCATTTTTGCAAGCATTTAAAATTTAGACTAAATATATGGCATTTACACAGACATGTAGAAGAACATCCTGTTTGAGAGAAGGATGCAGCAAAACCCTGTTTCCCTGACTTCTCCCTTACACTTATACAAATTGTTATTTTACTTCACATATAAAACTGCTCAAATTCAAAGATTTCAAGACAACAGACTGTGGCATAGAGCTATAAATCTGAATTTAAGAATATGAACTTTGGAGACAATTCACATGATGGGAATTGTAGCTACATAAAATAGTAGCTAATATATTTTTATACTCTTCCTGAAGATTTTACATCAATGAAAAACAGGTCAATAGCAAAACTTAAAACAATTTATTTACATGCAACCCTGCTATTTTTATTACAATACCTGGAATGGCCAAACTAATATAATCTACAACTGGGACTGTACATGCCAATAAATTTGCCATTCATCTGCACATGTGCATTTGTGCAGGTGCATACATAAACTGCAAAATGCATACTACCTACAATGGGCAAGAGAGTTGTTGATTTATTCCCTAAGTCAGTATGCAGAATTCAAGGGTTTTTGGATCGATCCCTAACTGGAGCACTGTAGCACTATGCAAAACAGCTGAGACAAATCATGGCCATCTAAAATTACTTGATGAATTTAGACAGATAGAGCTGGATAAGTACACAGACTTTTTTTCCCAACCAGTTCTCAAAGTTCTCCCAACCAGTATCAATCCTCACTTATGTTTCTTTAAAGATCTCCAGCTTCCATTGTGCAAAAGAAACCTGAACAGCAGCCAATTTGGCCAGATTTCTAACATCCATTCAACTTCAATGAAGGGAAACAGCGTTTGTACTTCAGTGCGTACAACAGCAACAACATGCTTTCTCCCCCTGTAAGATTGGGATTATTTCTTTTATACAAGGACTTACTTCATGATGTGAGCTATTAAAGTGCTGTTGATGAAAAGCATAGGATGTAAAGAAAGTGAACCTGCCAGAGTTTTCACCATCTTCTCAACTGCATGTATGCTCTTCAGATCTCCTTTCCTAGCCAGAGTCTGAATGAGTACATAAATACTGCTTTGGGAAGGAAACACATTCTTTTGAAGGACTGATTCTAGAGTTTCTACAGCATCTAGTTGGGATGAAAATAGGAGAAAAAATTAAGATGTCAGTTTAGAAAAAGATCCTACTGCAATTTGTTTTTTAATAAAAGCATGTAAGGTTGATATTGTAGTAAAACCACAAATACACCCAAGCACACTAACTGCAGTCTCTCACTAAACCTGCTAAAGTTAAAATGTGTACATAAATAAAGAATAAAGACCCTGGGAACTTGTTTAGTAAAAATTCCTGACAAGATACCAACATAGTATTTTCTAGACATCAAATCCAAGGAAAACAACATTATAAATTAAGCATTATACCTATACAATTTTCAACCTGCTTTTCAAAAACAACTTGTAACCAGTCTTTGCTAGTACATGAACTTGCTTAACAGATATTGCATACCCTTGCAGAGATAATACGAAGAGCATCATAGGTGGGAACTTGCTTAAGTCCAAGAATCACATTTTTAACACGCTATACAAAGATTTATCAAATAAGACTATATAGATCAGCATACACAAGAGTGTAAAAAATGAAGCAGCCATCTCATAGTTATGAGTATAAACTGGACAGCTACTGCAACAGCTACCTAAAAATGATAGCAATTGACCACATCAACAGACGACTTTGAAAATCAAAATCTTTGGTCTTCAATAATAAATTAATAGTCAACTGCAAAAACAAATGAACCAACCCACCACCCTTGCACACATACATTCCAGCTATAGCCATTTTAATTTTTATAAACTATAAAGCTTGTCAATTTACATTACACATAAGAAAAATCATAATGATATGTCGCTCTGGTAAAAACCTCTCACTCCTTACCACCACAGGCAGGATTAGTCACAAATACCACCAAGGGGTAATACTTTTAATATAACAGGCACCCACTTGAACTGTGAAGCATTAACATTTAGGTCTACTGTACAGATAGTAGTCTTCCCACAACCCAAACACCATCTCTTGTAAAGGAAGGACAAACATACAGTGTTGTATGCCTAATCTCCACAGGAAGCCCTCTTCCCATTTCATTTTCCTTTTTGTTTGGAAAACCATAAACAAAGATTTAAGGGACAAGGTTCTTGAAACCTAAATTGAACTGCATGCTATTTTACATTTTGCCGCCTCCTTGCCAGCACTGCATAGTTCTTTAACTGATCAGATGTTGCTTTACTGACTTACTCAAATACAGGACATTATAGAAAGAGTCCAAAATTGCACAAATTTTGAAATGCTGCTACGTGACAACGTAAGTATTCTGTATGGAGATTCTGGTGACTAAGCCTAAAGAAACTTACTTACATTGACTGCATTTCTAATTTCAGGTCTTGGTTGAGTATTCAATATTCAGGAGTGCAGGCATGTGTACTCTCTCTCTTTAGAAACCCCCCGTGGTATTTTAATATCTTACCTTAACTCATAGTTTCATTTTCTCTACAACCTGCACTTGCACAAAAGGAAGCTCCTGTACTGTTTTTTAATCCAACATGACTTTGTTCTTACTAAAGGGTGCTGTTGCTAGAAGCAAATCATACATTTTAAGGCTCCCCCAAAGATACAAATATTTATTACAGATTCAGATGGCATTTTAAAAACAGAAAACGAAGGGTGGGAAGAGGTAAAGGAAGTAAAAGACTGATAAGAAGTAAAAGACCATGAGGTACACATAATTCTATTCATGAAATAGGTATTTACCAAATTTACTTTTATGTTTAAATTTTGAAACCATATCCAGAATGTAAATCAGATTGGAAATCTGCAACAGAAAATTCACAAAAAGAAATGACCTCTGCCGTCTGTGATCCATGAAAATTTTCAAGCGTATTCAAAGTGATCACCAACCCTGAAAGTTGTAACCAATGTACAATTGTTTAATGTAAATTATTGTTTTTTTCCAAGGCTGTACAAAAACAGTATTTTAAACTGGAAACTGCACCTAGCTTTCAGCAGCAGGATTACAAAAACGGAAGAATGAACAAAATTTAGTAACATGCCAGACTGAGAAATACAGAAGGCAATATTTGAAGACTTGGGTGACTACAGATGAAGAACTGTCAACAAATAGAAGTAGTACTAAAAGATGGGGAAGAGGATAAGTGCCATTTCAACATGTTGATTTTGAATTGATGATTGGACACCTGGAAGGAATGTCACAGAAAGTGTTACAAACGATACCAAATGAAAAATGATTTGAAAGCTAGTGGAAACCTTGTTATGAAATAACATATTTAAGTTACTGTAGAAGCATTTTAATATGGATGCTGTAACTTGGTTGTGTGGTAGAAAATGAATACACAATGGAATGAATAACACTAAGGATGGAATAGCAGGTGCAAATCTGAGTTTCCCAGCTTTTCAGATTAAAATAAAACAAGTCTTATTTAAATATCTGTTTGTATTTAGTTTGGGTGTTTTAGAATACTACTGAAACTACATACATATTTTCTATTAGCATCATACTAGTACTTCTTAGTAGCCATATGCTTAGAAAAACATTGACAAGCTTTAGATTTAGTTATTCTGTTTTGATGCATCAGCAACTTTCAGGTATCTGAATACCACAAAACTAAATGTGACAAACAATTAATACTGAAGATCTGAAAGTGGTACAGTGATTAAGTTGTCCACCATCTTGTTTCACTTGTGTGTCCTTCAGCCACCATTTTTGTTGTTATCTTATAAACGTTAAATTAAAAAGGAAAGAAAAACACAACGCATATTTTATTACTGTTGGTATTGTGAACTATTAAAAAGTATTTGATTAGGTTTTTAAATCAATATTATAATCATTTGGTGCACAATCATGCACATTTAACACTCAATTTAACTCATTTGGTATCTCATACAACCAACACAATATGCAAGAAGCAACTGCTGGGAATTGTTTCAGATGCTCTAAAGTATGTTAATTTCCAAAGCAAAATGACTTGTGCTGTGAATTTTAACGCACTTGAAAGCCTGTACTTTCTCTCGTTCTGGAGCACAAATTTTGCATGTCTGAAGAGCTGTGATTCATCTTAAGAAAACCCATCTTGTGTTAAATGGAATGGAAACTGGACTAAGTGGTCAAATGACAAGTACATTCATATTCAAGCTGTATTATAAATGCATGTACAGTAATTTACGTCTCTCAGCTACCACAAAAGGCTCTTGATAAGCAGGTAATTTGCTAAATGGACTCCTTTATCCAAGTATTCGAAGGGCGTTACAAGAAAAATCTGCAGAGGCATTAATGTGACGTAAAGGTCAAGCATTGTGACATACCTTTCAAATAATCCCGCCTAACTTGCGCTGTGATGAGGCGGCTGCTGGCAGTAGTGTTCAGCTTGAAGCTCTTGATGTGGGTCTCAGCGCTAAAAGAAGCAGACATTTAGAAAGGAATTACTGACATGCTTCTGATACGATAATAAATGGTTGAGCACCAAGGTGAAATTATAAAAACTACTGTTCGTATGTTAAAAATATTGCTGCAAAATATCGACCTGGAGACAGCTTTTGTGTTATCCTGTCAATGGTTATAGAAGGATAATTTTTTTTTTCATTCTGACAGATGACAAAGTTGGAAATGAGCAACAAAAGAAACAAAGTAAAAGATTTTTTTTAAACAATCGGTTTAGATTCTTGAATGCTGACATATTAGATGACTAAAATAACTGCATGCCCTGCATTGTTCTGTTGTATCCTAAGCTGGATACTTTTTCTCCTTTTTTCAACAGTCACCATAATTATAAAATGTAAAACTATTCTTTCAGCAATAAAAATGAAACATTTATTTTCAGCGCTGTATATTTTAAATATAAACTAAAGCATATTATGAACTAACACCATATCATTTGGTTGATTAATTTTCAGATTTCTGTCATCTAGATGTATACAGTTTTTAAACTGAACATACTAAATCATCTTCCTTTGCCATGTTAAAATTAAACTTCACCTATCAATTCTGCACCTCCTGTAATGCAAAAACTTCCTGTGTCTACAGTGAAAGAACTTTGCTTTAATAATATTGTTAAAGCTTTTCTGGAAAAGTAATGTGTATGCTTTCAGATAGACTAACCAGCAATCGCATCTATTTTTACAGAATGTCCTAATTCCTGATGAAATTTAGACACAGTTTTAATATATCAAGATAACTTTATAAAGGTTCATTTTTAGATTACCAAATCTCCACTAGTGAAAAAGGGACATTGCCATTTGCCATATCAGCAATCAAGATAAACCTCACTGATCATCTTGTGGCAAACAACTGAGCAGCCTACCTACTTGAACTTATGTGCTGAGCGGATTGGGAGGTAAGCAGGGTCATTGCTAAATTATTCTCATCAATCCCAAGAAAATCCTTCAGAGAGTACACAATATGACTATCCTCTCAGTCACTTACAGCCTCCAGGGTGCATAAATGCAGTCACTGGACTCAGGATTTTCTTTCTCTCCCAACCAATCCTCTTAATCCCTGCCTAAGCACCCATTGCTCAGTTCCGCTTTTTTCTTTGCCCCATCTGTCAAAGCCCTTAAGTCAACAATTCAAGCATGAGACAGTAAATTACATATAACAAAGGATTTACTTGCTTCAATCTTCCAATCTTTAGTGTGATTAAATATATGTTAGCCACTATTACAAAAACTAATCCCTCATTCCAATACTACTAAATTTCTAGTTTAAAATGCTTGGACTAAATACAGTAAAGGTATCTAAGATCATAAGTTTTGGGAGACAATAGGACTTGGATTTGACCAAGTCAGTAAAGTCCAGAACTTTTCCAGTCTCAAATCAGAATGCATCCAGAATACACACATTTTAAATGCAATATTCATTCTTTGTTATCCTGGACCAGATATACATTTAAATATATTATCTATCCTTTTCTGTAAGGAAAAAAAATGCTTATTATACTGCCTAGGCTACTACTAATACAAATCTTTTAAGGTTTTCTAAATATTATTTAAATTTCAAATTTGGTTTCAACCAGAGTACAAAAGAAAAAGATGTAGTCTAAACAAGTGACAGCAACTTTCATATCTTTTACTGTAAATATTAGGAGATGAACAAGTTTCAGGCCACTGCACACATTTAGGCTACCAAGAGCAATCTCTTTGTAAATGAGGTTGGTAAGACTGACTCCTACATACACTAAACTGTAAGCATACACAAATTTGCTTGTTCTTAACAGTACACACTACGTATTCCCTCAATCATTCTGTAGTTTATGCATTATCTAGGCATTTTTAAAGTACATTTGCTTGTATAGAATAGTTTTTACAGCCTGTATACTAAATTTATCAGGACTTAATCCTTGCATTAAAAATGCTTTGTCAAAAAAAACAAAAAGTTTAGAGCACTTGCAATAAAAAGCATCTAAGGCTTGTAAAGGAAGATAGCAAGAGTTAAGCAATAAGGCTTGTTACAGTGTGTCCATAGACAGTAGTTCTGTACTGCAGGCTGTTCTGAATTATGCTTCCTTGCTGTACTCACTTTTGAGGACTGATCAATAAGAACGGACTACATCCTATTCCCATTTTCCCATTTAACAGTTTGTTTCTAGTCATCGTTTTAAAAGTTGTGTAATTTTCAGTTTGATGATTATATATTCTGAGAATCTTTGATCAGTATTTGTGTAATTTCAATGGAGATGTGCCAATACATTTTTAATTATTATTTTAAATAGGAGACAGAAACACATATTTTGCAAGGTCTCATGACTCAGAAGTTTGCCAATTCCTTCCTGATTTTCTGATCTTTAAATAACCTCTGGTAATACATTTAGAATTTATAGCCTTTTCCTCCTAATTGCATGCTAAAAGAAATCAGCTAACATTTGGGCTGTTCTACCAGCCTCCAGTACAGAGTTTTAAACTCTCAAACTAATCTCTTTTTCTAGTAAGATATTGCTGGTGGGGTTTAAAGTGTACATTTTCAATTTAAAAATAATATATACATCTTTACATCTATAAAGTATTTCTGTTCTTTGCTGAACTTTGGACACAAGGTGAAATGGATTCCATTTCCTTTTCCTAACAGATCTTAACTGCTTTATACTTTTAAACAAGAGCTTAAATTTACCTTGATATATGGCATGCACAGATACAGTTACTATTGAAATGTTGTGTCAAACTGATTCAGAAACATTTTAATTGCGCTTCTTAATGTAGGAAGCTTAAATCTCTTAAGGTACAAACTAATTTTGTAAATTAATATACAAGTTAACTTCACGATGTTCTTTTAGATGCGTGTGCTGTGCTCTCCTTAGGATTCCTGTTGTAGCCAAAGAATGTAGTAGTGTCTGTTTTGAAGGTTTCAATTCTCCTTAATCCTTTTTTATGGCTAGTCATACTTAATTTAGGAGGTAAAATTTATTAGAATGAGTTAGCCTCCTACCCATTGTCAAAGAGAAATTTAAACTTGGGTCTCCTGACTACAAATTTACCTACAACAGGTTTGAACCAGATTTATTCAACGTTTACTCCCCAGCTATAAAGAGCAGTACCGGCCGCTGCTTGGGTTTCAAAAATCTGGCACTTTCAAACATCCAGCAGGTGCTCAGTCTCGAGCATGCTCGATTTATGAGGTTATACTGTATTATTAAAAGGTCTGGTTTCTTATAGCCCTTGCTGGCAGATGATACTGGGGCACAAAAGTTATATTCAGCAGTCAAAGGAAATGCTAACACATAACTTAAAGTTTACTTCCAACCCAACTAAGTCTGCAAAGACATGCTAGGGTACTAAAAAGCACTATAGTGTACTGAGAGACTCATCTACGGACTTCTGGAACCAGCCAGCCACAAGTAGTAGGTAATAATGGCTGACAATATGCACTACCCATAACTACAAAGATGCCTTTAGAGGTCCAATTTCTAACTGAATCAACCTCATTGTAACCTGTTTTCACGAGGAAGCTGAGACTTAACTGAAATAGATGGGAAGTTAAAAATAAATTAAAAATTAAAAACAAACTTACATGGTTTTCACTTTTATGGCCTCTTCAATGTCACCCAGAGACAGCAATGCCTTAAAAAGTGTGTTATAAACTACTAAGTTAAGTCCCATATTCTTCTCATCTGCTTCCAGGAGAAGAGCATATGCCTCTACAATGAGAATAAAAAACAACTGAGATGTCAGATTGCATTGAAATGGCATACAAACAGAATTCACTTCTTTTTTATTATTATTTACAGTGACTCCTTTCTAAATACCATTCTATTTTTCCTGTTCTTAAATCTTTTAGTCTAAAGCTATGTTTTAGAAAACTGTTGGTTTTGTCCAGGCTTGACTGAACGTTCCTCTTCCCGAAGCCAAAAAGCTTTCCCCCCTTATAAATTATGTACAGATGTTTCTTCCAATATTCATATAACTGGTTATGAGTAAGACAGAACTAATGATTTTAAAAGCAACACCTAATTCTGGGGTAGGTGCTTACAATGTTTGGCTTATGATCACAACAGAATTTTGCTAATATAGAAGGTGATTCCAATATTGGGAGATCAAATTATTTGGTTAAGACAAGATTTATACGAAAACATACAATTTACAAATATACAGATATTTAACAAATAAACTAGGCTGCATTTGTTTGACTGATTAACAGTTTTATTTCACACATTCACAATAACTGTCAGCGTATGAAAAGACATTACCAAAAAAGGTAACAACACTTTTCAGTCATTTATTTTCCTGAAACAAGATTGTGCAGCTGTAAACATCTATCTGAAACCGTATCCAGACTGTAATGTTTTCTAGAAAATGGTAAAGACCAACAGTGAATTTCAACATCTGGAACTCTGCAGCTGCAAATTTAACTTATAAAAAGATGAAGAGAGTATACCATAAAGTTTAAGCTATGGTAAGATAAAAAAACCCACCACAAAACTAATTCAACAGATGTTTAGAATTTCACTACAAACACAAATCTGACAATCGGTTTTGGCTCTCACTTTTAGAGGACATGAAAATAACTTTCATCCAATGCTTAAAAAAGAGAAGACAATGAATAATAATCTCTATAGCACATGTTAAGAAATTCTGTGTGAGCATTCCATTCCCAAAACTGCAAGTTCTAGCTGACCTCCCACAGTTTACATTTTTAAAAGTCTCAGTATATATAATCACATAAGAATGACTATTTTAGCAAGTAGGTAAATGTACCTGTTTACAACCTTGATCACTGCAAACATGCTTTCTATTTCAACTAAAGCATTATATAATTCTTCAAAATTTAAAATTAAAATTTTATCTTAAATACAGAATCATAGAAAGTTAGGTGTTGGAAGGGACCTCAGGAGGTCATCTAGTCTAACCCCCTGTTCAAGGTAGGACCATCCCCAATTAGATTATCCCAGCCAAGGTTTTGACTAGCCAGGTCTTAAAAACCTCTAAGGAAGGAGATTCTATCACCTCTCTGGATAACCTGTTCCAGTGTTTTACTATCATCTTAGTGAGAAAATTCTTTTTAATATCTTCCCTTGCTGCAATTTGAGACTATTATTCCTTGTTCTATCACCTGCCACCACTGAGAACAGTCTAGCTTCATCCTCTCTGGAATTACCCTTCAGGTAGTTGAAGGCTGTTATTAAATCCCCTCTCCATTGTATCTTCTCCAGACTAAATAAGCCCGGTTCCCTCAGCCTCTCCTCAGAAGTCATGTGCTCCAGCACCCTAACCATTTTTGCTGCCCTCTGCTGAACTCTAATTTTGTCCACATTCCTTCTGTAGTGGGGGACCCAAAACCAGACATTATACTCTAAATGCGGCCTCACCAGTGCCAAATACAGGGGAATAATCACTTCCCTTGATCTGCTGGCAATGCTCCCAGCTAATGCAGCCCAGTATGCTGTTAGCCTTCTTGGCAACAAGAGCATGCTGTTGACTTGTATTCAGCCTATTGTCCACTGTAATCACCAGGTCCTTTTCTGCAGAGCTGCTGCAGTCCTCAGCCTGTACTGCCAGAGGGGATTGTTCCATCTTGAGTGCAAGACTCTGCAATTCTCCTTCTTGAACTTTATAAGATTTCTTTTGGCCCAATCCTTCAATTTTTCGGGGTCCCGCTGAATCCTAGCCCTACCCTCCAGCATATCTACTACTCTCCCCAGTTTGGTATCATCTGTAAACTTGCTGGGAGTGCACTCCATCCCATCTTCCAGATTACTGGTGAAGATATTGAACAAAACTGGCCCTAAGCCTAACCTCTGGGGCACTCCACTTGATAATGACTACCAACTAGACATCAAGCCATTGATCACCACCCTTTGAGCCCTACTATCTAGCCACTTTTCTATTCATCTTACACTCCATTCATCTAACCTATACCTCCTTAGCTTGCATGTGAGAATGTTGTAGAAGATGGTATCAAAAGCCATCCTAAAGTCAAGTGTATCACATCCACAGAGCCAGTCATCTCATCATAGAAGGCAATCAGGTAGGTCAGGCATGACTTGCCCTTGGTGAATCTATGCTGACTGTTCCTAATCATCTTCTTTTCCTCCAAGTGCTTAGAAATGGATTCCTTGAGGGTCTGCTCCATGATTTTTCCAGGGACTTTGATGATGCTGACTGGTCTGTAGTTCCTCAGATCCTCCTCCCCTTTCTTAAAGATGGGAACTCTTACTACTTTATTTGCCCTTTTCTAGTTATTTAGGACATCTCCTAATCAACAAGAGTTTTCAAAGATAAGGACAAGCAGCTCTGCAATCACTTTGGCCAACTCCCTTACCACCCTTGGGTGCATCCCATCTGGCTCCACAAACTTGTGCACAATTCAGCTTTTCCAAATGGCCCCATACCTGTTCTTTCTCTACTGTCAGGTTCTCACCTCCTATTCAAACTGTGCTGCCAGGTGCAGCAGGTTGGGAGTTGACCTTGCCAGTGAAGGCTGAATTAAAAAATGCATTGAGCACTTCAGCCTTTTCTGCATCCTCTGTTGCTATGTTGCCTCTACCATTTAGTAGGGGAACCACACTTTCCCTGATCTTCTTGTTGCTGCCATACTTGTAGAAACCCTTCTTGTTACCCTTTACATCCCTTGGTAGCTGCAACTCCAACTGCATTTCGGCCATCCTGATTTCGTCTCTACATGTCCAAGTAATATTCTTATACCCCTCTCAAGGAGGAGTATGTATATATGAATGCAGATATAAAATAAAATATGATAGTAAAAAATACAGCAATCATGTGTGGGCCCTATGACTGATGCCAGAAGTTAGAATAAGTCATCATCACGCCCTAGGATTAATATTCCAATAAAGGAGAGAGAGAAAAGAGAGAGACATGCATGTGGTTTTGCAGTTCTAACACATCTTCTAACAGGTTTGATAGAATATGCTGCTTATCCCAATGCACTTAGCTCCTTCACTCACTTATGTGCCAAGCTTTGTTAGTCTCTTAAGGGAAATGTCTGCTAACATTTCAGCTATATAACATTTTTATATAAAGTTTTTAAAGTGTGAAGCTGGATCTAGTACCCTTAAACCAGTAGGCAACATTAGTTAACACTGTGGTAGGGAAAGCAGCAGCAGCAGGGCAAGTGGCAGGGAAAGCAGCGGTTGTAGGGGGCAGTGGCTTGACTCCTGCCCCTTGTTGCCCCCTCACCTTCCTTGTCCCCAGTGCATGACCCCCGCCACTCCTCCCCTACTGCCATTTACCCTATGCAGCAGTTCTGGCCTGGAGTGCAGAGCACGTGGTGGCTCTGGCCTGAGCCCTGGCCAGGCAGCAATAGTGACATCAGCTCTGACCCTGGTTCCAGCTGTCCACCCCTAGACCCACACAACTGCCTGATCCCTGACCCATGTCACTGGCCCTGGACCTGGGTCCACCACAGCAGCTGATGACTCCATGGCTGGCTCAGCTGGCAGCTCTGTCCCTATCCCAAGGCATGTGGTGTTTCAAGCAGGTGGACTGCTCTGGATGAGTACTCAAATCCAAGATGAGACTCTCCACACCTATAAATGGGGGGAACAACCTCAACTTGGATTCAAGTAAATATGGTACATGCAAGTTCAATTCTCACACTAAGGAACCACAAGAGGGGATGTTTACCATATTTAGTCAAATACAAAATGAGGTGTGTCCCCCCACCCATTGGCATGGGGAAAAAGCATCTCATACTATATTCACATACAAGGAAATCTCACTAAATACACTATCTATCATTAAACTGCTGCCAAGGCAGAAGCTCAGCAATGGAAACCAACTATGAAGTTGAGCTGTGAGGGTCTCACTAAATTGTATGTGATAGCCTGAGAGAAGGCACAACAGAGGGATTCTGGGTGAACTGTATGTGATGTTGTGGCTTACCAGGGCTCAAAATGCTGTTGACGCTTGTGAGACCCAGCCTAGTGGGGCCCAGCCCAGTGAACTATGTTGTAAATCATGAGCCTTTTGGCTTTGGACTAATACCATGCATTGTTTGTACTAGACACAAGTAAGTGCAGAAGTGCTGCGCAAAACTGTTTATGACACACCTTCGTTAAAACTTGCAAGAGTTTCAAAAAAAGGTAACATGCATCAACTCTGGATGAACTAATCTACGGGTACCCTATGCAAATTGTTACAGCCAAGTTTAATTTCAAGGTTGTTTCCAAATTTGTTCCTCACTTCCACGTGCTCAGAGACAGCAGAGTCTGATGGTAACAGGAAGGGGAAGAGGCTGCCAGGGGAAAAAGCTGGGGAGAAAGCAGAGAGCAGAGGGCTACCTGATCACCCAGATCTAATTTTCCTTGCTGTAGCAGTAGGAGGGGGACAAATTAAAGGCAGACCTTTAATAATTAGATTCTATACCTGGAAAATTATAACAAATTTTCCATATGTGGAATCTAATTTATAAGAGATCTCATAAGGTTCAATAAAGAGAAGTGCTGCACTTAGGACAGAACAATTTCATGTAGTGGTACAGGCTGGGGACCAATTTGCTAAGCAGCAACTCTGCAGAAAAGAACAGGGGGGTTACAGTGGACAATTAGCTGAATATGAGCCAACAGTGTGCCACTGCTGCAAAGAAGGACCCCCCCACTACAGAAAGGATGTGGACACATTGGAAAGAGTTCAGCAGAGGGCAACACAAATGGTTAGGGGCCTGGGGCACATGACTTCTGTGGAGAGGCTGAGGAAACTGGGCTTATTTAGTCCAATGAAGAGAAAACTGCAAAGGAATTTAATAGCAGCCTTCAATTACCATAAATGTGATTCCAAAAAGGATGGAGATAGACTTTTCTCAGGGATGGCATATGACAGAACAAAGAGCAATAATCTCAGGTTGCAGCAAGGGAAGGTTAGGTTAGATATTAGGAAACACTGTCTCATAAGAAGAGTAGTAAAACACTGGAACAAGTAACCCAGAGAGGTTGTGGAATCTCTGTCCTTGGAGGTTGTTAAGACCTGGCTAGGCAAAACCTTCACTGGAATGATCTAGTTGGGGATGTGCTTTGAGCAGGGAGCTGGACTAGATGGCTTCCTGAGGTCCTTTCCAATCCTAATATTCTATGATTCTACGATAATTATTGGGGGATACCTTATAATCAAGGTCTTATTTAATTAAATAGTTTGTCTCCCCTATTTAAGTACAATGGTTGCACTTACATTAAAACTGTTCACTATAAAACAACCAACTATAAAGCAATATATCTCTTCCCCCCCTCCCCCCAGCAGGAATAAATTTCCTCCTTTCTCTCTCCCTCTCGTAAATTAAGCTGCACATACACTTCAGGACCCCTTTTCATCACAAAATAAAAAATTTGGTAAAAACAAGTTTACCCCAAAACAGGAAAACTAGAATATTCAAATACCCAACTCATTTAAATTTTAACTCTTTTTTCTAACTTCTTCAAACTGAGATATTTTTAGAATAAGAAACAAATAAATTCGTTTCTCTAGGCAACTGCAAACATTTGGGAAGAAATACTACATGAAACTAATAATAGGTTTTGGGGGGTTGCAAGGGACCTCAGTAGATCATCGAGTCTGACTGCCTGCCTTGGGCAGGAAAGAGTGCTGGGATCAGATGACCCCAGCCAGGTGTTGGTCCAGTCTTCTCTTAAAAACCCATAAGGTTAGGGAGAACACTACCTCTCTTGGAAGCCCATTCCAGATTCTGGTAACCCTTACCATGAAGTAGTTCTTCCTGATGTCTAGTGTAAATCTGCTCTTTGTCAGGTTGTGGCTGTTGTTTCTAATTACTGTAAGGGGTGCCTTGGTAAACACAGTATCTTCTATCCCTTGCTGCCCCCCGATGAATTTGTAGACAGCCACAAGATCCCCTCTCAGCCTTCTCTTATGGAGGCTGAAGAGGTCCAGGTCCCTCAATCTCTCTTTGTAGAACCTTTCCTGCAGGCCCTTGACCACATGAGTGGCCCTCCTCTGGACCCTCTCAAGGTTATCCACATCCCTCTTGAAGCGTGGTGTCCAAAACTGGACACAGTATTCCAGCTGTGGCGTTACCAATGCCACATACAGGGGAAGTATCACTTCCTTAGACCTGTTCGTGATGCACCTATTAATGCACGATAGAGTAAAATTAGTTCTACTGATCACTTTGTCATGTTGACAAGTCATGTACATCTTTGAGTCAACTATGACTCTGAGATCCCTTTCTACTGCTGTGCTGCTTAGAAGGTCATCTTCCAATTTGTAAGTGTGTTGGTGATTCCTTCCTCCCTAGGTGCAGTACTTTGCGCTTATCTTTGTTAAACTGCATCCTATTTTGTTCTGCCCACTCTTCCAGCCTGTCCAAATCCGCCTGAATCCATTCCCTGCCCTCCAGTGTGTTAACTTTGCCCCATGATTTGATGTCATCTGCAAATTTGGACAGCGTGCTCTCCATGCCCTCATCCACGTCACTGATGTAGATATTGAACAGCACTGATCCAAGGACCGAGCCTTGGGGAACCCCACCCACATGTTTCTAGGTCAATACTACCACCACTTTCTGGGTGCATCTCATTAGCTGATTTGCTACCCACTGGACCATGAAATAATATAAGTCACAGCCACTTGGTTTCTTTTATTTATTTTTTAAAGCAAGTGGGATGTGACACTGTATATCAAAGTCTTTTTTTAAAATCCAAATATATGACATCTACCTCAACTTCTGCATCTAAGCAGTTTTTGACCTGGTTATAAAAAGAAACAAGGTTCGACAGACAGGATCTATCTGTTCTGAATCCCTGCTGGTAGCCCTTCATCATTATTTTCCCTGCTGGACTCCCAAAAATATAATCCTTAACAATTTTTTCAAAGGTTTTCCCAAGGATAGAGGTGGGACTAACTAGTCTATAGTTAACCCAGACCCTCCCTCCTCCTCTTTTTGAAATAGGGACCACACTGGCCCTTTTCCAGTCCTCTGGGACTTCTCCTGAGTGCCATGAGTGCTCAAACAGTCCTGCCAGTGGTTCTGCTATGACACTGGCCAGCACCCTTGGATGAAGATCATTTGGGCCTGCTGACTTGAACATGTCAAGCCCCTCCAAGTGTCCCTTCATTAGGTCGGTGCTAACTGTTGGTGGGCCAGTGTCCTTCCTGTGCTTGTCTATAGTCCAATTTTGAGATATGTCATTATCTGCGTTCAGGAATAGAGAAACCAAAACTCATTGAAGAGCTCAACTTCATCCCTCCTATCCGTCACTAATTGCCCTAGCCTGTCCTGTAGGGGTCCTATGTGCCTTCTTTTTGCTCCCTATACACCTGAAAAAGGACTTTTTATCGTCTTTAATTTTTGTTGCCAGCCTGAGTTCCATTGCTGTCTTGGCCTTTCTGACCCCCTGCAAGTGTGAGCCAAGTAGGTATAATACTCCTTGGTGCCACCCCCTGCTTCCACAGTCTGTATGCTTCTCTTTTCATCCCTAGGCTTTCCTGGATTTTCCTGCTCAGCCAAGAGGGTTTCTTGGCCCCTTTGCCCTGCTTTATGTACACTGGAATTGCCCCCTTCTGTGCCTGAAGGATTGTTCCTTTGAGGAACAACAACCCTACCAGGACTCCCATCTCACCAAGGCTCTTGTCCTTCAGTGTCTCACTTACTAACCTCCTGAGCTCATTGAAGTTAGCTTTTCTGAAGTCTAGCACTTCTGCCCTACTGGTTATCTTCCCCACCTTTTGACAGATAGTGAATTCTAACACTTTTCAGATTGTCTAAGATTTCACTGCTTTTTCCATGTTGGTCATCCCTGATGAATATCAAACGTGTGCCACCACCACCTGATGGATGAACTTCCATATCAGCTCCAAGTTGTGTAACCCATATGATTGCACCCCACGGTCTATAAATCACTGCCCATGTATATACCTTTCATGAACTGTAGCCAGTTAAAGACTGTGTTAAGAATCTTTACCAAGTTTAACATGTTACTCTAGAAACTTGCTTCAACAACATTTTTATTCTAAACCACCCCAAGGGCAAAATATTTCATAACTGTTTTCATTACTTAGCTTCTGAAAAAAGTGACACTCTTTCACATCAACACCCTTAAATTCATAGATTTTTAGGGGCTGGAAGGGACCTTGCAGATTGTTGGGTCCAGCCCCCTTGCTCTAGGCAGGAAGACAACTCGGGTTAAGTGACCCCAGCAAGGTGACTGTCTAGTCTCCTCTTGAAAACCTCCAGGGTAAGTGGCTGCACCACCTCTGGAGGAAGTTTATTCCACAGTCTGGACACCCTGACTGTAAAGGCATTTTTCCAGGTATTAAGCCTGAAGCAGCCTCCCTGGAGTTTGCATCCATTGGTCTGGGTCTGCCCCAGGGATGCCATAGTGAACAGTTGTTCACCAAGCTCCTGATGTACTCCTATGACAGGGGGTGGCAACCCCCAGCACATGTGCCAAGCATGGCATGTGAGGCCATTTTGCTTAGCATGCCACGGCCAGCCCCTGCACTGGGTAGCTGCTGCCAGCGATGGAGCCTGGGCTGCTCCCAGCAGGGCTTGCAGTGTCCCAGCTGCCTGCTGGGAGCAGCCTGGGCTCCCGGCTGGCAGCAGCTCCCCAGAGCCGGGGCTGGCTGCAGGTGGGAGACTCCAAACTACTGTGCTGGGCTCCGGCATCTGCTCCACACCGGTGCCTGCACCTGTGCATTGGAGTGGGTGGTGAGGGAGAGGCCTGAGGCAGCACAGCCCCGGTCTCTCCCCCACTCCCATCACAGAAGTAATAGCAGGCTTCCGGAGCCTGGTGCAGCTGTTTGTAGCCAGCCCAGGCTCTGGGCAGCTGCAGCAAGCAACCAGGGGGCAGGCTGCAGCCTGCCCTTAGGTGTCCATGCAGTCGCTGCCAGCACGGAGCTGATGCTGGAGCCTGGCGCAGCTGTTTGTAGCCTGCCCACTGCTTGCTTGCTGCAGTTGCCCAGAGCCCAGCTTGGCTAAAAACAGCTGCACTGGGCTCTGGAAGCCTGCCATCACCTCTGTGCCGGGAGTGGCGAGACTGGGGCTGCGCTGCGTCAGGCCCCTCCCTCACCGCCGCTCCAACATGTGGGTGCACACGCCTGTGCGGAGCTGATGCTGGAGCCCAGCACAGGTGTTTGGAGCCTCTGGAGAGCTGCTGCCAGCTGGGAGCCTGGGCTGCTCCCAGCAGGCAGCTGGGTTGCTGCAAACCCTGCTGGGAGGAGCCCAGGCTCCAGCAGCTATTTAGAGCCGGGGTAGCTGCTGACAGCCACAGAGCCTAGGCTGGGGGGCAGGGGCAGCAGGGCTGGGGGGCAAGGGGCACAAACAGGGCATCCTGCCATGTACCCCTTGCCCTCATTTTGTTTTTCTGCCCATACCGGCACTCTGACACCTTCTGAGGTAGGTATTATGGTATTTTTTGGCACTCCAGCCAAAAAAAGTTGCCTACCCCTGTCCTATGATATAGTGGTAAGCCGCTATCAAGTCTCCTCTCAATCTTCTCTTCTTTAGGCTAAAGCAGCTCAGATCCCTCAGCCTTTCCTCATATGGCTTGCCTTGCAAGTCCCTGATCATATGCATGGCTCTTTTCTGGACCCTCTCAAGTTTTTCCATGTACTTATTGAAATGGGGATCACTAGCTGATTATTTCTTCAGCCACCATTTTTGGTGAAAAGTTGTAAACTTAAACTACCTAAACAGATTAGCATTCAAAAGAAAGATTCTGGCAGAAAAATCATCTAGTGTAATATAATCCATTTTAAATAGAGAGAGCTGTTAGAGAAGAGACAACTTGCCAACACTGTCTCAATTCTGAAAACAGCCACATTTGGTTCAGCAATGGCTGATGCCTGTGACATGTGTGCCTCCTACCTATTAAGGCCAAGTGTTAACAGTGCAAAATCAAGCCCTCACCCAAAGATGCTGCCTGCCTGAGGCTCGGGCAAGAGCTGTTGCTGCTGAGCTGGAGCCACTGTATGCCCTGGGCCAGAGCCAGATCTACTGCGTAGTGTAAGCGGTGGGAAGCAGGCAGGGGCAGGAACTGGAGGAAAAAAGTGGCAGGGGGGCAGGCAGCAGGGGCACAGGTACTAGGCAAGGGCAAGCAGCACGGGGGGCACAAAAGACAGAGGGAGCAAGGGGTGAGGGTCAGACCACTTGCTATCCTGCCACTCCCCCTTCTCCCCCAACCCGTGCTTGCCTTCCTGCAGCTGCTTTGTCTGTCCTAGTGGGGCAGGGTGGGGGAAAGAGGGGACCGGGACAAATTTTAATAATTTTCCATTTACAGAATCTAAATACTGGCAGCTTACCTTAAATTCAGTGTCAACTATGATCTGGGATGGTGTTCTGCATAAGTTGCAGATTTAATTTTCAAAATAGAGCATGCAACAGGTGTGTGCCATTAAATTCAATATCTAAAGTGACCATAAGCTAACTGCAGTTCTTCTTAAAGTTTCCATCTTACATCCCAGAAGTACAAACCTACCTCAGGAAGTTACTTTGATATTTAATGACTATGCTTCCCTCTGCTCTCAAAATCTTATGAAATCTAAGTTATTAAATCAATACTTCT
The DNA here is from genome assembly GCF_001723895.1 of Crocodylus porosus. Classification (NCBI taxonomy): domain Eukaryota; kingdom Metazoa; phylum Chordata; order Crocodylia; family Crocodylidae; genus Crocodylus; species Crocodylus porosus. The sequence goes on along the minus strand of NW_017728943.1, from coordinate 55,435,741 downwards.
CCCAATATTTTTCAATGAACAACTGGCCCCAATGTTTTCAGTTATGCCAGTTGTGAAGCCTGCCTTTTAACACCTAAAATGTAGTGATTTGAAAAATAATATTCTGGAAGATCTATTAAGTATGCCATAATGCACATTATCATTAAGTGTGTGATGCAGACTTGCCTTGTATGATATATGCTTTCACATTTCTACACAGTCTATCAAGACCACATATCATACACCCTAATTAGGACTTTGGAGAATTCTATATCCTTAAAAGCCACTTTCTTCAGTAACAGCAAAAACATTTTGTTCCAGGTCATAGTGCATGTTGTATAGTGCTTGTTAACTCTTCATCCTATTTTTTGTGTTCCCTTCTTCCCCGTGCCCTCATCATAAACCTAGATGTTGGACATTAGTTCCATGTGTATGTTCTCACCTGTAATAAGATCAGATGATTTTTACCATTGACCTAACACGTGAAGTCAAAACTCTCCTGATAATATGATCCGTACTTTGGAAAACAAAAAATGAAAATTACAGAAAGTGTATTCTAGAACAACTGGATGCTGTAGCCAGCATATATGTGCATGGAAGATATTCAAGAAATACTTCTGTAATTTTAAATCACTGGTTAGAAATTCATTTCTAAACTGGCACTTGGAGTCAGTAAATCAAATGATGTTTTCAACACATTGGGATTTTTTTTATAACAACTTACAGAAGCAAAACATTATCAAGTAAACAGTATGGTCTATACATTAGATTCTTGAAAGCACTACTTGCTTTATCAATTAATAAAACTTCTGTTTTATTTCAATGATAGAGAAAAGGCAATGCATTTTCAGTTTACCTTTGGTTTTACCCTTGTGGCAGAGCATTATAATTATCCTCTGAAACTCCAACGCTGATTTTGGAGGTTTAGCTCTGTTGTCTGTGTCATCATACCAAGGCTATAAAACAATGTAATTTGTTTAATAAAAATGCAACAATAGCTATTTCCATTTTTTAAAATAAGACGCATGTTAAAAACTATTTCAGATAAAAGGCACACAAAAAGTTTGCATGAAAAGTTAAACACAAAGTACCTTAGGACTATTAAATAATACCTCTTGACCATTTCTCCGAAACATATCAGCCAGTAAGGTTAACGTTCTCTCACGAGGAACAACAGTTTCTTCCTTTAGTTTAGTCCAAACTTCACCAGCTTTTTGCAAATCGTTATTCTTCTCTGGAAAAAAAAAAAAAAAGAGATTCACATTTTCACATCAACTACAAATAATTTTAAGCTGATAAAGAATTAACTATTACATGTATTGAATTGCTTGATTTATTTTAAAATTAAAAGCGAGCAAAAAATGTGTTATTTCAAGGTGCTTAGACATTTTGAAGGCTATATCAGCCAAATATGAGGATCATAAGCAAAACGTGTTTGTAAAGATCCAAGACGACTCAATTTTTCAAAATGGAATTATGCCCAAGAATTTGATACAGAACTCAATCCTCCCCATTTGTTCTCATTACCAGAATGGAAGTGGGAACAAAAGACTGAGGAGGAGCTCTGGAGCTTCACTCTTCTCCCGCCTCTCTCTTCAGCTCCGAAGCTGAATCCAGACAGCATATTCCAAGAATGACAGATGGTACTGTGGGGCCATAAGTTTCCTATTCATTCTGTGTCCAGTAGATGGCCAGACCAGCCTTTGCCAGATTTGTTACAACATAAAAGAAATCTGGCAACTGGTCAAAAGTGTAAGTGCATGTGCATATGGACCTAGGAGGTCAAACTAGATGACTAATTTAATTTATATTGGCTAGTATCAATGCAGAGACATATCTAAGAGGAGACAACTAAACTAATCTGGAATCATCCAACGTACTACAAAATTCTATCCATCTTTCTCAGCCTGTGATAACATAAACAATTATTTTCTGTACTTGACAAAAAGCCACAGCTAAGTAAACAGCTAGATGATGTGATTCATGAATGCAAAAATCTCTTATCCAAGTATAAATAGACATGGACGACCATTTCCTTGGTGAACCCACCATCACAGCTACTTATTTATAAGGACTTCCGGTATGGTGAAAAGATTAAATGGCTAGTACTTTGCACTGATACTAGTGTGGTTGTGTTCCCTAGATTTTGTGGTGTATCGGGTTGGCAACAGGAAGCGGCTCATGACTCTCAGCCTACAGGTCTTGAGTCTAAATGGAAGAGATTTTGAGAAAATTATTCTGGCACATATCCACGAGGGGCCAGCGGGGGAGGTTATGCTTAGGGGCAACCAACACGGGTTCATTAGCGGCCGGTCCTGTCAGACCAACCTGGTGGTCTTCTATGACCAGGTCACCAAATCCTTAGATGCAGGGGTAGCAGTGGACAGTCTTCCTGGACTTTCGGAAGGCCTTCACCACTGTCTCTCATCCCGTTCTCATTAAGAAACTGGGGGACTGTGGTGTCCACACCCACACAGTCAAATGGGTTGCCAACTGGCTGGAGCACCGCACCCAGAGAGTGGTGGTGGATGGGTCATTTTCGACCTGGAGGGATGTGGGCAGTGGGGTCCCCCAGCACTTGGTCCTCGGGCCCGCACTGTTCAACATCTTCATCAGTGACTTAGACAAAGGGGTAAAAAGCACCTTGTTCAAATTTGCTGATTATACTAAGATGTGGGGGGGATGTGGGCACGCTAGAAGGGAGGAATAGGCTGCAATCAGACCTAGACAGGTTACAAGGGTAGGTGGATGAGAATAGGATGGGATTCAACACCGACAACTGCGAAGTGATGCACCTGGGGAGGAACAACCGGCACCAAACCTACAGGCTGGGGCACTCCCTTCTTGTCAGCACGGAGGCAGAAAAGGATCTTGGAGTCATCATTGACTCCACGATGAACATGGGCCGGCAGTGTGGGGATACAGTCAGGAAGGCCAGCCGTACCTTGTTATGCATCCACAGATGCATCTCAAGCAGATCCAAGGAGGTGATACTCCCCCTCTATGCGGCACTGGTCAGGCCGCAGCTGAAGTACTGTGTCCAGTTCTGGGCGCTGTACTTCAGAAGGGATGTGGACAACATGGAGACGGTCCATAGGAGGGCCACTCGCATGACCAGGGGGCAGCAAGGCAGGCCCTATGAGGAGAGGCTATGAGACCTGAACCTGTTCAGCCTCCAGAAGAGAAGGCTGAGGGGGATCTAGTGACCTGTTACAAACTGGTCAGAGGGGACCAGCAGGCATTGGGGGAGTCCCTGTTCCCCTGAGCACTACCAGGAGTGACTAGAAAGAACGGTCACAAGCTGGCAGAGGGTAAATCCAGATTAGACATCAGGAGGTGCTACTTCACGGTCAGGGTGGCTAGGATCTGGAACCAACTTCCAAGAGAAGTGGTGCTGGCTCCTACCCTGGGAGTCTTTTAAGAGGAAGCCTTTAAGAGGAGGCTAGATGTACACCTTGCTGGGGTCGTTTGACCCCAGTACTCTTTTCTGCCATGGCAGGGGGTCGGACTAGATGATCTACTCAGGTCCCTTCCAACCCTAGAAACTATGAAGATGAAAGAGGTAACAATTACCATCCTGAATCTGAGCAATCATGTATTTGCTTCATCTTCTTTTGTCTAGGATAGGAGATAATGGAAAACCTGCAGTAGAAAAGTATTTTCTTGTAACCTGGAAGTATAGCCCCAATGGTGAGCACACTACTCTAAAGCCAAAAGGCTTGAGGGAATAGTACAGCAATCCTTAGTTATCTGTTGTGCCTCTTTACAAATATCTGCAGTTTGCAAGCACAGAAGCTCCATACACAAGTTACAGCTATGTCCACAGGCCCGGCTGCTATGTCCAGGTAATCCAATACCTATTTGACAGAATGTTTTGGTCATAAGCAAGGCCTGCTTAACAACATAACAGCTCTTTCCCAGCCTCTTTTGAGAGCCTAGAGACGAATGGAATCATTATATCCTGTGACAGCATATCTGGAACAGAGGGCCTGGTAATTGGCAATTCAAGCACATAATGACACTATGAAAGTATGCCTTCACACTCAGGTATAGGCATCTCATATGTTCAAGTTTGTCTTAAAGACTTTTTAGTAATTGAAATTATGCTTACAGAATTATTTCTAGGATGCTGCAATGTGTTAGTGGAAAGGTGCCATGAAAGTTATTGAAAAGGCTGAGCCTGGTCCTCAGCTTCTTTAACAGAGGAAGTCTGGTATGACCTCAGCAGTATTCCTGCCCAAAATAGGGGGATTGGACTTGATGATCTTTTGAGGTCCCTTCCAGCCCTTAATTTCTATGATTCTATGAAACAGGTCCAATCTACAAGCATCTTTTTTCTGGAAGTACTCCCCTGCTTGCTTCAATTTCTGTGGATGGCAGACACACCCAGAAAACCCCAAGAAAAATTCAGGTCCTTTCTGTGGCCATTTGTAGAAAATTTTTGCTCTTTTGGCTCTAAGAGGAAGAAAAGTCTTCATGTTTGTGCTGTATCCAGGATGCTATCACTGGTGGGAAGGGTTGCTCTGGCTCAGGCATCCACATTTAAATGTTAAAAATGACTGTGCTTTCTAGAACAGAGGCTCTGATGTCTGGTGTCTGTGCAGTGCAAATTACCAGCCTTTGGTAGCTACTGTATGGAATAAGCATCAGGACTGAAAAGATAGGATGGGGAAGGGTGATGGTTCCTATTCAGGCACCCTTTCCTCCTCAACTTCCCCACCCTACTTTCTGCCAGGTGAAGGAGGTCTAGCTAGATGTGCTTGCAGGCAGACAATTTCTTAGGGTAATATCATTTATTGGACCAACCTAAAAAAAAGCTTATAAAGGATGGAAGATGGGAAACAGCACTAAGGAGGAGTACTCAGCACTAGCCCGCACCTGTAAGGAGCAACCTAGGAAAGCCAAGGCTGAAGCCAAGCTCAAACTGGCCACTTCAATTAAGGACAACAAAAAGTCCTTCAAATATGTGGGAAGTTAGAAAAAGAACAAGGGTAACATTGGACCCGTACTAAACCAAGTGGAGCAGCTGATAACTGACACAGGAAAAAGCCAGTCTCCTTAATGACTACTTTGTGTCAGTCTTCCATCAGCCCAGTGGGATCACTCTGCCTGCCAAGAAGCTGGATCACCAGGGGAAGGGTCAACCTGCACCCACCATTACCACTGATCTTGTGAAGGAACATCTTAAGAGGATGAACATCTACAAATCAGCCGGATGGAATGCACCCAGAGTGCTAAAGGAACTAGTTGACATTACAGTACAGCCTATGGCAAGGATATTTGAGAACTCATGGCACTCAGGTGAGGTGCCTGACGATTGGAAGAGGGCCAATGTGGTGCCTATCTTCAAGAAAGGGAGAAGGGAAGATCCAGGGAACTATAGGTCAATTAGCCTGACCTGACGCCCTGGAAAGATCCTGGAAAAAATCATTAAGGAAACCATTACCAACATCCTAACAGAAGGTAATATTCTGAGAGATAGCCAACACAGCTTCGTGGCGGGTAGATCTTGTCTGACCAACCGGATTTCCTTTTATGACCAGGTGAAGCATCACCTGGACAAAGAAGCATATCATATTCTTGGACTTCAAAAGAGCCTTTGACCTGGTGTCCCATGATGTCCTTATGGAAAAATTGGGGAATTGTGACCTAGACAAATTCACAGTCCAATGGCTGGGGAATTAGCTCCGTGGACGGACCCAGGGAGTGATTGTTGATGGAACCAAATCAACTTGGTGCACTGTAACCTGCGGCATCCCCCAGGGCTCTGTTCTCAGACCTGGACTCTTCAATGCATTTATAAATGATCTGGACTCAGGTGTTAGAAGCGAACTGGCTAAGTTTACTGATGACACCAAACTATGGGGAAGTGCAGCCACCCCATAGGATAGGCTGGCTATCCAGGCCGACCTTGACAGGCTTACAAGGTAGGCAGACCGAAGCCTGATGGCATTCAATGCTGAGAAATGCAAGGTGTTCCACCTTGGGAGAAAGAACACACACCACACTTATAGGCTTGACAGTGTTACGCTAGCTAGCACCGTATCTGAAAGAGACTTGGGGTCACGACTGACCACAAAATGAACATGAGCCACTAATGCAATGCCGCAGTTGGCAAAACAACCAAAACTCTGGCCTGCATCTTCCAATGCATCGCAAACAAGACCTGGGAAGTCATCCTTCCACTTTACTCAGCCTTGGTGAGACCACAGCTGGAATACTGTGTCCAGTTCTGGGCTCTGCAATTCAGAAAGGATGTGGAGAATCTTGAGAGAGTCCAGAGGAGAGTCATGCAAATGATTAGAGGACAAAAGAGCAGGACTTATGAGGAGAGGCCGAGAGACATGGGACTCTTCAGCCTCGAAAAGCAAAGGCTCAGGGGTGACTTGATGGCAACCTTTAAGGGGTGTGCACTGGGAACTGGGAGAACATCTGTTCACCAGGGCACTCCATGAGAAGACAAGGTCCAACGGTCACAAACTCTTGGAAGACTGTTTTAGGCTGGACATAGGGAAAAACGTCTTTACTGTCCGAGTCCCCAGGACCTGGAATAGACTCCCTCCAGAGGTGGTCCACGCACCTTCTCTAGGTTCCTTTAAGAAACACTTGGATGCCTATCTTGCTGGGATCATTTGACACCTGCTGACTGCCTGCCCTTTGGGCAGATGGCTGGACCCAATGATCTTGCAAGGTCCCTTCCAGCCTTAATGTCTATAAAGTCTATGAAACTCTTATGATAAACATCACCCCAAGAAATCCTTACCTTGAGTAATTTCTGGACCATCACAGCTACAACACAACTCTTACACTTCATAAGCAACTCAACACCCTATCCATCAAGATACGAGCTCCCTCCCTGCAAGTTATGGATTACACTGAACAGGATCAACTCTGGAGCTGGATGCTTTAATGTCACACTTCATAAGATTGGCTTAGAGGACAGTCCAATATCTGAGTGTGATGATGTGCCACAGACTGCTGATCACCTCCTCACATGTGCAACACACCTGCACACACAGGATGAGGACCTGGCAAGTGTCAGTGAAAAAGCAGTTGTGTGGCTCTGCCACAATGTGTAGAGGGGGAAATGAAGTACACAACAGAAGACCATTCTTAACCTTAAGTAATTTAATCATCTGTTGGAGCTACTTAATCACAGAATTGGGATCAGATGGGGGATTACTAATTTAGCTATGCCTGTAATTTGAAAGTGGTTCTAAAACTATGTCCTGGGTGTACTATGAGAACACCCAATTGTTCTCCTTCTAGAAGAACTTTGATAGACGATCTAAAATGGCTAAAAGCAGGCAAGTAAATGGTTTCTGTCTTTTAAGGTAACAGAAAACTGGAAACCTTTTCCACTAGATGGAATTAGTTGTGTCTTTTCTTGTTGAATGAAAAATGTGCGTGACAGAGTTTGATAAATTCTGTCTTTTTAGATTTCTCCTCTCAGCAGACATGCTGTCAAACTGAGTAACTATTGGAGGGGAACAGACTGCTTGTTGGAAAGCAGGACTCCCTCCTGTTGAAACAAAATTGTTTTTTCAGTCCCAATTGCTTTATTATGGTGAACCAGTATTTGGAAAGCCAGAATGGAGCCACAAATACATTTTACTTTGGAAGCTTTTTGAGGCTGCTGAGAAAATGAAAGGCAGACAAGGATTCTTTGGGTAGATGTGGCATCTTTTTATTAGACCAACTAAGTAGTTGGAAAAAATTGTTCTTTGCAAGCTTTTGGGCACAAACACCCTTCTGTTCTGTTTCTTCTCCCTATCCCTGAAGAAGGGCGTTTGTGCCTGAAAGCGTGCACAGAACAAATTTTCCAACTATTTAGTTGGTCTAATAAAAAATATCGTATCTACCCAAAGAAGGGTTGTCTGCCTATGTTCTTAGATCAACAGCTACAATCAACAACCTTAAAGCAGAGAAAATGGAAGGCATTAAAGAAATGGAGGAAAGGTGAATAACAGGGTCTTTGGTCACTTTTTCTGTTGTATTTGTTTCTCTTGCTTGCAGTAAGCTGTGTCGTGAAAAATCCTATCTCCTTGAGGTATAAATAGAAGGTTTTCTCATGGTGCCCAAGTAGACTATTAGCTTGATCTGAGTAATGATGCATCACCTCCAACTCTATTCAGAAAGGGGAAATACAACTTAATATATTCTAAATGTTTGTTTTTGCAAGTCAGTGAACTACACTGAGCTATATGGGATGCATGCTGCAGAACTGTATGACAATTTTAGTCTATAAATCTTTCTGAGTACAATTAAAACCAACAGTTATCAAAGTTTTTGATTAACATATTGTATTTAATTTTTCCTTGGAGTTTTTTTTATATATCCTAAATCAACAGTGTTCAGTGTTTAACTTTCAGAACACAAAATAGGGATGTCTGAAGTGGTCAGATGACCAGAATGAGCACCATTTCAAAAACATACAGAATAATTTCTGCAAAGGTAGTCTTTCCTCAATTAAATTGTCAAATCAATATTAAAGGTTGAAATAATTTTTAGTGACAACAACACAAAGTAATAGGCAGTAGCACAAATATCCCCATTGCTTGATGCTCTCTAAAAGAACACTTTTCATCAAAATGACTCGACTGTTAACTGACTATTCATGTCTTAAAAATATGAATGAATCCTTGAGCCCCAAGTCAGCCACTGAAAATAATAAATTAAGTGAAACTATCATGGTCATTCATGTGTACTTTCTGTTCATAAACTGACTTTATTAACACAAAACTTACCAAATGTGTAGAACTATTTTATAGGTACTAGGAAATATATACTTTGGAAGTGTATAGAGGATCTTGGGAGGCCTGTTGAAAAGGTCTGAACCAGTGATGCCTGGGAAAAATAGTTTTCTTCCTTAAAGGAATGCCTGTAACATTCTTTGATTGTTTTGGAAAAATGCGGTAATTACATTTTTAGGTGATTGGCTTCCTCTGATACTACTGACATCACATTTAAATGTCATCACCATTAAGCAAATTTCTCTTTCCCCAAATACAACTTCAATCTATACCTTTTTCTGGAAGAAAGGTAGCTGCTAAATATTCTTAAAAGTGGAAGGAGGAGAAATTATGGGGAATGGTAACCATGTTTGTTCTAGAGATCTTATTTTGCCAGCAGAAACACTAACTCAAAGCTATGGGCACCAAAATGGCTCCAAAATATGGCATCTTTTTGTGGCCCACCTGGAAGAAGAATTCGTTAAGAACTGCATCATCAAACTCATGTTACACCTAAGATACACTGATGACATCTTCATCATTTGGACCAAAAACCTGAAGTCTCTGATTGATTTCCATCACAAATTCAGTAATCATCAACCCTCCAGTAATCATCAACCCTCCATCAGACTCTCTTGAATATTCCAGCAACAACATTTCCTTTTTAGACACTATGATCAATATCCAGAATGGTAAAATACAAATTACCATAAACAAGAAGCCCACAGACCAGCATACATATTTATACAGAACCAGCAATCACCCTAAATACACCCAGAAAGCTGTAATATACAGCCAAGCCCTCTGATACCACCGAGTTTGCACTGAGGAGAATAACTGTTATCGTCACCTCTCAAATCTCAGAAGGGTTTTCACCCAACAAAGGCACTCCTTTAGAGACACAGACTGCACTTCTGAAAGAGGCACCCGGATACCACGTGAAGAACTGCTGCAGTATAAAAAGAAAAACCCCATGAATTGCACACTATTAGTTATGACATGCCATTCTTCCTTGGAACCTATATGGAAAATCCTCAAACAATTGCAACCCATACTAGAAGAAGACCCAGTTCTTAAAGAGATCTTTCCAGAACCTCCCATCCTAGCTTTTAAGCAAGCACTGAACCTTGCCAACCTCATCACCAGAAGCAAACTTCCTATGGACTAAGGCACACCAAATGGATCCAGACCATGCCAGGACAAGAAATGCAAAACCTGCCAACACATCTCCAACACTCCCACAATAACTACACCCCACAGCAGAACCATCACCATTTCTGGATCTTATAGCTGCACCTCCAGAAACGTAATAATCTCATCCAGTGCACTAAATTCTCTGATGGAAAATACGTAGGAGAAAGCAAACAACAACTGTGCACCAGAATGAATACAGATCGGAAATCTATCAAAGCCAAACATACCCAGTTGCCTGTGGGTACATATTCTCTCCAGTCTCTCAGTTCTAATCTTCAAAGGGAATGTACAAAGCACCCTTCACAGATTGAGTCTATGAACTTCACTTTATCAATTTACTGGATACAATAATGGCACGTTATAATCCGCCTGACAACAGATAATCCTAGGTAAACTGTCTGCATTTTACCAGCTACATTCTATCACCAGTTCAACATTCCCACTCTTCTCCCTCCCCCCACTGACCTGTCACACCTATTTTCTCCCATTCCCTCTAATCCTTATTGCCATGCATTTGCATTTTCACAGACGTGCATTCTGCAGACTGGCTTCTGTTCCACCACAGAAAACACACAACACCAGTAGACTCTTCCTATGCCTGAAGAAGGGTGTTTGTGCCTGAAAGCTCGTGAAAAACAATTTTTCAAACTATTTAGTTGATCTAATAAAACATCTCACATTTACCCAAAGGAACTTGTCTGCCTTGGCTCAAAGCATACCTCCATCTGCCTCCAAACAATGATTCCATTGACACTTCTACTTAACAATTACTAATGGATCAACAAAGAGAGTTGAGGTTTTACTAGAATATTTAAAGTTATTTAGTTATTCCACTGAACTTTAAGTGAATGAGTGTTTTTCAAAGAATGAGTCTCTTCAATCCTTTCATGGACAGAAAAAACTGCTTCAAATTGCACAGAGAAATCAAACTTAACATTGCTGCGTTATGTGATAGGGTTTGGAAGCTACTGATTGATGGGAAATGGTCTTCTATTGAAAAACACTCAGCTACCGGAAGAGATAAAACACCAATTATGCAGAAGTGGGTTACAGGTGAATGGAAATATTTATTAGTCAACCCTCCTTTATTTCTATCAGATCAGTGTATGATTCACTTTACTGCAAAACACAAAGCAGGTCCTAATTTTCTGCCTGTTGATGTTTGTTATAATGTTAACCAGTTACCTATAGTCTATGTTCTTCTTAGAGCATAAACTGCTTATGTGTATAGCAGCTTTCTAGTCTCACTGTCTAATTTGTAATGCAATTTTACTTCATTTACCTACATAATTGGCTCCAAAAAGAATTAAGGGGAAACAGCTGTCAAAGTGAGAATTTTAGCTCTCACTTCTGGTTCTCAGTCTTCTATTGGCAGCTCCATTTAATGGCAGAGAAGCAAAAACATGTTTGGTCATTTAACTTGGGCAATGGTCTGGGCCTGTCAGAGAAACATCCAGAACAAATAATATGTACAAGGTCCCTCTTTAATGAAAAATGAAGCTTTGAGTTTACTCGCTACACTTTGTTTTAAGAATGTCTAAGCCTATGTACAAAACACTGACATTAACAGAAATAAGAAAATTAGAAAATAAGAAAAGACAGGCTTGCAGAAAGTCACGATGTAAATCAAGCCCACATTTCTAAGACTTTGAAAAACAAAACAAAAAGATTCTGAAAGGAAAGACAATACACTGATTGTTAAACAAAGCATGAGGGAGTTGGGGCAGCTGACAAACGTGGAGGAACCCCTTCTGACCCTGTTTAGCTAAACTCATAGCAGGCATGTTCTTACTAGCGTTCCCTTGTTGATAGAGGAAGTCAATCAGCTAGTAGAAGTTTTGAGTATTGCAAATTTTAAAGTAATGACAAAAAAAAAATGACTAGAGAGAGAAAAAGCAATTCCATTAAATTTAAGAAACACAGTAGAAGGCAAAATGCTATTATTTTACTGTTTAGCAATGAATTGTTGGAGGTTTCTAAAATCTCATCAAGGATTATAATCTTTCTGACAGGTTTAAATGTTGATGAGACCCAGTTGTACTACAATAGAATATTATTATTCAAAGGCTCAGATGTGACAGGATCTAAAAGCACCAGAAGGAAAGGGTGGCTGTACTGCTTGTTAATATGGATGGCAGCAAGAAACTACAGCCACTGGAAAAAGAGTAAAAATCCCTGCTGTTCCAAGAAGGTGAAGAAATTGCCAGTGTCCTATAAATCAAATAAGAATGCTTGGATGACAGGAGAGATATGGAATGACTGACTGAGAAAAATTCACAACATCATGGGGGCAAAATGGAAAATCCTAACGTTGTGCAGCAACTGTGCAGAGCACAACAGTGACATTAGATTAACATCCATCAGTCAAGTTCTTCTACCACCAAACGCCACTTCTCTTATCCAGCCAGTGGATCAACCCATTATTGCTAAGTTCAAGAAACAACAGATTGCTTATTTTGTGCCATGTGGTGAATATAATCAAAAGCAGAACCATGAAAACAGCAACACAGCTGGCCAGAAACCATTACTATTGGGCTCTTTACATATGCAAAAAAGAAGCCGAAAGCTGAATTAGTGGCCTTACCATTGCTACAAATATGCTGGCTTCGTTAAACAAATGATTGACACACAAGATGAGTTGTTTGAGGAAGCCAGAGGATAATTTAAATGCTGCTTTGCCAACAGGAATGCTGCCAGAAGACATCAATTGATACTTTTGCCACAGACAATACTTTTCCTATATAGGAAGAAGTTAGCAACATACATTTGTGCTGGTCTCAAAAAAAGCCCCAAAAAATTACCTGAGGAGTTAAGTTTCAAGAGCAAAGAACAAGACTGATGATAGGGGGAAAAAAAGAGAGTGAAAATAAATGCATCTCCAACTTTTTCTGTTGTGCCATTAAACCTACATACTCTGTGAGAAAATACAGAAGTAAATGGGCATTTGTTATATGACACATCTTAAACGTGGCAAATACTTTTCTAAGAATTCAACTAGAAAAATAATATCCAAAGACCTACTTCAGATTTCCTGAACGTGTGTGTTGGCTATTAACAGCTTGCTTTCAAATTTTATTAAAAAAATAAGCGTGAAATTCAAAATTCATGTAGGTCTATGTAAACTCCTGAACAGCACTCATCTCTTTTGAGGTATAAACCTTCAAAAAAAGAACTAATATATTTTACAATCAATGCACACATCCTTCTGTCCTTAATGAGTGCTGTTTACAAAATTCAGTCTACCTACTATAACACAGAACATTCAACTAAAGAAATCCAACAATAAACTTCACATCCGCATCAGCTACAAAGAACTTAGGGTGCCTGCGCATGAATTGGGAGGCTGCTCTGACGCGCTGTAATTGCAGCACACTGGATTAACAGCAGAGTCGATTAACTGAGTCTTTTGGAGTATGGTAATTACCACGCTCCAGCCAGCCTCCATGTCTCATGTATCAGCATTCCCACGCTTCAAAATGGCAGCAGGGGGACTTTAAAACTTGTTCAAAGAGCTTACGATAAAGTGTCCCTGCCACCATTTTGAAGCATGGGGATGCTGATACATGAGACGCTCTGGGAGCTTTAATTAGAGTGACTCCGAGAGACACTCTAATTAAAGCCCCTCCACCCCACCCCCAGAGCATTTGTAAAAACACCCTTAAAGACAGGAATGGGGGTTTTCACTTCCTTATATAATTTTAAAACATAAAAGGAGTTAGTTCAGTCAAACTGGGTGAAAATAGGATGAACAGACAACACACAACATTTTGTAACACTTAAGTCTAACATAGCTACTGTGAAGGTGTTCTGAAAGTAGACTGGCTGTCCCACCTGCACCTATTCAAAAGGCACAAAGGTATTCCTCTGGTCAACTCTCAGGAGTTCACCAGCAAGGTGAAATAAGCAAGTAATTGCAGGGACAAAAGGACCCAGTAAACACTGCTGCTAGTACACTTGCTGTTTCTGGATCACGGCTGTAACATATCAACAGACATCTATGGAACAGCCCTACAAGTCAGATCTAAGTTACAATAGATACATTTTTTTATTTGATCTCCCCAACCCATTCATAGAGCCAATGAACACCTAAGTCTTCTGGGAGTGGAATGGATTCTACACATTGGAACTGTACGAGGACTAAGAGGAGATTTATGACTCGTTTATATCAATGCTTTGTTATATGAACCCAACATGAACCCAGTATCTGCTACAGAAAATAGCTCTATGTAGTTTTAAAGCCAAACATATACAAGTCTATATTTTAAACAAACCTTCTGTCCCTCCATAACAAAATTTTATCCAAAATCATAATATCATTGGCACAACTAAAAGCAACTTATAAGGAAAATTTTGGATCATAATAAAACTTAAATCATTTTCAAGAGTCTGACTTTATTCATAAAATGAAATAAAGTGAATCTCTTAAAAGCCAACAAGCTTGAACTTTGGCAACTGCTATGGACAACTTTAGACAACTAATGTAGAATCAGAAAGCATAAGAGGAAAAAATACTAGTATTTTCTTTATAGACTCAAAATAGACTTTTGTATTCAAAATAATTGGCTCCATGAAATTTGGAACAAGCAAGTTTTCAAACTTACACAAAAGATAGCAACACTGAGTATAGCTCTTTTGATAAATATAGTTTTCATGGAAAATTAAAAAAAGAAGGTAAATTCAGGAAACTGCTGTCCTTGACAGTTAAGATTTTTCAAGGCTCTGCAATAGCTATAACAATGTTTTAAAGATCCTTACAAAGCTGCCACAAGAACAACCATTTGTAAGAGGAAACAAAAAGACTGTAACAACTTACTGTACAATTTTAGGAGGTTGTAGTACATTTCATCTCTATCACAGTCAAGGCTTTTAGTAATTTCCACAAGAGATTCCAGAACTGTTACCTTTGAGAACAAACAAGGTAAAGAATATAAAAATTATTTATAAAATTAAAGCTCAGTCTATTTTATTTGCATGCACCATCACACATGCAACTAGTGTTTGTATATGACATTCAGTTTGAAAAGTTTAAAATACTTTGTTTATGTATTTTCCCTTTATATGCATGTAAGTGACCATTACTACATAAAAAGTATTGGTTTGGTTTATTACTATTGATATAAAAATGTGGTATCATAAAGTAACACTCAGCACAGCAGTCCTAAAATATTAAACAGAGAGGAAACAACATAAGAAATGCACCTGATTTTTTGAAATGCATCTCTTCAGAAACCACTGCAGTTTTCCATGGAAAATTTTCATGCCTGGGGTCTGTAAAATATTTCCACATAAAGATCAATTCATTTAGCTAAGTTAGAACTCTCCTAACACATAAATGTAATGGCATGTTGATATAATAAAGTCCTATAGTAGTTTTTTATTACTCAAACAAGATTAAGTTCCCATGATTCGAAACCTACCAACTTAATTCATAATTACGAGAAAACCGTGTTTACCCAAAGCAACTTAACTTGTAAAGATATAAAAAATTCTATGCAAAGGGTAGCCATATATATCATTCTAAACGTTCACTTTGGGGACAAAAATTACTGTGTGTGTTCTCTCACTATTAAGTGATTTTTTTGAAAACTTCAGGCATACTGAAATCAACCAAGCCATTTGAGTATACAATACAAAAAATGAAACAATTAAAAAAATGCTTCAATTTTCCTTTCTTTTCTTTAAAAGTTTCATGTATTGCACAAAAATGTTTGCCTAAAAGGCTTCAACACTGCCATGCATTTAGTTCAAGTGCTTCTGATATGTTTGAAGAAACAAGGTTAGTAATTAAAAAGATAAAGCAATTGAAAGCTCTGAGTAGATAATATAGCATTACTCTGCCATCATTTTTAAACAGCCGCAATATGAATCTACAGAGACAACTACAGATCAGGAAAGGACTACATAGTCAAACAGCATTCTGACAATTGCCTGATCTTCACAAACATGGCATCAAGCTGCTCTCTCTCCTTTTGCTTATAAAAAAAATTACACTTTGGCCTATGTACACCACAACTGCCTCTTCTGAAGTATGCTATATGTTCCCACATAGCCTTCTTCACAAAAAGTTCACATTCTGTAGCAGTTCCTTAAGAACTAAAAGATTACCTCAATACTTCTCAGCTGGAACATCTATGTTCTATGATCCTACACCATGGCCAGCCATTAGTACTTCAAGCCATTCCTCTAATTACCACTCCCAACTCCAAGATTATCAACAATAAATAAGCTCGTAACAAATATCATCATTATTATAGGCTGCAAATAAGATATTCAGGTCCCAGGTACTTCATGGCACAAATTCCTCTATATTATTTTAATGCATCTTCATGAAAATACCTATAATTCCCTCTCTCATGTCCTTAAAACGCTGAAAATAGAGTTTGATTTAAAACTTCATTATTGTCAACAATTCTTTCCTACATTGGGTCTTTTTGCTGTTTTCCTAGTAGTCTAATTCTGTTTTTCTCAAGTTATAGCCAAGACAGTGTCTGTTGATTTGGCCCAAAATCTCTTCCCAATGTGCGCCAAGGAAATAGGACCCCCATTAACTGGCAGTTTATTCCTTCAATCAACAGCTACTGTGCTATTTTTCAGAGAACTCCACTCTGTCTGCATTTCCTTCACTCTTAACCTAAAATATGAACTTCATCTTTGGTCCTCTGAACTTTTGCTACAAGAACAGGAACAGGCACTATTTTACCCAATTACCCTGGTGAGAGCTCTTAAGAACTATAAAAATTTGACAGCATTTCCCAGCAGGGCAGGAAAATGCACTAAAATAGCAATCACCTGCTTACAGCAATATAACAAATTGTAGCAAAAATTCTTAAATTTACAGCATCTTAAAGAATGCTAGATTACATAGAATCTGGAAGTACTGCAAAGTAGAACAGGTCCTCAACTAAGCTATGCATAGGATTGCCAATTGTCTGTAAATTTTACAGACACTCCATGAAAAAAAAAAGCCTATCCTTAAATTGACGGGGTGAAATGCAACCTGTTTAAATTTGCTGATGATACCAAAATTTGGGGTAAGGTGAGCACGCTAGTAGGGAGGGAAAGATTGCAGCAAGTTCTGGATAGGTTACAGGAGTGGGCTGACATAAACAGGATGCGTTTCAATACTGACAAGTGCAGGGTGCTGCACTTAGGCAGTAGAAACCAGCAGCACACTTACAGAATGGGAA
>NW_017728943.1:55384452-55418254 GCF_001723895.1 Crocodylus porosus | reverse complement strand
CAAGAACTACTTCACAGTTAGGGCGGCTAGGAGCTGGAACCAACTTCCTAGGGAAGTGGTGCTGGCTCCTACCCTGGGGATCTTTAAGAGGCTTGATGACTACCTACCTGGACTCATTTGAGTCCAGTCTTTTCTCCTGCCCAGGTGGGGGGTTGGACTTGAAGATCTACAAGGTCCCTTCCGACCCCACTTCTGTGATTCTATGAAAAATCCATGGCGTTTTTTGCCTTCTGTAAAAACACAGAGCTACCAGAACGTCCCAGGAAAAAAGGTGGAGGCAACTTTAAAAGACAAATGGAGCAGGGCAGCTCCACCTGCTGTCTAGGAAGGAATGCAACACCCTGTATGCAACTGGTTAGGGAAGGGGTTGGTATCCCCTGCGCGCGGCGTGCTGAACATAGTACGTGAGGCCATTTTTCTCAGCACGCACTGGGGCCAGGGCCGAAGCGGGGAGGCAGCAGCTGTTTGCAGCTGGCCCCAACTCTGGGTAGTTGCTGCCAGCCAGGAGCCTGGGCTGCTCCCAGCAGGTGGGTGCAAGCAGCCTGGGATACCTGACAGCAGCTATCCCAGAGCTTGGGCCGGATGCAGCCGGGAGGCTACAAACAGTTGCTGCCTCCTGGCCCTGGCCCCGGCCCCCCAACAGGTACAGTTTCAGCACTGCTGCCTTCCCAGAGCCAGGGCCCGGGCTGTTTGTAGCCCCCCCGCTGCAGCTGGCCCAGGCTGATTGCAACAGGGCTTCTATCCTCCCAGCTGGCTGCTGGGAGCAGCCTGGGGTCCGTGGCTATCAGCAGCTACCCAGAACCTGGGCCGGCTGCAGCCGGGAGGCTGAAAACAGCTGCTGCCTCCCAGCCCCAGATCCAGCCCTGGGCTCCAGGGAAGCATCGCTGGTATCTGCTGCCTCCCGCTGTGCTGCCCTTGCCGCCATTTCTGCAGAGCAGCATATGGGACCCAGTGCAACAGGGCACAGCGCGGGGCAGCAGTGAGGGGCACAACCCTGTGTGCTGCCTATGCTGCTCCCGTGCACGCAGGGGAAGTGTGACTGGGGCAACTATGAGACTGAGGCCCCCTCTACATGTTACACTTAAGGAGTGGTTAACCACACACTTATTCCTTAAGTTATGCCCCAGCTACACATTCAACCAATTAATGGCACAATAAAACAATCAATAAGCTACACAGTTATTTCACAGTTTTGTAAAATAACTTTGTAATTTATTCCTTGTCTTATTAAAGGGGGAAAAAAATCCACAAAAAATGGGGAACAGCTTTGTAGCTTGTTCTGATTATGCCATTAATTGAACATGTAACCAAGTGCTCTTCTGTGGCTGGGAACCCCATCAACTGAAGGGCTCCCAACCCTTCAGGGCCAGGTACCAGGTACCTGTAGCTGACAAGGTGCGCAGTGGTGGCAGCTGTGGAGCTCATAGCTGGGGCAATGCTGGGAACGCTGCCTCCACTGTGTGCCCTGTGGAGGTCTGTTAGCAGTTGTAATGCGGAACCAGCGCAGGGGGAGCTCGTAATTATGATACCAGCCTTACCCGGTACCTGCAATAGGGCGCAACACGATCTAATGCACAATCCCACAATCATGCCTCCTGCCATGCATGTAGATTGCACATTAGATTCCACTGCATCTTTATCAGCATGCATAGAGGTGTCCTAAGTCACCTTGGAAGGCAAACAATACTAATAAATCTCTTTTGCAGCAATGATTTTCCAAATCGTTACCTTGAAACAAATTTAACTAGTTAACGTTACAAAATGTCATAAACCTATATCGGTTCTGGCCAGGCATCACTCAATTTGAAATTTCTCATTCCACTGGAAACTGATAGCTTGCTGAATTCAAATATTTCAGACCTTGCATAATTTGGATTCAGACCAGGACACAAGACTGAAACCATTTTATTGGCACTGAGGAATGATCTTGTTTGCAGCACACAAAACTCCGCACTACCTGTCTCATCTGAGAAAGAGGTTGCAGAGGTCTAGAGTAATATGCTAAAATGGTCTGAGTTCCTCCTTGAGTAATGTACCCATCAAGCACTGACAGGAAATTCCACCTCCAACACTAAAGCCCTCACTTCTGGAGTCCTGCAGAGATCAATTCTCTCTCCCTCCCTAACCTCTACAAAATGAATAGGTCAGACAACATTGACTCATGGGCCTGCAGTATGCAGATTACACATACCACTACCTATCCTTCATTACACACAATCCCATTACCAACATCAAGAAGGCCCAGTGCTTGCATGAGATGAGGTCAGAGGTGAACAACCAGCTGAAGCTGAACTGGAGCATGGTAGAAGTGATGCTGGGAAGGCTGATGAAAGCTTTTTGAAGAGCTAGCAAGCCATAGTGCAATTCCCCTTTGCTCGAACATATATGCACATGCAACTGGTCAACAGTTTTGGGGTATTCTTTGATCTTTTACCAGTGCTAAGCTCTCTCATAGTGAGCATTGATTGAACATGCTGATATTATCTCTGGTTGTCTAGAAGATTCCTTCCCAATACAGGCGAGTAAAGATTTGCTTTGCAGCCTGTCTATAGCATAAGTTATTGTATAATAGCCTAGGGTGAGACTATACAGCACTCTAGCTTCTTCACACTGACTCCCTCTGCAGACACTCCATATGTGTCAAATGCAAGGTAGTTTACTCTACCCAGCAACAATAATCTCTGGAGCAGGTTTAAGTGCGTATAACTTCAAAACGTACAGGAAATAAGGTACTGTGTGTGCATAAAAACCATAATGGGCACAATTATTCATGTTTATATGTGCTTGTTCATTTTTTTTCAGATTTAAACATCTGCAAAGCAGTGTACAAAATACACTGAAACCTAAAACAACAAGTATTAAAATCTTACGCAACAGGCTCCTGAAAATTAAAAAGAAAAAAAAAGTATGTTACTGCCATCTGTGGTCAATCCTCTTTGTGACATGGCAAAACACAAATGCTGCATTCACTTACAACTTCCAATATCATTGCTTATCCAAATGCCAATGATCTAAACGGTTCCAAAGCTACAAACTTTATATAGTAAATCCTTCCCTGTTCAGAAACGATGGCCGTATCTGTCACTACAAGAGCAGCTGAGTTATACAATGGATAGTCTTGTGTTTCATTTTGAAATTGAGAAGTGTTTTCATATACAAGTCTCAATCAACAAAAAGAACATCTAGGTCAGATTAACAAAATCTCTAGGGTCTGTACGATAGTCCATATTTGTGGCTTATCTCTTGCCATCTTAATGAACTTTAAACATTTTGTATAGCATGGAACAAATATATAATATCTATAATGCACCAAAATAAATACAGAATCCCACGTGCTACAACCTAACAAAATTTCAATAAAATACCAATTACCTTAATTAGTTTTCCTTTTCCAGTTAAAATACTTAATCTGTCACTATTTATATTCTAGCAGCACATATAGTACATGCATAAAAATAAAAGTATATGCTGTTTGTGCATCTTAGTTTCTTTTCTATCAGGTTTTATTTTACTTGTAAGAAAGGCTGTAAAGTGACAAGCAACTTATGCCCCAAATATAGGATCTATAAATCCACAGGCAGTTTCCTCAAGTTTTCTTGTTGGCAACCCAAGCAACAAACAGTATTGTGACAGTTATGAAAATCAGAAAGTGACAGATGAAACTGATAGCAGTGTGGTTTAACTCATCACTCTGAATTGTGGAAAAATTAATGCACTGCATTATTTTTCATTTTTCATTAGTTTTACACTAAAAAAAGGACATTTTAAGGCTCAGGGATGTACATTATTTTATAATGTATAAATGCTACTATACAAATTCAATCACTGATTCCATGCATTTACACAGAGGGAAAGAAGTGACAACAATCAGAAGCACTAGTATATTTTATATTGGAGGCCAGAACTCTGATGAACTATTTTGATACCTGCATGATGAACAGCAGCATCTGGATATGCAGTCTTTTGATATCTACCAAGCCCACAACAGCCATCCCCAAATGCTGCTACAGAACAATGGCTGCAGGTGATGTTACAGGTAAATAATTCTCTGTCCTGCTAGGCCTTTTCTTCCATTTTTCTGCAGCCCCAAACATTACAACAAAGTGAGGAAGAAAGAAAATTTTGGAAAGATATCATTCAAGGTAAAGCCTAATCTTAACTGGGTTTAATTAGGTAAAACCTAATCTTAATCTTCACCTTTTAAATCTTTCTTTTCTTCTATCACACAAGTTCAAGATTATTTTAGCTATACCTGTATAATAACTAGCCTGCCATCAAGAAAATAAAAAAGACCTAGCCCAATTCTAGAAACTCTACCTGCTTTAACTTTTTATGGCATTTTTCAGACAGAGGAATCCATCTGTTCAGATCTGAAAAATCCTGCAATAGTACGAGACAGCTGACTGCTGAGCAGTCAGTTTTCTGATGAATTATATCAGACTATACCCAAGACTTGCATCAGCAGTACCAAAACAGCTACTACATTTTCATGCTACACTGATGTCTTCCTAATTATCTTGAACTGCTTTGAATAGACATCTTTAGATAGAAATATGATGCATTTCATTTCTATCTTTAACCCTGGCTTCCAACATGGATGCAACCACAGCACATGTATATATAAAGTTCTGAATCTAAAAATAGACTAGGACTATAGCTCTAATTCCATTATGATTCCTGCAAAATCTTGCTCAATCCCATGGAGTTCTAATGAAATCAATGGGGGCTCTGCTCTGGGATTCATCTGCCTGAATGTTTTTGTAGGATTGCGGTTGAGACTTTCCAGATGCTAAAAGTTATACACTAATATTTTCATTACTTGAGCTCATCTGATCTTCCACCCAGGCTACTTCATCAGATGCTTACAAGTTAAGGTACAACCCTTGTGGTACAACAGTTCAGCTGGGCCAAGTTATTAAATTAATCTTAACTATGTTTCTGCTGCATTAAATGTAGAGTTAGGCATAATAAATCATAATACCAACAAGTATTTCGCCACCTTCAACTAGCCAAATGTTACCTTAAAATACTACATTTGCACAGTAAAATACACAAGAACTAGACACTTTCAAACTTAAGGTTGTACACACAAGTTTAACTCAGTCCTAATGCATGTAATAATCTTAATTACATGTAAATTTTGGTTCTTAAATATAAAACCATAAAACCATTTATCTATTACTACTACTGATAAGTACATCTAGAAAATGTTAATGTGATAACTTAAAATTTTCACCACTACCCATATCAACATATTATACCCCTGAAAACACTCTACAGTGTGGTTATGTCAGAATCATTAAATAGTACATTTTCCTTGTGGAATGAATCCTGACATATAGGTACATTTTTAATCTTGAAAAGTACTGGTCTGCTGGTTTTCAGAGGCAGTTTCTTTGGAGGAACTACAGAAAGCAAGAAGTAGGACTTGCTTTCTGCTTTAATCTCGACAAATTTCTCAGAAAGCAGCTCTATGGGACAGGCAAATCGGAAATTGCTGGACAGCAGGGAATATCTACACACTCTTCTGTTGAGACCTTTTGTTCAAAACTATAAACTAAGTTGATTAAGAACATATCTTGACTCCATGCCATTGAATATAACTCTAACAGGAAGCCAGTTTGGAAGGCCCTTACATTTGTTGTTACTTAGCAAACATCAACAATTCTACTAAGCAGCCTAGCATACTAAATTTTAAGTGTTAAATCTGTATTTTTAGTATGATGACCACCAGGAACTGAAAGACATTTAATTTTTCTTTACTGAACTTTGCAGAAATGCAAAATTCTCTCTTAAATTATTTTATTTTTTAGTTTATAAAAATGCAACAAACACATTCACTGTGTGATGTGTGAACAACCATGATTTGATCTAATAAAAGACTATTTCCTTTAGTACAACAATGTGCCCTTCCACTAACACTTCTGCTTGGGATGGAGAGCAAGAAACATGAAAGCAAACCTAGGAATATTTTCAAAATGGTTACTTCCAAATATCGAATGGTTCCACTTCATTAATTGGAACAGCAGCAGTTGCTGCCCTAACACTGTAGACCAGGGGTGACAACCTTATTAGGCTGCAGGTCAGACTGATCCAGTTTGGGCTAGTGGTGGGACAGTGAGTGATGAGACAGAGCTGGGACCCCACTGCCACCACCACTTTTCCCAGTGGCTGCACAGGGAAAGTGCCCACCACTGCTGTTTTTCAACCTGCAGTAGCACGGGGAGAGTGTCTATGGCAAGTACTTGTCCCCTGGAACACAGAAAAGTGACTGCTGCCTAAACCCCCTGCTATTGTGGGGAAAAGTGCTGGATGCAGAGACTCTCCATGTGCTGCTGTGTAGAAAGTGGCACTGGCAGTTGGATCCTAGCATCTGCCCGCCACATGCCTGCCTGCCTCTGGCCTAAGCTGGGTCAAATTCAGCTGCTGAAGCAGTAAGACTGCAGGCAGGGTCAAATGGCTCTGTGGTTTGAACCTGACTCGCAGGCTGTAAATTGCAGACTTGTCATACAATAACATATTCAAAAACTGCACATTGTAACATTCACTTGCTACAGAAATTTCAGTGGAAATGCTGAAACATTACTATTTGAAATGGCACTAAGGAACATGCTGCTGGTTCTGCCGGAAGAAATGAATAAGTATGTAATGAAGCATCAACAAACCAGAAAGTATTAACATCAGAAAGATTATCTCTGCTGAGAGAGAGAGAAATAGTATTTTCAGATAATGAAATCAGCCTGAAACTGGAACTAAAGAGTAGATACTTCGTCAGCCTGATGAATACCTGAAAGCTTGCAAAGAATTTTTCCAACTATTTTAGTTGGTCGAATAAAAGATATCAGATTTACCCAAAGAACCTTGTCCACCTATGTCCTTAGACCAACATGGCTACAACCTATACCCCCATTTCCAACTCTATACTTTTCCCATCTTCAGCACAGTGGGTATGTCTACATGAAAGACTTACAGCTCAGGAGAGCTAATTATTGTGCAGCAAGCGTCCACATCTATATGTGCAGACATTTACTGGGCAGTAATTGGCTCTAACTATGAGTAAATTTGCTACGTGCAAATGTAAGTAGCAAATTAACCCGAGATTAATAACTGCGCAGTAGTGAACATGTAGACCCGATGCAGGTAAATGTGCTCCCAGTCAACCTGGCAGCAGGGGGCAGGAAACTGCTCCCTGTCTGCTGCTGCGGTGTGGGGGCAATGTCCCCCTATGCCAGTAGCAGGGAGCTCCCAGCCCTTGCTATGTGATTACAGGGCTGGGAGATCCTTATCTCCCAGCACCCACTACATGGTCAGGAGGCTGGCACTGGGAGATCTTTCTCTCCCAGCACCAGCTCTGCAGTTGTGGGGCCAACACTGGGCCCCACAACTGGCCAACACTTCTCTCCCAGCCTGAGCCTCACAGTTGCAGGGCCCAGGCCAGGAGACCCTTATCTTCCAGCGCTGGCCCCATGACCATGGAGCTGGTGCTGAGAGATAAGCATCTCCCAGCCTGGGCCCTGCAACCATGGGAGTTAGGCTGGGAGATGAGAATCTCCCAGCCCCTGTTCTCCAGCTGGGGACCAGGGGCTGGGAGCTCCCTGCTGGAGGGGGTGGGGAGCCTGTTCCCTGCCCACCTCCGTGATCATGGAGCTGGGTGGGGAACATGTTCTGCAGTCTGTTCTCCTTACAGCTGTGCAGGGAACAGGCTCTCTGGCCTCATGCCCCAGTCAGGCGATTGAGGCGCAGGGCTCGGAAAGAGCTGTAGGTGTGGGGCAGCTAGCAGGGAATCCATGCCCAGCTGGGGGTTCCCTGCTAGCTGCCCCGCCAGTCAATCAGGGCTCAGGGCTGTGACCTGCCCCTCCCCTGCAGCTCATTCCTAGTTCCCTACCCCCAATCAGGGAACTGGGGCCAAGAGCTCCCTGCTGCAGGACAGGGGGACATTGTCCCTGCCCCGCCAGAAGGCAGCCCTCTGGCAACAGGGAGCAATGTGGCATCCCCCACCAGCAGACAGGTGTCTCTTGGTCTGGCCCCCACGCCAGCCCCTACACTTGTACCCAAGGGGAGCCTAGCACTCCCCTTGCCTGCTGCAGAGGGCTGGTGCAGGCCCAGTGAGGGTGGGAGCAAATTTGCCATGAGCAGCAAATCTGCTCCTGAAACCCTGCATGTGTAGACACCTGGCTGGGAGCGTTTTCTTGACAGTAAACTGCTTCCAGATGAAATGCACGTATAGACGCACCCAGTGAGTAGCAACCCATTAGGCTTTTGCATCTAGAACACCTGCCTAATCAGAAGTTAGCACGCTGAACCAACATTATTAACAAACTCATCATTCTTAAACAGTCAGAATTGGAAGAAAATAGCTGTGGGAGGTGACACAACAATTTAGAAGAACTGTTAACGGAACTAGTTGTACCATCCAAAACTTTAGAAAGATTTGTTAAAATTTTATTCTTTTTCAAGCTAAAAATATTTTACCAAACTTACAAAAAATGTGAAAAATTACTCAACTGGAATATATCTTTAAGAAACTTTTTTAGTTGGGGGGGGGGGGGAAGTAGGAAAAATAAAACATGAAGTCCTGAAAGGATGCAAAACCCTGTGAAATTCAAGATGTGGTTTGTGTATGTGGAACTAACTAAAACTCTATATTCTATTTTTGTTTCCAATAAATAGAGAACCAAAGATATAAAAACCAACAGCACTGACAGTGAAATAACTGAACAGAAAAAGTTGCATAGTACTCCTTTTCCCAGATGTCCATTAAAAACCTTTTCTTTGGATAGAACTGGTTCAAATTATTAATTCTATTGCATTAACAGCAGCGACTTAAAATCCACTGCAAACTGCTCATTTGAGACATTTCACCTTTTAAAAGTGATCAAAATAACCTCAGAACAGCATGCCCTGAACTTGTAAGTTAAAGCACATAAATGCATATTTATATACATAAATATATATATTCGTGCATCCATATATTTTAACTTTGTCCCCATCATGCTCCAGGCTGCAAGCATTGGGTCCCCAAAATTAATCTTAAGAGCTAAATTTCTGATGTCAAATACATAGAATCATTCTTATACTACCTACACTATTAAACACTAAATTCTATTGCTGCAAATCAAGTAACATTTTTCTCCACCAGTTTTATCTGCAATATAAAAATCAACATGAGACTCAATTTTATGATGCAGATTATTACAGAAAGCAATCTGGATGAAAGAGGGTTGTAATCTCTCAATCTCAAACCTAGAAATATTTTCATTGTTTTTATGGTAGATTAAAATCAGGAGCAATTGGTATCTTGAAGTCTGTTGACAACAAAATGCATGTCACAATTTGTGCTTAAATCAGTTTACTGCCACAATTTCACTAGACATCTGTTGAAACATACACAGTATTCTTTAAAATTAATTTTTATTATACATTAATCCATGAGAGTTCATTTCCCAGGTTTTGACTTTCACCAGCTACTGAATTTTAAAATATTTTCATGTCCTCAAATACTACGTACACAGCTTTACTGCAATAGATATAGCTCTAGAACAGAAGATAAGATTTCCACACAAACTTTAACTCAAGCCTGGTTTAAAGGTTTATTTTTCTACAAAATAGCCAATGGCCCAAGTAAGATTCAGATATTATAATGGATGGCATGATACAAGTCCAATGCTAGTCCACAAACACCTCAGAAATCATTTAGATACCTTAGGGTATTAAGCGGTTTTATATAGAAAGATAAAATTCAATAAAAAATTCTGCCAGGGAGGTGGTGATATAAGGTTGGGAGATAAAACAGGGCTAAATAAGAATTCATAATGAGTTTTCCAAAGAAGTTAGTAAAGGTTTCCCTTCTGGGGATTACTAAAATGGTTAACAACAGTGGGACTGCTTTGGAATAGAAGCTTTCCCCTTTGCCTTCTCTGTGGACAACATGCAGGGAATGCTGCAGAAACTGAACTAAAAGGGGAAAAGATGTGACCGTGATCTAGGCATTATCTATTATAAGGAAGTTAACAGGTGTATACAATGAGGAGAAAATCTTGAATGTCTTTGGTTTCACTGGCTCCCCTTAGACAGGCAAAAAGCTGAATTGTAGGAGTTAGTGATGTTTTGGAACAAAAGGCAGCAAAGTACGGATCAGATAAAATGGATATATAGGGAAGGCTTAAAGAAGGAGATGAGCCTCTCTAAAGCCACTCATCAGAAGTCAAACAAAACTAAAGATGATATTTTTCAGATACTTTCCCAAATTGAGAAATCCAGCAGTAGACTTTATATTACTATAACAATACTCATAGGTAAAGCAGAGCTGAATTTAAGATGAGCCAACAGTTAGAAAGTCTACACCAAAGAACATTAACTTTTGGAGAAAAGAGAACAGATTAATGTCTCTTAGAAAAAGATTCATTTTTGTAATCTTCTTCGGTCTGGAGCTCTTCTGATACTGAACACAATACCACTCCAGATGAGCTGATGCAAATAGCTGATGAGCAAATTAAATTGAGCGTCTGCTTCTATCTCAAAGTAAAGAGAGGCTAGACTGGGGTAACTTACTCTAGAACTTCTTCACAAGGTGATTAATGACTTCAACGTCGCCTGAAACTGGGATACAGCTATAACAACATCATGTAAGTGCACACTAGAAAGGACAGTCAAGTCTTAATACTTGCCATCGGTTTGGCTTCTACGTGTCCAATGAAAATGGTCCAGCTCTGGAACCCATTAGAAGGATGACTGTAATGGCACCTATAAGCTCGTTTCCAAATTGTGATGAGATTTGACTTATGGATGTTTAGCCAGACCCGAAAGTCTGGAACATATGCAAGATAATTCAAAATATTTTCCACTAGCTGGCTGGTGAAGATTAGGTCTTCCAGGAAGTCCGATCAAAAAACTTCTGCTTATTACCTTAATGAGTTGAAGTTTGTGAGGGCTTATTACCTTAATGAGTTGATGTTTGTGGTCGCTGCTTTCTCCTATAAAGATCTGCAGCTTTCTGGGTGCTTTCTTCAGTTTCTTACAAGGTTGAAAAGGTTGAGAAGAAAGTTAGTAGTTTAACTATGATGGTTGCTTGAATTTCTATTTTGGCACAGGTTCAGGATTGCCCTTGAATTATTTAGAATATGCAGGACCTCATCAGTCTTAGGGTTATGCAGCTCTGTTCCACCAAATGGAAAGTCCTCCACAGTATTCCGTACCTCCCAAGGAAAGCTGAAGCCCTGGAGATAGGATGTGTTGTCCATCGCTATGGCACAAGCTACAGAACAAGACACTGTGAACAGTGCACCCAAGGACACTTGTAAAAAGGTCTAGACATACATTACTAATGCTTTAAAGAAATCAAGGGACAACTTGTCCATGAAGGAAGCCAGTTTTTCCCACGCTCTAAAATTATCCTTAGGGACCACTGGAATTTACACGGGAAGTGCATTGCATGGCAGCTCCTTTAACCTTGCCGTTCTACCCCCCACCACACACACACACACACCATCACTGATTGGCAGAGGGGCTCCATCAGCCCCACTGCTCACCAGGGTGACTAAAAGCCTGGAGAACAGGCTGAGATGTGTGTGTAGGAACCCCCTAGCTGCACTGCAGTTTGGCATTCAAATGTCTGAGCAGATGTTTCCAGTTAACTTTTTCTGCCAGGAAAACTAACCCAGGAGAATTCTCCCAGCTCATCTGAACATGCGTAAACAGCTCAAGTCTCTTTAGGTTAGTAGAAGCCACATACTGAGTCACACAACCTCTCCTTTTTTCTTTCTTTGCCAGAGAAGATTCAACCCCCCCACCCCAAAGCATGAAGAATCTGGAAAAATACTACCAATTTGCTAACTACTATTAAAAATGTAAACTTCTATTTGTATTTCATATAAGAATTGTTAAAGGACTGTGTATGGTAGTTAAAAGTATTTTATTTTTACAGTATAATAGATATGTAGACTGCTTTAAAGACAAAAATGACAAGTTCCTTTCTCAAAGGATTTATATTTAATTTAGATTGCTGTACAACCTGGTGGCATTGCAAAGAAGGTGGGAGGAAACCAAGTGTCAGAACTGAATTTACTTGCACATAAAACCTGCCTAACCTACTCTTGTATTGCATACCATTTGATGAAAAGGTTCTTTGGTGCCATTTTCAAAATTCAAATTACTAATCAGCTGCTGACAATGAAATTTTGCATAAGTCCAAATAAGATCTTGCATGAAGCCCATGGAGAGATATCACTTTATATTTTGTAAGGGAAGGCCACAAAAGTCATCCCAGAAAAAAAAATTAAGATCATAGTAAACTAGGTATGCTCACATGACCAATATTCTGTTACTAGGGTACATCTGTGTAGGTCTTCTTTTGGACCACAAAAACACTAGAAATAGAATTAAAAATTAAACCTTGGTCAATTTAATTGTATTTCAAGCATGAAAAGTTGTAAAAGTTACTCTATTATATAATAATATTAAAATATTATTGTTTATAATTATTATTATTTATATATAATATTATATATATAATGTTATAGATATATTATTACAATACAATATTAATATAATAATATATTCTATTAATTATATAATAGACAGTTAATGAACATGGCTATAAACCTAATATAAAAATTTTATCCATTACTTCCAGATCCAAAAAAGATGAAAATAGGAGAGAAATGTTTTATACTCCTGTTTCTCAAAAACATAGAAAAGTCCCCCAGAGCAGATAAAACACTCATAGTTTAGTTAGATAGTAGACTAAAAAATGCTTTGTATAGTCATTTTTCCCTAAAAAGTTCCAATGGAGTTTGGAATGAAGAATGAAAGATGAGAAACTGAGGTTAGATCAAATGTTTTAAGATTATTAAATCATGAAACTACGGAAAAAAGCAGAGCCAGTGAAGATTTATTTAGCAAATCTGCTTCCTTCCTGAACTCTAAAAAGGTACTTTGCATCTGAAAGTTTGGCTAACATCTCCCCCAACTCCTCAGTTGGTCCAATAAAAGATTTTCCCAAAAAACAGAAACAAAAAAAGATCTTACATCTCTGAAAATACAAATAGTTTTGGCATGGCTTAAATTATGAGTCCACCAGTTTTATGTGAAAAAAATTCCTGGGCTAGATTCCAAGAACTCCAGGAGGTTGGGGTGGAGATGAAACCATCCTCTGGGTCTCCTATCACCTTTCATAGGCTACTCTTGGACCTTTTGTACTTTGTAAAAAATACCTGTATTTGCATGAATACAGAGAATGAGAAGTATCCAGCCTTGCACCCTCTCAGGAGGCAAGTTTCAAATCTCAGGTTTTTAAATGAAGCAAAGCCAATAACTTACCTATAGTACTGTACTACTTCATTAAAACACAACAGTGAGGTATGTTTCAGAAAGACACTATCTGGCACAGAAAATGAGAAATGTACACATGTCCTTAGACACCAAACATAAAAGCTTCCTCCCAATCAGCTACAACCTCAAAATAATAAAACAAGTGAAACATGGGTGTCATATGGGAAGTATCAAGGAGCCTTACCCTTAGGCCTTGCTACCTGTGCTACCAATAACTGCAGTACTGCTTTTGGTATATTGTGCTCTCCACTGCTGTGACAAGACACTCCAGATCTTGGTTACCACTATTTTTTTTTTATTAAAGCACTAACTCAAAAATGAATTGTTTAATCCCTGCAAATGATCAAAATGAGAATTAACTATATTAAACTTCATAAGGAATAATGTGTTTTTGTATTTCAAAGAAAACAGCAGTAGGGTAGCTATCAGCAGAAGGAAAAAGGAAGTAGTAGTAGCAGTCTTCCAGCACAGCACATTTATATAAATCTTCTTATGAAAAGAGTGTTCTATTTTAGGATACGTTAGTTTATACAATCTTTATTTGTATGAAATGAGGCCACTTTCATGCCCTCTACCTCATCAATTTCAAGTGTTTACAAATAACATAAAAACAAGAGGTCACATTACAAATGGTACAACTCCATGTTTTCACTTGGAGATGCTAAAAACAAGCTGCACTCAATTAACTTGTACCTTTCAAACTGAAGTTTTTTATTGCACTTGAAAATGAGAAATTCCATTTCAAAAGGATGAGGTTTTCCATTCTTTCATGAAGTTTCATCAGGTACATTCACATATCACTTAATACGGTCCTGAACACATATCACTGTATGAGTAAAATTTTCAAAAGTACATAATTGACCAACTTGCAGCAGTGCTTCAGGAACTTAGAAGTATAAGTCAAGCTGAGCGTCAGCTGGATTTGGATGTGAGCTTGGGCTTCTACATCTCTAAGTCGTTTTTGAAAACTGCCAAAAATCAAGTGCCAATTTAAGAGTGGCTGTAAAAGGGCTAACAATAAATTGCTCCTGCTCCCTGGAAGTGACAGAGAAGATGGCAGCCATTTTGTGGCACAAAATATTCCTGAAAAATCTAGCTTTAGGACACGACTCTGGAAAAATCTTTTTTCCTAAGATTTCCAAAAAATCCTAGAAAATTATTTGGGAACATGTGGTATGCAAGAAAATATGGTATTTTACCTGATAATGTTGCTCTCATTCAGTGGAACTTGCCTTTCTCCCAGAGGTGTAATACAGTGCCTGGGGCAACCATAATGCAATGGGCAATACCAGCTGCTGGGGGCTGATAGTAACACCATAGCTAGTTTGAATTGTGGTACTGTTATTTTTGGGCCTCCTCAGGAGCGGAACCTCTGGGAGAAAGGAAATAGCTAGGAAACGGGGTTTTCTCACACAGCACATAATTAAAATTGTGCAGCACATTGTCACAGGTTGAAATTCCTGAATGTCCTCAAGTTGTCATTGAGCAAGATTCTAAATAGTAAATCCTATTTATTTACTCTACAACCTTCATTGTTTTATAGACCATTTAACCTAAATGGTTCTTATGATCTTCTTTTGTTCCCCCATCCTGCTCGAGCAGGTGTACCAATAATGATTTTTTGGGCTGATATCCAGGGCCAATTATTAATGAGCCATATCGGCTGATACTGATCCAATTGCCGATATGCAGATTGGCAGCTTGGAAAGCAGTGCCCAGCTGGCAAGTCTCTTGGGGGTAGGGTGGTACTGGGGGGGTGGTAGAGGTGTGAGGGGCAGATCAAGGCACCTACAGTGAGAGAGGGAATGGGCACGGGCAGGCGCTGTCCAACTGGGGTAGAGCAAGGGATCGAGCCGCATGGCTCATCCAGGGGGATGAATCCTACTACTATGCACACCTCCAGGGGAGCCATGTGCCCCCTGGATCTGTTCGTGAGACAAGGGTGCACTGCCACTGTGGGCTGGTGGCTCAGCTCTTCTCAGTGGAGGGGTTGGGCCGAGGCTGAGCTAAGGCTGAGCTCGGGTGAGCCATGGTGGTGCTGGGGTGGAGGGGGAAGGGAAGCTACATGGTGGGCTACAGCCCCATAGCCCCCCTTCCCAGTGCCACCATTCCCTGCCCCGAGTGGGGTGTGTAGCAGTGGGATCTGGGCCCTGTCTCCCTATGCCCCCCAAAACAGGATTTCACTGCTCTACTGCACAACCCACACCACCCTGGTAGGGCAACATTTGCCTCTGCTCCAGCCCCACTCCTTCCCTCACCACATGGACCTTGATCTGCCCCACCCCCACACCCCCTCTACCCAAAACAGATTTACCAGTTGGATGCTGCTCTCCAAGTGTCGGGTTTCATAGTTTCTAGGGTTGGAAGGGACCCGAGTAGATCATCTAGTCCAACCCCCTGCCATGGCAGGAAAGAGTAGTGGGGGTCAAACGACCCCAGCAAGGTATACATCTAGCCTCCTCTTAAAGATCCCCACGGTAGGAGCCAGCACCACTTCTCTTGGAAGTAGGTTCCAGATCCTAGCTGCCCTGACCGTGAAGTAGCTCCTCCTGAAATCTAGCCTAAATCTACCCTCTACCAGCTTGTGACCATTATTCCTGGTCACTCCTGGCAATGCTTGGAGGAACAGGGACCTCCCCAATGCCTGCTGGTCCCCTCTGACCAGTTTGTAACAGGCCACTAGATCCTCCCTCAGCCTTCTCTTGTGGAGGCTGAACAGGTTCAGATCCGTAGCCTCTCCTCATAGGGCCTGCCCTGCTGCCCCCTGGTCATGCGAGTGGCCTCCTCTGGACCCTCTCCATGTTGTCCACATCCCTCTTGAAGTGCAGCG
The DNA here is from genome assembly GCF_001723895.1 of Crocodylus porosus. Taxonomy (NCBI): domain Eukaryota; kingdom Metazoa; phylum Chordata; order Crocodylia; family Crocodylidae; genus Crocodylus; species Crocodylus porosus. The sequence continues at coordinate 55,402,095 of NW_017728943.1, read as the reverse complement.
CCCAGAACCGGACACAGTACTCTAGCTGCGGCCTGACCAGTGCCGCACAGAAGGGGAGGATCACCTCCTTGGACCAGCCTGAAATGCATCTGTGGATGCACGACAAGGTACGGTTGGCCTTTCTGACTGCATCCCCACACTGCCAGCCCATGTTCATCCTGGCATCAGTGATGACTCCAAGATCCTTTTCTGGCTCTGTACTGATAAGAAGGGAGTTCCCCAACCTGTTGATATGGTGCCGTTTGTTCCTCCCCAAGTGCATCACTCTGCACTTGTCAGTGTTGAATCCCATCCTATTCTCATCTGCTCACCCTTGTAACCTGTCTAGGTCAAACTGTTGCCTATTCCTCCCTTCTAGCATGCCCACATCCCTCACATCTTAGTGTCACCAGCAAATTTGAACACGGTGCTTTTTACCCACTCGTCCAAGTCACTGATGAAGATGTTGAACAGTGCGGGCCTGAGGACTGAGCCCTGCCGAACCCTTTTGTGCGGGTTGACTGTCTGCATGCTGCAGCTGTGCACATGCACATAACGTTTATCAGGAACGTCAGCCAAAAAAAAAGCCAATTGCCGATCATGTCAATTTTCCTTTTATCAGTGCTGATACGATATCAACTGATATATCAGTGCACCTCTACCTGCTAGTTTTAAGTTGTAGCATATACCTAGTTTCTTGCTGAGCTACAGCAGTTAACATTTGGGGACTCTGATGTGACATCATCTTCAAAGAAGCAATATACAATGGCTAAAGTTTTAAATACTGATATAGTTTCTCTTTGAAGGCAATTTTTGCCCTCAACTTCTACACACCAGATGAAGCCACCAATACTGCAAATGGATTTATCAGCACTTCTGCTTCACTGTAGGCATGGACTATGAAACACTGCTCAACTATGTTACAGAAAAAGCGTGTTAAGATTGGATCAAACCAAAAAAGTTTGACCAAAGATTTCTGAACCACTGCCAAAATATGTATTTTGGGAAGGGTGGCATATAAATCTAATAAATTAACACACATTTCCACATGAATTCTATGCAGTAAAAAACTAAGCAGCATAATCAGCTAAAAGAAAATTAAACCTTGTTAGAAACAATTTCCTTAGTACAGACCAGTCTGAATGGATGCCTGATCACAAATTTCTGATAACAGGATTACCCATGATTAAGAAAAGCATAAAGGCTAGTCTGAAAAATGTTAACAAATAATTGTTTAAATAAGGAACTGTGTCTGAAAAAGTGCACAAACAGTATTAAGAGATGACCTAACATTTTAAACTGGGGACCACAACGAAGTAGTAGTCATAACCAGACTCTAACTTCTATAATACGATCATGATAACAGATCTTTAAAGCAGTTGTTCCCAATCTGTGGTATGTGTACCACCAGTGGTACGCAGGCCTGTCAGTGGTACACTTATAAAGTAATTATAAAAAAATCTGTTAATGACAAAAATTTGCTGGTCGTTCTTAAGGCTGTATCGTTTTAAACTGGTGGTGCGCAATCTGTCAGAGTTTGGGAACCACTGCTTTAGCGAATAAAACTCCAAAGGCTACCCTGAAAGGGACACATAAAAAGAGAAGATGGAAAATACCAAAGTAATTTTAATTTGCCTTCTCCATTCCTCTTACTGTGCTCAGCCCAGTCCCCAAGTATAAGTTAAAGCAATCTAATCTAAATAATGTTGTTATAACAGATGACAGTGATCAAAATGGTAGTGAGGATTAACAGTGTGTACCCATGCCATGCCACCTCTGGTCTGCTCATAAGGAGAAAGAACAGTGCAACTGGTTGGTGTTGTAACCTCACCAGCACCGAGGAATCCCCTCAAGCTTATGCATCAGCCATCTGCAGCAGAAGATTCTGTCATCATGAACCAAAAACATCAAACCAAAGTACTACAAAGCCTGTGGGCAGAGCTGTTTCTTCAAGCCTCTCACAATCAGAACCTGTACTCCATTTACCTCAGCACCACATAATTTACATCTCAGGGCACCAGACGTCTCCAGCCACCACGAACAGAACTCTCTTTTAATGCTACAAGTGCTGCCCCTCTGCCCTGCCTTTGATTTTGTTCTCCTAAAATTTATATCTACATTTTCCCTTGTTCCTTTACCCTACCACTCTTATCTGAGTCTTGCTGATCCTCCCACACAGTGGTTCTCACCCTGTAACAAGGCTGGGGGAGATAAGAGATTTTCCAAGCCAAGCAAATGTCCCACACACTTGCTGCACAGTCAGATTGGGAAAGGCTGCAACACACGTGCACTCTCCTGCCTCGGTAGGGTTCTCTGAGGAGCCTAAAGCAAGCAAGAGAGCCATATGCAGCCCTTCCCAATACAACCCAACACTTCTCCCAGAAAGAGCATGGGACAGTTCCAGCTGACCCAGACACTTGTTTCTGGGAGCTGCTACGCAGGATTGGACCAGGAATGGCTGTAGCACCAGCCAGCTTTCCTTGCTGCTTTAGGGTTACCAAGGCCTGGTTGAGAATCATCGAGGTAAGCTGATGCAGCACAACAGTGGTTCTCAACTGGAGATACTAGCAAATTCAAAAAAAGTTGGGGATAGGGTGCCCTGATTCCAGAAGGGTTGAGAGCCACTGCTCTAACACAACCTGCTATTATCCACATATGTAGTCTTCAGGTTTCCACCATGATTTCATCCTTGGCCTCCACAATATTAATCTAGTTAATAATCAAATAATTTCTGTTGCTTTTTTTTTAAATTACAGGTTACCAGATATAGCCTCAATAACTCCATAACCTGATTTTTTGTATACCTTCTTGATACCTCTTCCATGCCTTTCTGACTAGTTACATAATTGAATTTTGTTCAGGAGTTAGGACACAGTTACAAGTCCTTTTTAGGGCAGTAACTTTTTTTTTAATTTATGAAGTATATCATACACATTTAGATTTTATAACACTAGGCTGAAGTAGTGATCTCCAGTAAGCAATAATGTATAGCCTCAGGTATTATTTTCTCCTTATTCCTCACCTCCACCCTTCCTAAGCAACAGCTTTCCATGGTAACCCTACCCTCAGCTTCATTCATCATCTTTATTAACCCCTTAGATTTTTATAATCAGTGCTATTAGTTACATTAGTCATATGACCACTCTAATGAGCAATGCACATCTAAGAAGATGAAAGTGCATCCTGAAGGACAGTTCACAACAGGTATCATCTTTGGTGCTTGGCAGCAAAGCTCTTCAAAAAAAGACTAGGTCATAAGGTGACAGCTCAATTTTATGAGAGAAGGAAGCAGCCAGCCAAAATTCTGACCAATGAGAAGCAGAATTTGATTGAAAAAAAATCGAGTACAGCAGGCTATAGCCATCATATACACTACACTATGTACACTAACTTCAGCATCTAAAAAAAACAAGAAAGCCAAACCAAACAAAAAGGAATAATAAAAACTGTCTTCAGATTTTAAAAAAATCTGAATTTTACGGCCATTTTTTTCTTTGTGGATAATCTGAACATTCATAGCCTTGGAGCCTGTTAATACATATATAATGCCCACATACATATTATAGATATATGTATACATTGCTATAAATTCAGATGTTTAAACAAGTCTGTTGTACTATCTCCTAAACACAGGTACATACTGAATACTCCTGCTAGATGAGGAAAGGGTATCAGCCCAGTTGGGCTGACTTCCATCCCCAGCGTTAGATCAGGCCGGGGTGTCAGCTGACTTCCATCTCCAGCGCTATGGTCGAAATGTTTCAAAAGTTGAAACTAGCCTTATTTTGTTTCAAGGCTGTTTCAACCTCAAAATGAGTTGAAAGTCTTGAAACAAAATGGCCGGTGAAATTTCACAGAGCCCTACTCTCTTACCTGTGCTAGGTCACACAAAGGTCTGAAAAAGGCTGCTGACTACTGCTCTACAAAACTTAACCTAGACCTTAACAGAAGGTAACAACAGAAATTGTTTTTGCCTTTCTAGTTGATCAGTAGACAGTAAGACCGAATAGTTGTTGAAAACATTTTGTTCAGAAGAAATCTAGTCCACATACATCCAGATTACATCAAAACTTCTGAATGTTAAATAAGACTAGGAAATCCTAATCCACTAAGCATAAAAAGACAAGCAGAACTGCCAGATGTCCATCTGGTCTCTTGATAACAGTGCTGGGGTTTACACCAGAATCCCTGCCTCTTGCTGGTATCTAAACATTTTGTCGTCAACCACCACATTCTTATTCTCAATTCTTAAAGAAACAGCAGAGATAAATTGGCTACTATTTAAAATGTGTTTACTGTCTGATTTACTTATAAAAAAATTAGAATTGCCTTTAGTCATTTGTTAAAAAAGAATAAATTAAACCCATGGGTTACCTTCAATCAAAGAAATACCTTACACACACACACAAGTCAAAACCTATGAACAAACTAGGAAACAAAATCCTTTCAGTTCCAATGAATCATCTGTTAAAGTGCACACAGAAAAATCAAACATCTTATATTTGCCTTTGTGCTCATTCTACGTCTAAATCTCTACCTTTTCACCTTCTCCTTTTACCTGTCTCTTATACCAGTATATTTTAGTCACCCTCTTATTAAAATATTATTTTCCTGACATGGCTCTTTTACCACTTATTATTGATATTTTTTTTTACTTTTTTGTATTATTTGTATTTAAAAAGCTTTAAAAACACCAAAATCTTCACTACAAGAGTACTGCTTTCTTTTCCCAGAACTGTACACCATTTTCCAAAAGGTATAATTTTGTTCCACCAAGAACAGCAAGAGCATATCATCTCATTTTTATGTAAGAAATTTTAATTCAGGTGAGGATTTCTGTTATCTCAAGTATAATATTGCTTCAAAAGATCACCCCAAAATAACTTTTTCTCTTTAGAAAAGAGAAAGGTAGAGGAAGCAAGGAAGGCATGGAAGCCAAAACGTCATACATTCTGCACCCCCCGAAATACAGTGTTAGTTAGATGAATAACGCAGACTTTAAGAGAAAAAAAGAAAAAATCCATACAAAACATAACCACGCTCTGAAGAAAAATAATCAAAATCTGAGCAGACTTTCCAGCTGCCCTTTTGACTTATCAATTTCAGTAAGCAAAATTTCAATCAAGTCAAGATAAAATATACTAATCCTAAATAGACCAAGTTTGTCACCTACCACTTCCTATAAGCTGCTTACTAGAGTAGGAAAAAAAATCACTAAATTAAATGCCAAACAGTAGCATACAGCACTTGTTTGGCTGATTAACTTGTAGACAAGCATTACAAATAAATCTGAGCCTGGTCTGAAGCAAATTAAATTCCAGTGTGTTTAAGAATAAAGAATTCCTTGGGAAAAAGGATTAGCAACTTTACACTCAGGAATGCTAGTTTAATTTAATTGTTTCACAGTTCAATATTTAATATGTAAATATTATTTTGATATACAACAGTGAATCTGAGAAAGTAAGAAAACAATTTCAATACACAACTAGACTGCCTCTCTTTTGAACTGTAATTATACACAATAAAGACGCTGGACAAGTTCTTTTTTTCCCTTCATTATTGGGATTGAATTCTATTAACATGAATCAGAACAAGTCTAATTAAAGGTTAAAAAATTAATATTATTCTAATTAAGAGTCTAAATAGTGGCATGATTAGAGTATGGTAGTTAAAATCCCACCTCAATGATCTTCTGGGCCTCGTTATATTTTCCCAGTTCCAGGAAGGCAAAGAGGAGATCATGGAGCACATTAATTTCACCATGTTTTGTGCTGATGAAATCTATAGCTATATAAAAGAAAATTCAGTGAATTTATGTTTAATATACAAAAAAACTTTTAAAAAGCAGCACTCAAAATAATCTCAAAAAGATTCCATACAACTTACAAAATATTAAGTGCTAAAGGAGCCATTTTCTGAAAATAGATACTAAGAATGATTACAAAAATATTACATCATCCTTTGTAAGCTTGATATTTGACTCTTATTTCAAATCTTTTAACTCATGTACATTATATCTTACAGTAATTAAATTCAGCAGCATTACCAGATTGCAAATTGGCATTTTATATTTCTTCAGGGTGAGGATTTGCAATTTCTTAACCAAAGAATCAAGCACTGGGAGATAGGCACATAGAAAAAGTTACGCCTTATTAATATCAATAATATACACAGATAAAGCAGAATGCCTACCAATCTACCAGTATTTTAATTTTGGGATCCCCTTTGGTGGTAGCTAGAGATCTGTTTGTGGAAGCATTTGAGTTTTTCTATATTTGAAAACCAGAGTCACTTTTTCAGTCTACAAAAGGGATGTCTTATTGAAGGATTTAGGTTATGTACATGTAAGCTCTCTCAACATGCCCTTCTTTCATTTACTCAAGCAGATATAAAGGTAACACAAAAATACTCTAAATAAACTTAAATTTTACTATATCCAACTAACCTTCCTGTAGGATATCTGTATTTTCTGTCGCTATGCATCTACATAAGAATAGATGGGGTCCAGACAGACAGTCATACTTCTTACACCAGTGAATGAAAGTGTTTAGAGCTCCTCGCATGTCACCTCTTGAAAAAAGAAGTTGTACAATAAGATTAAGATAAGGAAAAAATACAGTTTATAAAGTTAACTCTTCACAGGAAGAATACATAGACATTTTGTTTTAGTGTCCCTTGGTTTTCAACTAAATCCATGGGATCATAAACAGTGTGCAAATAAACTATTAATAATATGTTACTCATTCAAATTATTCTTTTTCACCTACCACCAAGCTATTTTTAGATGTAAATTCAAATGGCAAATTTGTAAATCTTCAACTGGTTTTGTGTTCGTCATAAATTAAGTTTTTTCCAGAGACTTAGAGAAACACAAGCCACTATCAACTATAAGGACTGGATCGTCATTCTCAGAATTCTGAGTAGATTTTGTGACTATTATTCACTATGGTTTAACTGTATTTAGAGGTCTGTACACCATGTAACAAGCTGAACCTAATTTTTGCAGCAGTTCCCTGAATTAAGCCCACAACTGCAGCAGATTAGAAATGCCATGGCAGCTGCATTTAAGTATTAAAAACTGAAATTAAATTAGTAATGTTACCTGATATTAAATTTTGAGACGCTTTCAATTTTTAAATGCTTTAACTGATTAAGTACCGCACACTGCTTGCTAGAGTTCTTGTTTCACACCTCTTGCAGATACGAGTACAGACCACCACACTCATTTATATGTTTAGTGTTATTTCAGAACTGCGATATTTTTTTTTACATATTTGTACAGAGAAGATGGGCTCTAAGCAGATCCACAAAGTTTGCTTTCTGTTGGATGATATACAGGTTCACAGGATATAGCCACAAAGCAACCTGGAATTTCAATATATTCTTTAAAAATATCCATTCATCCAGAGGTTTAATCTGAAGGATAAGAATTTGTACAGTGCTCTAAGAAACTTGGAGTGCTGTAACTATTTTAAAATAAAACATAAACCAAATAGGACAGTTGTCTTGGGGACCTTGTAATGTAGCACCCTGGGAGCCAACCTTTTTGGCAAGCGTACCACAGATCAGTCCTGCATCTTCATTGAGTGCCACTCCAATTTTCTTCCTCTACCTGATGTTCTGCTTTCTGTCGTTCACCCTCTACCCAATCTGCTGTGGGCTACTCACAGGAGGCTAACCAATGCTACTTGTGGTACACATGCCACATGTTGACCCTGCCAATCTAACATAATATATACCAACATATCAGCTCAACCTGTACTTTGTAAGGTGTAGGGATTTCAGAAGTAGAAGGTAAGAAAGTTACAAGGAAATAGGAGACTTAAGCAATGATTTGGAGAAGAGTCACCTACGTAGAAGATATTTTAAAACAATTAACAAAGTAAAGAATTAATAATATTTAGTATAATATTTGTGTGAGTGGGCCCCCCCCAACTTTTTTGTTGACAAAATATCTTGCCAAAATACACAGAGATTAGGGAAAGTGGGTAGATGGGCAAGAACAGTGCATTCTAAAAACCGTGTTACCGTAAGCTAGTGAACATTACAATTGCTGACTTGATACAGGGTAATAATTTTGAATTTTTTAGAAATTTTTGTTGACCACCTAAACAGTACTTGAATTAAGGAAGCAATACGATCAAACCAGCCTCTGCAAATATATATGACCTTCTCTTCACTTTCAAAAATATTCTATTACATAAATGTTATTCCACTCTAGAAGGCGTTACTATTTTATCTGGATTAATATTTTAAAATCTACTAAAAGGTAAAATGCAGAAGTGTTAATTAAATTGCAATAATACTGAGAGTCTGAAAATGAGTGCAACTTGATGGATCTCTACCTTATCCCCCTTACTAAACCCTGTTTACAGTGCATCTTCTGGCACCCCACAGAGTCATTTGAATTTTTGTCATTTGGGGTGAAGACAAAATTACAGGTTAATTTCAAAACTGCAAGTCGATGTTGCAGGCTAGATTACTGTCATACAAGAGAAATACTATGGTAGCTACCAGAGATGGATATAAAGCTTTATATAATCATTATTTTCTCCTGCTTTTAGATGCAAGTTCTGTTAACACCTTTAAAATCAGTTCTACAGAAAACCACTCTCAATTTCTTCTGGGGCACAACAACATTCATGTGTTCAAATTAAAGTTTTCAGTGGTAAATTCAGCTTTTCAGACTGATTCTCAAACTGCAATAGTATCATCTCAGCTGTATTCCCACAGCATTAAAGTGACTGTTTTTAGGTCAAAGCTATAAATAAATGAATGAATAATTGGAATGTCAATCAAATAGGGACATTAAGAGTTTTTGGTTTCTAAATGTATGCTTCCGAAGATGTTAATATTGTGCATGCAGAATAAGTCAATGAAAGACAGGTAACAAAAATGGAAATATTATAAGTGTTATTATGGTTGCTGTTTATACCAGATATGGATGTACCCTATTCAGACCCCAAGCAGGTCTGCGCTTAAGGCAGCCAAACTTCTTACATGAATTTAAGATTACAGATAAAAATCTACTTCATTTGTCCAAATTCAATTCATTAAATGTTGCTACAAAGTTTCTATTCTTCAAGGTTAAACCACCATGATTTACTACAAAATATTTGTAAATTAAACGCATATGATAGATAATCAGTGACTATTCAAAGCAAAAAAGAAAATAAACAAAATAGCAATACAAAAGTTTATAATAAAAATGAAATTGACTCAGTACTGTAATGACACCCCTCCCCTGCCACACACACCAGAAGACTTAAATGACTTTGTGCTTGGGTTAATGTGATTTACTCTAAGTCACAGTATCTGTAAATTCTTGTAAAAACTGCTTTAAATAAAGTACACCTCCATGCACGAGTGTTACAATTCTGTCATAAACCTCAGCCTTTGCTGAAGTTCACATTAATTCTTTGTTTTAAAACTATGAACATTTTCATGATTAACCTGTAGACATAATCAACTCATTTTAAAACAGGATGTGTGTTTGTGTATGTGTAACTGAATAGATATTATCTTTCTATGCCACATTCATCAACAGCCAAATTAAATGCCCCAGAGGATAATAAAATTGACTGAATTCCTGATCCAAAGCCCACTTTAATTAATGGAGCCAGTGATTTTAGCAGGTTTTAGGTGGGGTGCAGATCCAATATTCACAACTGCTCTTGCAAAACCATGTCCATGTGTTAATCAAGAGAGGCATATGTCTGTAAAAAACTCACATGATCTATGTTTCACTGAACAGAAATGGTTTTGCTTTTACTGGTTAGCTATTCAAGTTTTATTTTCTTAATTATTATTGAAATGGCATTTGTCTTCCTTTTCTAAGGTATAAACCTACACCTGTTTTTAAAAAAACTTCATATAAACAGTTGGAATATTGCTTCTCTCACTGAAAATGCTTTATTAAATAAAGAGAGATCCATGCTATCATAACCTAAATGACAGAGGCAGCCTCTGGCATAAGTATATTATGCTTGTCCCTCACATAATGACAGATGAGCCCTAACTCAGCATTTTCCTCTCAATTTAGACTTTTCTAAGTATAGGACAGAAGGAAGCAAGTTATCTTTCGCCCGGGGTGTTTGTGTGTTTCTTGGATGTTTTGGGCTCAATCCAGAAAAATGCCCATGAGTAATTTTATCCAGTGAACTCAGTAGGACTGTCTGCTCAGGTGAAGTTACCCACATGCATAAGTGACTGCATAATCAAGTTCTGTAACAATAATGTACAGTACCTAAATCCTTCTCTCATACACCCATTTAACTTCAAATAAAATAAGCCTCTCCTGTCTTGCTTCAAGAATATAGCTCTACACTTAACCCTTTTACTTACAACTTTCCTTACTTACAACCAGATAGTCTGCTTGATAAAAATAAGACTCCAAATATTGATTTTAATTGGAATGAAGTGCTGCAACATTATGCATAAAGCTTTAGTGAAGTGGCAATTTACCTAAGGGGTTTACTGATTGAAAAGCTCTCAAACCTGAAATCACTAGAGAGAGAGACAGACACAGAGAGAGACAGAGAAAAAAGGGATGGGGGGGGGCGTGCGGGCGGACACTCTTAAAACAAATCCTCTGCAAATCTGAAGCAGATGTTAGCATGGAGGGAAATCAATTCAGTAAGGTACAATCAGCTTTACAAAAATTATTCTGTTAAGAGAATGGGCTCTTGAAAGAGCTAAATGTTTTTCTGTTCATCAGCTATACTGAGGAATCTTCAAGGAGACTGGTGTTGCAATTACAACTAATCCTCCCCAAAAAATTAACTGTGTTGAAGGCTTTGTAATTTCCCTAGGTACAATTTAGCTGTCACTTACTTTAAAATTTACTCAAACATGCGTTCCGAACAGCACTAACTTCACATGTCAAGTGCTTTCCAGCCAATTGAGTCTAAACTGGAAGTCGGTGTTAAACAACTGAATGATTAGACAAGATAGCTCATTTCCCTGCTCTTTTGTTCAGAATAAAATGCCACATTTACATTATCAGGCTCAACAGGATTTTCTGACAGAGGGAGAAAAAACCCTAGTGAACACTGTCCGTACTAGGCACATGAAGCCTGTCATTTACCAATCATCCTTCAAAAAGCAATAGCCATGAATGTAACTTAATTACGACCCAATGATCCTTGACGAAAAATCATCTTATCACTGTCCTGTCCCCCTTGGGCAAATGAGCCACTTTGTCCTTTGGTACTGATGATGCTAAATTCCTAATTGCAATAATGGAGTAAGAGAGCCAAATATCCTTAATTTCCGTGTAGCACTTAAGAATTTTAAACCAGGAAGAAAAAAATATACGGCAAATATTTGAAATAAAGATGCTAAAAGTTAGGGGGAAAATCCTATCCTTTAAGATAAGCAATAATTATCCTTTTCTAGTATTGCCTACTTTTAAAATAGCAAGGTAAAAGGTCACTAAGCTTATAATATTTGCCATAGGATCATCTCTAACAAAGGAAAACACACATGTATATAAACCCAGATGAGCCAGAAGCAACACACAGTATTTCCATTACATCCACATACAAGCTACATGAAGCTAATGAAATACATGTGTGCTTCCAAAGACTGGACTTCAAACTAAACCATCAGTGCTCTTTAATGGACAATATGAATTTGAGCTCTTGTTTATAGTATTTAAAAATGCAATTCAACTGCAGTTTCAAGAATTTTTTAAAGATGAAACTGGATGTGTTTATTGATCTGACCTATAAAACCAAGTATTTTGCTCATGCAGATTAAAATTAATGCATGCTTTTTCTATTTAAAGTTCCCTGGAAATTTCTTCAGTAAAGTTGAAAACATTTTCAAAAGTATTAAAAAAAACCCACACCTGGGAGATTATAATATAACCTGAGGTGCTAAATAGTTTCATTTGAGAGGAAATGTATAAATATATATGAATTTATTGCCATGTCAGGAGAATGGGAGAAGACTATCCTCAAGAACATTTTGTATGGTGCGATTCATAGCAGCTCTAAAAAGCAGGGTCACCATCTATGGCGGTATAGCGAGGTGTGCAAAAATTATATAAGGTCATGCAATATCAACATAGAAAGCTGGGAGGAGTGTGCAGAATCTTGTCCGATTTGGAGGGTACATCAGGCACTGGGAACAAGTCAACATGAAGGGGCTTGGATCCAGAAGATAGAAGCAAAGCAAGAAAGAAAGCAGTATGCTGTAAATTTGGACTCCAACTTAGACAAAATATGGATCTGCATAACAAGTTGTGTCGCTTTTGGGTCTGCCAGATACAAACAGATTCATCAGACATCTGACTAAATCTTTTATGTCTACACCATGATCCAGAGGCTCAATGGATGCCTACTACAATTTCAAGCAAGTTTGTGCATTATAGAAAATTTACATTTAAATCTGTAAAATCTGCTCATATAACTATCTAGTAAGATCAAAAGCAGTAGCTATTGCAGCTGTTTTAGATCTCCTCCAGTAAACAAAGATTATCAAGGTACTGTGTAGCACACAAATAGATCAACATCACAAACTTCTTTGCAGTTCTTTAAATCTTCTAGAGTTTCATTAGGTTTCCCTTGATAGTTGACAGAGAAGAATAAAGAACCAAAAAACTCTAGCCCCTCTCTCCCCACAGCAAACCTAAACCCATTAAGGTTTTCATATTACACACTGTCATAGCATTAACTTTTCCCCATTATCAACAACTGGAAGAACTGGTTCAAACATAAGACAAGTTTTTTAACCAAAATTCAGGCTTATTATACTTCTGTAGAAGACTAACTGGGTTGCTTAAAATTAAAACTTCCCAAGGATATTTTGCTATAACTTCCAGAGTTTATTTTGAAAAAAGGGACCAAAGACCTGAAATGGGGGCTGTTCTGACATTCTTCCCAATGAATTTACATTTTGGGGGAAAAATTCAGTGCTCATACACTCATACAAAAGTTCACACTAAAAATGATTATTTTTCAAATCAAAATAAAAAATTCAACTTGGTGAATTATACAAGATGTATTGTTTATCTTACTTCTACAATAATCTGTTTCAGAAATTGGCAATGGCAATTTCCCAACCTATCTACCAAAAATAAGCAGCAGAAGGGAATACATTTTCTCCCTCTGTAAATTTGTCAGCTCCTTGTTACATCTGCCAATATTTCAAAATCTCTCCCCTCTTTTCCTTTTCTATTTTTTTTAAATTAGGAGTATTAGAAATTTGAGGACTCTGGGAAGATTGTGAATGACCTTAATAGAAGAAATGAGCATCTGGAACCTTCTTGTAAAATGTAAAAGTTTTTAGTTTAGGAAAATGAACATTGGTGATGAGCAAGCTAAATGATTTCAATCTTCCGAAGAATCAACAGAGGTCCCTTTTCCCATCACTAATGGTGGGAATAAAAGAAAAAAAAAGGGGGGGGAAGGAGAATTTCCCACTCTTTCCCACCACCCATAAAACAAATTAAACCAACAAGCCAGTTTCACCAGACATTAGAAAATCCCACAGTAATATCAATGTACCCACAACTACTGCCCAGCACCTCATCATCAGGCTGCATGATCCAAGTCGACTCACTGGCACATAGGAAATGTAGCAAATGAAATTATTTTAACACTGTAATCCTGTGTTTAGTCATACACAGCTTTCCAAAAACTTTTACATTGCCAGAATAAAATGTGAGAGAATAAGTTACTTCTTTGCAAGTTAGCTAACTGAATTTTAATTGAGATTTAAAGTAAAATATTTATGTTATAAAAAAAAAAAAAGGGGACAGGAAAACAGGGTTACTGGTTACGTGATACTTTCTGTCAAAAGAAAGGGGATTCTTTTGTGGACTTTCCAAACATGCAGGAAAGGAGCTCTCTTGCAGACCTCTCTTGTAGGAAGGCTAGTGGTGTCTATCCAAATATTTCTGTGTTACAAAATTTTTCTTTTTCATTTAAAAAAAACTAAACAAACCCCAAACAAAACTACCCAATCTCAAAACCCCCAAAATTTTACTTTATCAAAAGGGAAGAGTTATATAGCTAAGCAGGCTCAGAAAACTTAGGAAATCTAAAAGCTGAATCTGTAACCACTACTATTGCCCCTTTGTACCTACAAAGAAATCCTTAACTACATAATAATATACAACTAACAGGTATACTATTCTGTAGTACTGCATACAACTCCGTAAGCAATGGTGCTGGACAGTAACTTATATTAAATATACAGTAATTGTTTCTTACTAAGCAGTTCAAAGTGTAACAGCAAATATTTTCTGGCATGTAGGTCACTTATGATTTCAGGTAAGCTACCTTAAGAACTTAACCTGCCTTACCTACTAAATAACACCAACAAAGCTGAATAATGTGTAGTGCGTTACTGTTAGATCAATGTATTAAAATAAAGACAATATTTTACCTTCTCTTACAAGACTTTTCCCTCTCCATCGCTCTCAAGAGATACCCCCCGTCTAAAGAGTTATTTCCCTCCTCTCTTGCTCTAGAGAAAGCACTTCCTCCCTTTGCCTAAGTGCTTTTCAACCCCCTTCTCAACTTTCCCTATCTCCCTCTCGTGAGCCCTTTTCCCTCCCCCTCTCTGTTGAGAGTCCTTCCCCCCTCTCCCTTGAGCACACATTCCCCCTTCCTTGAGAGAGCACATCCCTTCTTTTCCCGTCTTGACAGCGCATCCCCCCCGAGCACTTCCCTCTTCCCCTCTGTCAAGCACTCCCCTGCTCTCTCTAGAGCACTATTTGTCACTTTCTCTCTAGAGAACACTCTTCTGCTCCACCTCTCTGGACAGTGTTTCCTTATTCTCTCTCTCGTGCGCTTCCCCACCAAAGAGTGCTTTCCCCCTTTTCTCTACAGAAGGGGCAGGCAATTGATTTGGCTATAGGACCACTTAATGAGAATTGGTAAACCGCTGGTAGCCTTGCCCCCTGACAGGTGCCCCACCTCCAGTCCCCACCTTGGGACCAGAAGTCCTGCCCTCTACCCTCTGACCTTTGCCACTGGAAGTCCTTCCCCTTGTCCTTAAAAGTATTCCTTTTGGCAAGGGATTTTGCCATCTTGGAACCAGAAAAAAAATGATATGCTATGATCAATATTTGATCTTTAGTATATATTTTTAAATTGTCCTGATTTCTGTGCGTTTGCATAGCATATATAGACAAGATTGTATAATACCTCAAAATGAGGTCTTATTCTTGTATACTGTGGCGGGTATTGATGGGTATGGGGGAGGTTGTAGGGAGTGTTTGTGGAGATGTGTGGGTGTGTATGGGGTTTGCGGGTGTGCATGGGGTGTGTATGGGGGGGTGTGGATATAGAAGTAAGTGGGCTCCCCCCAGAGGTGCTTGAAGGGGTGTGTGGGGAGTGTGTGGGACTGTGTGTGGGGGAGGGTGTTATTGTGGTGTTTGCAGAGAGAAGATTTGTGGGTATGGTAGTGTGCATGGGAGCACACCACGTGCACCCCCCAGAGCCAGTCAGCACCTGCACCCACCTTGCAACAGCCTGAAGCCCGTGAGCCCCGCGGTGCCCTCCTGCTGCAGCCCCAGTCCTGACCAACGCCTGCGCTGGACTTACCCCAGTGGGAGTGGATTAACGGCAATCCACACACACACAACTCCAACCTGGCATGCGCTGTGCCTGCTCTGGACTCACCTGTGCTGAACAGCAGCACCAGGAAGAAATTTGCTTAGTGCAGGGAAAAAGCGACCCCTTCCCCCTTACCGCTGCCAGGTGCTTCCTGCTGCAGCCAGCCGGACACTGTGCTAGGCTGCTTTTCATCTGCTCTGTGCTGTCACTGCTGCTCCACTAGGAAGCCTGGAAGCAACGGAGATGCAGGGCAGCCCAGTGTGGAGTCCAGGAGGCTGTAGCAGAAAGCGCCTGGCAGTGGAAAGCAGGAGGGGCTGCTTTTCCCCCATGCTGAGCAGCAGTTTCTGCCTGGTGCCACCACTGCTCAGTGCAGGCGAGTCCAGACCAGGCATGGGACATGCTGGGTTGGGGCTGTGCATGGGTTCCTGCTGGAACCACAAGACCGGTGCCAGGCAGTGGCAGCAGCTGGAAGGAACTGCCGCTACCTGGGCTGTCTGGAAAGGCAGTACACCCATGGAGCAGCCCCAACCCTGCTACATGCCCAGACGACAGCAGTATGTGCCATGGCTGGACAGGACGGTACTCGGGCAAGGTGGGACTAAGGGAACTGCTGTGGGCTGAAGAAAGACCCTCTCTGCTGGCTGTATTTTGCCCACCCCTGCTCTAGAGAGCATGCTTTTCTCCCCTCCTTCCCCTTCGCTCTAGAAAGTGCTGTTTTCTCCTCTCTGTCTAGTGCATCATTTCTCAAACCGTGAGTTGCGACCCAGAAGTGACTCATAAGAATATATGAAAGGGTCGTGAACAAAATGGATTATCCTTTGAAAGGCAAAAGTGTGGGAAACTGGTTTTTCACTTGCAGGCTGGCAGAGTTCCAGCCTGCTTGGGGCTCCTCCATGTCCCATACACACCCCATCTGCACCCTGCCCCACACACTGGGGGCCTGGGCTTGGAGGCAGCAGGTCAGGGGTGAGGGGCACCAACAGGGCCGGGGCTGTTTTCTACTTAACCTATTTACTGGGTCAGAAGTGGCCATCAATGTTTACAAATTGGTCCTGGTCAGGGCCATCCCAAGGTGGGGTTGGGGGGGGTGGGGGCATGAATCAGGGCAACTGCCCTGGGCCCTGCGGAGCCGGATGGAGCAGCTGCAGTGACTCCATGCCACTGCCGCTGGCTTCGCATCTGGCCACTTGCTACCTCCCCCAACCCGCTGCCAATGCCAGCGGCAGATTCTTCGCATCCAGGACTCGTAGGATCGGGATGGGGTGGGGCCCTGCACAGTCCAATTTGCTCTGGGCCCCACACCCTGCTTGGGTCGGCTCTGGTCCTGGTATAAAAAAGGTTGGGAACACACTTTCCTCCTCTCTTTCTCTCTCTCTCTCTGTGCGGCCCAAAACGCACCGAATGGATCTAGGTTATGCCATGACAAAAAACAAAACCTGCCAACATATCTCCACCACCCCCACAATTACTACACTTCACAAAAAGACCATCAGCATTCCTGAATCTTACAGCTGCACCTCCAGAAATATAATCTCTCTCATCCAAGGCACCAAATGCCCTGATGGAAAGTATGGAGAAGAGACCAAACAACAACACTGCACCAGAATGAATGCAGGCTGGCAATCTATCAAAAACAAGAATACCCAATTACCTGTGGAGGCACATTTCTCATATTTGATTTATAACACATTATAACCTGTCTAACATCTGACTCCTGAGGTACCTCTCCACTATTTACTAGCTACCTTCATTTCCATCCTTAATTTACATTGCCACTGACTGTCTTCCCTGCATGCATTCCAGTCTCTGGCTTCTTTACTATTCATTCCATCCAGGAAGAGCACACACTAACTGAGGTGCTTCCTCAGACTGATGAATGGTATTTATACCCAAAAGCTTGCAAAGAAGATTTTTTCCAACTATTTGAGTCGGTCTAATAAAAGATACCAGATTTACCCAAAGAACCTTGTTTCACTCAAGAGCAGCCTTTTTTTTTTTTTTTTTTTTTAAACGAAAACTTTTCATGTCCCAGATCCAAATCTGTTTGAATTATTCAAGAACCATATGTAGCCCTACTACTGGTTAAGTATCCTTG
>NW_017728943.1:55381683-55384177 GCF_001723895.1 Crocodylus porosus | reverse complement strand
AGGGGGCTGTTAGAAAGGCTAAGGCAGAGATGGAACTGGGGCTAGCAACCTGGATCAAGGATAACAAGAAGTCCTTTTTTAAATTCATAAAGGGTACAAAGAAGGTACTGGGTAATGTAGGGTCTCTGCAGGATACGCTAGAAAACCTGGTGGTCATCAGATGACAAAGCTCACTTCTTTAACAATTCTTTGTCTTCAATGTGACAAAACAATAGGCAGAGCCAACCGCACCTTTCATGCATCAACAGGGGCATCACTAACAGGTCCAGAGAGTTCTTGCTCCCCGTCTATGCGGTGCTGGTCAGGCTGCAGCTGGAGTACTGTGTCCAGGTCTGGGCACTGGACTTCAAGAAGGGCATGGAGAACCTGGAGAGGGTCCAGAGGACCACTCGTATGGTTGGGGGCGTCCCTGGCCAGCCCTATAGGAAGAGGCTGAGGGACCTGAATCTCTTCAGTCTCTGCAAGAGGAGACTGAGGGGGGATCTTGTGGCTGCCTACAACCTTATCGGGGCCACCAGCAGGAACCCAGGGAAAGTCTGTTCGCCAGGGCCCCCCTTGGAGTCACCAGGAACAATGGCCACAAGCTGAGGGAGAATAGGTTTAGGTTAGATATTGGGAAGAACTACTTCACAGTAAGGGTGGCCAGAGCCTAGAATAGGCTTCCCAGAGAGGTGGTGCTCTCACCTTCCCTGGAAATCTTCAGGAGGAGACTGGATAGGCCCCTGGCTGGGGTCTTATGACCCCTGCCACCCCCAGTGCTCCTTCTTACCCATGGCAGGGAGTCAGACTCAATGATCTGTCCAGGTCCCTTCCGACTCATTGATTCTATGATTCATCTTTTTGAACAGAGACCTGGGCATCCCCCTCACTGAGATCCCTGATGGACCCAGGGGAGACACTGTCAGGCCCAGGGTCAGTGAGGACCTAGTCAGGGAACTTCTGGTGGGTCCAGACGTGTTCAAATCAGCACGTCCTGACAATCTCCACCCCAGAGTACTGAGGGAATTGGCAAAAGCTGTGGGACCCCTGGCATGGCTTTATGAGCACTCGTGGTGCTCTGGTGAGGTGCCAGAGAACTGGAAGAGGTCCAATGTGGTCCCCATTTTCAAGAAAGGGAGGAAGGAGAACCCAGGAAACTACAAGCCTGTTAGTCTTACCTTGGTCCTGGAGAAGCTCTTTGAGAAAATTATCAAGGAGCACATCTGCAAGGGGCCAGCAGGGGAGATCATGCTTAGGGGCAACCAACATGGGTTCATTTGAGGTAGGTCCTGTCAGACTAACCTGGTAGCCTTCTATAACCGGGTCACAAAATCCTTGGATGCAGGTGGACGCAGTCTTTCTAGACTTTAGGAAGGCCTTGGACACTGTCTCTCAAACCATTCTCATTAAGGAATTAGGCAACTGTGGTGTCGGTGCCTATATGGTCAGATGGATCGCAAATTTGCTGGAGGGCCGCACCCTGAGAGTGGTGGTAGACAGGTCTTTTTCGACCTGGAGGGATGTGGGCAGTGGGGTCCCCCAGGGCTCGGTCCTCGGGCTCACACTGTTCAACATCTTAATCAGCGACTTGGATGAGGGGGGTGAAAAGCACCTTGTTCGAATTTGTGGATGACACTAAGATGTGGGTAGAAGTGAGCACGCTGGAGACGAGGAACAGTCTGCAACTAGATCTAGACAAGTTACAGGTGTGGGTGGATGAGACTAGGATGGGATTCAACACAGACACGTGGAAGGTACTGCACCTGGGGAGGAAGAACCAGCAGCATAACCTACAGGCTGAGAACTCCCTTCTAGTCAGCACAGAGGCCAAAAAGGATCTTGGTGTCATTACTGATTCCAAAATGAAGATGGGCCACCCATGTGGGGAAGCGGTCAGGAAGGCTAACCGTACCTTGTTATGCATCCACAGATGCATCATAAGCAGAACCAAGGAGGTGATCCTACTGTTCCACGTGACACTGGTCAGACTGCAGTTGGAGTACTTAGTCCAGTTCTGGGCGCCACACTTCAGGAAGAATGTGGAAAGCACTGAAAGGGTCCAGGAGGGCCAGTCGCATAATCAGGGACAGCAAAGCAGACCTTATGAGTGTAGGCTACAGGGCCTGAACCTGTTTAGCCTCCACAAAAGAAAGCTGAGAGGGAACCTGGTGGCCATCTGCAAACTGGTCAAGGGGCACCAAGAGACTATGAAGAAATACCTGCTCCCTCGACCACTACCGGAAGTAATGAGGAACAACAGCCATAAGATGACTGAGAATAGATTCACGCTAGATATCAGGAGGCACTACTTCACAGTCAGGGCGGCTAGGATCTGGAACCAACTTCCAAGAGAATTCGTGCTCACTCCTACCCTGGCATTCTACAAGAAAAGGCTAGACAATCACCTACCGGGGTCCTTTGACCCCAGCATTCTTTCCTGCCCATGGCAGGGGATCAGACTTCGTGATCTGCTCAGGTCCCTTCTGACCCTACCAAGTGTGAAACTATGGGAGCC
>NW_017728943.1:55373005-55381622 GCF_001723895.1 Crocodylus porosus | reverse complement strand
GATCTTGGAGTCATCGTTGACTCCAAGATGAACATGGGCTTGCAGTGTGGGGATGCAGTCAGGAAGGCCAACTGTACCTTGTCATGCATCCACAGATGCATCTCGAGCAGGTCCAAGGAAGAAATAAGCTGATGATCAAACCCTCATGGTATCTTTTTCTCAAGTCATTTCTCAGGTAGTTACAGGCTCAGTTCCACCCCTTCGCCCCTCAATCTGTCTTACTTGGCACCAAGGGTCAGCAATCATGGCCCGTATTTGCAGCTGATTCTACCGGCAATTTCATAAACTCAGAGACTTCATAGAGATAGTACAAGGAGGAAGGGGCTACTAGTCAAAGTGCATAAATTGTGGCACTATCTGGCCCTCTATTTGCAGTACCATATTTTCAAAAACAGCTTGTACGTGCAATGACCTGTGACTGAATAATCATTGGAGCTTCTTAGAAAACAAAGATTCAGGTCTCAAAGGCCAGATCGTGGGATCCGCAGCTGAGCTTAGCAGTATCACACAGCTCAACCCAATCCCATTGATTTGAGCTCTAAGTACAAAAGTGCAGACACAATCAAAGATGGGCAAAATGTTGACGCTGATTCTGTGCATGCTTGAGCATGGGAAGAACTTTATGCTCATGCTCGTTAACTTCCATTAACAACAGTGGGAGATGCTGAGTACTCAGCACTTTTAAAAATCAGTAGGGGCATAAATGAGGTGTTAGGATGATTTTGAAAATCATGGATGCATCCTTGTAAGTCCAGTAGCATCATCAGCACCCCACTGCCTTTAAACCTGTCTTTCTATAACCTTAGATTAACTGACCGTTGTCCAGCCATTTCAGAAACCCAGTGTGCTGCTTTTGTTATGCAAAAAAAATGCTTTCCTAGTAAAACACGTAGGTTTTATTCCTCTATCATTTCATTCATATCCATTTCTGTTGTCACTCTGCGTTGTTCTAGAGTTGGGGTCATATTTTCAGTGCCATGAGACAAGGCTGAGCTACAAAATATGCTTGTATCTTTACCTCTTTTCACACACACAGGCAGGATTTGTGGCTATGACAAGCATGAAAGCAGATGCCATGGGCAACTTTTGAATATGCACCTTTTTCTATATTGCTATTGTTTCTTAGATCCAAAAATGCTTTGAGTCAAGAAGTATAAAAACCAAGTACAAGCCCCTTCTCTAAAAGACAAAGGTTGATTAACCCTCAACAAGGTCTAAACAAAGACCTGGGGCTATTTTTAATCTTTTCTTATTTTTACAAGGTAATGAAGTAAAATGTAATGGCTAATCCTGCACAGACACTTTGCACATGGAAGCGTAAATTAAAAACAAAGTAGAAGTGGCCATGAATTCACCACTCAGTCCTTCCCACGTTAATCCTGACCTTTCCTGAACTTCAGATATCTTTAAATGAGTGAAATGTCACCGTGCCAAGCCAAAAGGACACGCAGATTCAGTTTGGAGATTAGCCATGATTTATCTCAAGCCTCCTGGACACTCAGATTTAGAGAGAAACCAGACCTGGGGACACCAGCATCTACCAATCTGAGGTTCTTGTTCCTGCCCTGCACGGTTGCAAAGCTTTCAAAACCAATTACTCTGAGTGCATGGATGAATGCTGTAGTTTATCACTTCCGCATCACCTTCCAACTGATGTTTCCAAATGTGCCCCACACATCAAGGAACTAGGTCTATCACCACCACATTCTCGCAAATAGCATCCCATTATGCCGATGAGGAACTGAAGCACAGTAATGTTGTGTGACTTGACCAAGAACACCCACTGAGTCATGAGCAAAGTCAAACTTGGATGTTTGAACACACAGCTCTGCACTTTAACCACAACTCCATATTCCCTCTGAGATCTCCATCCATTCCTCCCTGTAAGTTTAGGAGTAGTTCAAACAGCAAAAGAAAAGCAATTCCTTAGCTTTAAAAGCAGCTGATGGCAACACAAAGCAAAGCTATATAAAGCTTCATTCTGTAGCTCACCACACTGTATAAAGGACAAGCCCAAATGGCAGTAAGAATATAGACTGGGTCACTTAGCTGCTGCTTGTTTGAAGCATAAGAAAGTTTTACAATTAACTTCATTAGCAGCAAAATGAGGTCTAAGCATGTAGTTCTGCCATATCCAGATGCCTCACTTGCTCAAACTGCTTACGAGACTGGATGGATTCTGATTTCCCAGCCCACTGCTATACATACTGTTCTCTCTCTCTCTCCCCCCCTTGGGACTCACGCGAGTGCATCCCCCTATCTCTTTCTCTCGGGACTCGCGGGCGCGCGCGCCTCTCTCTCTCTCTCGGGACTCGCGGGCGCGCGCGCCTCTCTCTCTCTCTCGGGACGCACGCGCGCCTCTGTCTCTCTCTCTCTCTCTCGGGACTCGCGCGCACGCGCGTGCCTCTCTCTCTCTCTCTCTCTTGCAGGACTGGCGCGCGTGCGCGTCCCCCCCCTCTCTCTTGCGGGATGGTTGTGCGTGCTTGCGAAACAGTTTCTGTATGCAACTCCTATGTTATTCAACCTGTCCCTATGAAATGGCCAAAGCTCCCAACTAAAAACCAGAAAGGAATTTAAAAAAAATCCCAACGAGTCTGTAATTCCTGCTTTTTAGTGTGTTGCATCCAACCTTTTACCCTGATGCACGGTCTTCATGTGTATGTGTTTAAAAACAAACTATCAATACATGATGTAATATCATATTAAATGAATAAATATTAGATAGATAATAATCTATCCTTCATACAAGGCCTAACAAACTTACTTTTCAAGGTGAGCAAGAATCAGAGAATTGCACAGCTGTGGAGAAGGCTTTGCTAATCCCAGGTTCATAACCACCTCAACAAATTCATTCACCATTTCAACTTCACCTCTCGCTGCTACATTATTAAGCACCAAGGGAAAGAAGTTAACTGGGATTTTGCCGATAGGAGCATCCTTCTTTTTCATCTCCTTTAGAATGTTAATAGCATCTACAACGAAACAACACAAAAAACCCTTAGGTAATTTCATGTAGGGAAAACAAACTGCTATTAAAACAGCATTTCAAACCCAGCAGGAATGTAAATTCTGGTGTATAATGCCGATTTCAAGTTAATTACTACTTGCATTTCTAAATGAGACTACAATTATAAATCCACAATAGCATGGTTTTATCATTTTGCTGCAACTTTGACTACAAATTATAGACAGGAACTGTGTGCCCACTCTGCAACACATAACCCTGTACCGTCTGCCCTATAGCTGCAAGATCCTACTAAATGGATGCTTTTATCGTTCATTGCTAACATCTGCTAAATCACTCCATTGTTTCTTCAGCAGATGGCTTGTCACGAGGCCAGATAATAAAGATGTGTTTACACTGTATATACAGCCAGACTAATGGTCTGATACCGATAGGGCCTGTTTGCTGTGTCGATACTAATTAACCAAGGAGAGCCAATGAAAGCTTTCTAACAGACTGCATGTTAAAACATTAGGTTCATTAAGCTTCATTAGGAAAGCAGAAACAAACATTTTGGTATATGGAATAAGTGCATTTTTATAACATTCTTAATTATTGCATTGGCAAAATATTTTGACCACTTTACATAAAAGCGATAAAAGCATCCTAATCTTTTAAAACAGCTTTGCAGAACACAAATGTTCCTCAGAAAATAATGCAACTCATAAAATTTAACTACACCTCTTCACTTTAGAAGTGACCGTGATCTAATTCTTCATCATTTGGAAAGGGATTGGGTTTTCAATGCAACCCTAATAAATGGCCTAGTCAAAATTCACTGAAATAATTTGGTGAGGAAACAAGCAAGCTGTAATTTCATATTTCATGGGGGATGGGGAGAGTCACCATCATCATGGACGAAGATTTAATTGTAGCAGGTACTGTACAAACAGAACTCAGTATTCAGAAGAGTCTTAAATGAGCTAGATTCTGTAGCTCCTCTTTAAAAAAAAAAAAGTGGCAGCACTACATGCAATAAAATGCAAGTATGGGAATTTCCTATGTTTCTGGGCCTTTGGCCCAACTCATTTATTACAAAGATCAAGGAATATACTTTGGACATAGACTGACTTTTAACTTCTGCTTTTAACGTGTGTTTAATAGTCAATCTCAGTAAGTAAAATTGTAATGTAAATTAAATGTAAGAGGAATACTGACAAAAAATATTAGCATACTTTTATGGAAGTCACAGAATTTTTTTGCAGTCTTGGACCCTTACAAGAAGGTTATGTTTACTGGTTTTACGTTCAGCCTTCAGACCTTCTTAAGCAAAAACAAAGCCATTAGTCTAGGCACATACGCAATTTGTGCCATAAGTCATGATCTTCAAACTCAATCCAAACAGCAATGCTAATAAAAACTAGCTGCAGAAATGCAAAAAGCACTGAGCTGTGCAAATGCAAATGACAAGCTTGCCAATCCATTAAAACTAATGGCCTGCACTGTCCAAGCATCTCTGGTTGAATTCACATGCAAATTTGTATGCAAAATGTTCAAGCACTTTGCAGGACATGATATACCATTAATATCAACTCACATTTTTATTCTTGAGGCAAGATACCTTTATTATGTAGCAGAAATATACAAGAAAATAAAATGCATTACCTTTTACTCTACCATGCTTTCCTAAGACTTTTATCAAGGCTAGGTATGTTTTTGTGGGAAACGTAAGAGATGAATCTATTTGGGAGCTAAAAAACAAGAATACATTACAAAAATGCATCAGCAGAAGTTCATTCTTTATTTTATTATACAGAAGTTATATTTAACCAGAGTATCTGACATGCTTATAAAGTTTACCATAATAGTTAGGGTATTATATGGCAGAAAAGTCTTTTTTTTTTTTTTTTTTTTTACACAAGTGAGCTAAAAATGAGGGTAGCTTTTTGTTGTATATGAGTTAGCACATAGTAAGTAAGCACACTACTCTCTGCTGCCATGCTTGTAAAAAGTAGTTTTTAAGTAAAAAGGACACAGAAAAGCATGCTCAACTTGCTCTATTACTAAAAAAAGGTTTTATCTTCCAAACTGAAAAGGAAAAAAGAAGTTAGGACTAGCATTTGATGATATCATCAGGTATCTGGGTCAAACTCAGAAACATGGAACTTCTTCCTTGAAGAAGTCTGTGTTCAAGTATTGTGATAAAAGAGGACTGAACATAAAAACTGACCTATTGGCTAGGGACAGAAATTATGTATAAACCCAGAGACCGGTTCAAATCTGCAACACAACAGAAGTTCAGTGCACATAAGCTACTTCCAAAATGGCCAAAACCAGTTTCAGATAAACCTGGATGGATGTAGCATCAAAATTAACTGATTTACATTATAACAGTTTATTGAACTTCTGTCCCAGATACTGTTCAGATTCAAAATTAACTCTCAGTCCCCCAGCATTCCACTATGCTTTGCAGCTCCCCTGCAAACACCCCCTTGCAGGGTGGATGGGCTAGCCTTGGCCCAAGCTGTCTGCTCCAGTTGAGCAAGGAGGGAGGTGTGCTCTAGCACCCCCTGGTTTCTGGCCTGGGCCACTGCAAGCATGTAGCTGGATTTATGGGCTCAAAAATGAATGCCTGTTCACTTGCTTATTGGTTCAATCTATGCAGCTTCGACTAACCAGCAAGGACTGAATTGATTCAACCTCAAGCTTCTTGACTGCCTGTACTTAGTCATTATATCCTAATAACTATGTCTTTCAATATTATTGCTTTTATTTACTTATTGTACTTCTTTCCCAAAGAAAAAGTAAACTATGTTGCAAAACAAAACACCACACTTGTTGGCAGTTCTATGTTGGGCTTAAAACTGATCACTGAACCCTGACCTACCCTTTGAAGTGCTATTACCAGACTCAATCATCACTTCAGAAGACCTTATTATGAGATATTGTGCAAGTCAACACAAGGGAAGTGTTATAAGATAGAAACACAGTATGAACATATTACACAGGTTAGCCATCTTGCATCATTCAGTGCCACCAATGCTCCTTCCATAACATGGAGGCTTGACTTGAATTCTATTGTAAAACCAAAGCAGGTATTAAAAGAAAAAATCCAACAATTCAGAAAAGTATTAAACAACTTTCAATATTTCACCCAAATATTGAAATGAAAGAAATATTGGGGCTTTTATGAGAGTTAGGAAAGGGGAAATTAAGAAAAAGATGTTTTAAAAAATAATTTTCTCCTAGAGCAACCACAAACAAATAATGGTTTTATCTATGAACTAATTTTCATCCCCAAAAATACATTCTTTGAAAACAGATTAAAAGAAGATGTTTGCTGATGGATCTTTACATATAATTTACTTACAAGCACTACTTTTCTCATGCAACATAAATGTAGCTGTTACCAATTTCAAAAACAAAACCATGCATCATAATTTATTTAAGATAATACCGAAATACACAAAATTGCTTCCAAGTATGATTAGGCAATATGGATTTCTTGTTCTAACAGAAAAAAAATCTTGAGAATGCTATAGAAACACAGATTGGGGAAAAATCTAATTAAAAATGTACGAGGGGGTTAATACTGAATCTACTTAATACAACAAAGTCTGTGTATCAGCATAAATCTCTGTGACACGTTTCAGTGCCAGTGTACTTACACTTCTTCTTTCAGGTTCATTGCATCTTCTGCATTATCATATAGACAGCACAACTGTATTAAGGCTTCATAGCCACTGACAACCATGTCCGGTTTGTATTTGGCTTTCACTTCAAGGGCTTTTTGCATATTCTGAAAGAAGAACAAAGCATACATGTGAACCAGGGTAAAAGGCAATACACCAGTGAACACTTGTGTTCAGTGCATAACTATGTTTACATATAGGAATAAATTAGTGTTTGAATATCAGATAATCACAATGGACAAATATGGCATTTTAACGGATTTTAATAGTGAGTTCATTTGAACAATACCTTCATCTTTTTAAATGGTTATTGCAGCTTAATTGAAGATGCTTTTTAGTTATTGGCTTGCTTGTTTCAGTTTTAAGTCTCCTTTCATGAACAGATATGGCTACTTCCCAAAGTTACCACAAACGTGATTTGTGTACACAGATGTACTTATGTACAGCTTCAGGCTTTGTTTTAATTTTAAAAATTAATTGCACGTGGTAAAATAACTTTTTTAAAAGCCAGGAAAGTGGTACATGATCCAATTTATACTCAGATTATTTGAGTATTATCCATAATCTTATTTTTTATATAGATATAGATAGATATATATAGACATATCTATATCAAGATCTATGTCAAAACCTAGATAGAGAGATATGCCCCATTTCCTTTGCAGGACTGACAGACAGGCATTTGAGAAACAACCCCTCTACAGGGTGGATTTACTGCAGTATGGAATACTATAGTACCACAGTTGTGGCTTGTATAACCATGGCTATACAAAGAAAATCATACTGAAACAGGAAAGAGACCGAATCTGTCGATACTCCACAAATTGGAGAATGTGAACTACAGCTGGACACCTGCCGAATGAAGGCAAGAGTTCCTTTATCTCAGAAAAAGCTTTCCTCCCGCAGGAAAATGGAATTTCAATCCCTGCATTAACAACTTAGTAATATTTGAATTGCAAATGACTAGTGCATGTATCAGTTGCTTGACAATCTAGATATGAGACCGAGCCATGGCTTGAAAGGACATTTGGCATGTATGATAAACCTATCACAGCTGTTACTATCATTCACTTCACAGATTATTGTAAACAAACTTCAGGAACCCCAAAACATGTCATTCAAGGTATAACCTTTTTATTTAATTGCCTTTATCCACTTAGGTTTGATTTATATGAATCAAACTTGAAACCTCAAGTATTACACTTGTCCTTGCTAAACTACATCTATCCATAATATAGTCATTTACATTCCTTTAAAACATAGCTGAGCTCTTTCAACTATCTTTGCATTGCTTATGTTACCTTTTCTACACAGAGAGCAAGTATGAGCTGATTTAGGACACATGTAATGGGTTGATTTTTAGCTTCTAGCTCTTCCAGACTCTTTTCCAAAGCAGATACTTTAAGATTAGCATCCTGTGAGGAAATGATATCAAGACAAAAATTAAAATAACCACAACCAGCAATACCAACCAAGAGAAAGGCACACACAATACTTATGCTAAATTACAGTAAAATAATCATATTCTTTCATTATTTAAAAAAAATAACAGGTAAGAATATTGTAGGTTCTCAAGAACATGCTAATTGAAGATTTAAGAAAATTGTATAATAAAAGCTTAAAGGCCTCAAAAATTTTCCCCAAAATAGGATTAAAATGCTGTTAGATCTTAAAATATATAGATAGTACATAGTAAAAAGCTAGCGAGTACCCTCAATGTAAGTTATTAATCATGGTGCAAAAAACTCCAATAGAATAAAAGCCTTTGTCTGTCTGTCTGTCTGTAATGCTTTATTTTGCACTATAATTGGTTGTCTCAGCAGCCAATCACAATGCTACTGAAACAACCAGAGTGCTCCAAGAGCATTCCAGACAGGAGATGGCAGCAGTGTAGTGCCATAACAGGGGGGAGGCTTGCCCCCCCGGCCCTGCTCCCTGGAGGCGGTGGTGGCATAGGGTGCTGGCTGAGGGCGACAGAGGG